>NC_067399.1:569439366-569756553 GCF_016432865.1 Antechinus flavipes
CATGGGGCTTTCTTATAAAGAAAGCCATGACTTTATTCTATGTACTTTGTAGTGAGTGCATTGACAATTTTTTCCTTATTTCCTGTTTCTCAGCTCAGATTCCTAGATAAAGAGCCTCTGGATAATTGAGGCCCTATTTTAATATGTACAAATACAGTAGAAACGGAAGGGAAGAGTGTGAAATAGAATTTTTTTTAGTTTTGTTAGAGGCAGGAGGAATTGTAGCTATAGTACAGAACAGCTGACAAATGCGCTCTTTACCTATGGGACCGATAACTGGGTCATATACATCATCAATCACTGATTAGTGATTACCTGATATGCAGGAAGATGGCTCCCAAGCTCAGGGCTCAAAGGAAGGCCATATGGAGGATTGAGTAAGGCTTACTCCTATATTTTGAGTGATGTGGGTGGCAGGGGAGTGACTTTAAGTTGTAACTGCAAATCTCCTGGGGAGGTAGCTCTGTGGTGCATTAGATTTTTGTTAGAGAAACATGCCAATATCTAGTTTTTCCCTTAGTACTTTTCTACTAACCTATTTCTTTCTAATTGTATTACTGAAATTCTGTTCCTTTTTGAGGAGCTTTCTCCTGTCAAATATTTGTAAGGCTACTACTTCTATTGTTTCTCTGCTGAATTTCTCCAAGGAGCATTCTCAACTTTGATTTCATTTTTGTTGTCTTTAGAGCAGTGAGTTCCAGCTTTAGTTTTGTGATGTTTATGATGTCTTCATTTGTCACAAAGAGTACAATGAAATTCTGCAAAGATTTTCAACACAAAATTAATATTCACTTATTTTAATTAAAAAAATATTTTGGGGAAGGGGAATAACTGGATAATTAAATAATGGCAGGATATCAAGACTGTAGAAGACTTGGGGAAATAAGTTTTGGCTGCTTGTTTGACCAAGTTCTAGCAAAATTCATCTTCTTCTTCACCTTTTCCCTCTTTTTTCCCTTCATTCCCTACCCAAGATTCTTTGGTTAGCTTAGTGGGCCTTCTGGGTGTTTTTCATTTTATCAATTTTCCAGGTAAGCATAACAAAGACTGAATTCTTTTTTTTCCCTTCCTCAAGAGCTCCATCTATTCTTTTTTTTTTTTTTGATCCCCCTTTGGCAGACTTCACAGGGCAGTCCAGTCCAATTAATCAAAAGGGCAAGGAGACATTTTGTCTAAAGAGACCAAATTTCAAATATGATGGTGAAAGAGAGAAAAGGCGAGCTCCTGGCAAAGTCTTAAAAATACTGGTTTGCAAAGCAGAGCACTAGATTCAATCTCAGGAGTATAGACAAGTTATTTTACCTTTCTGGGGCTCATTTGTAAAATTAGGGGGTTAGATGAGATGGTATCTTGTAATTCCTGCTGGCTGTACCCTGGTACTGCAGTTAACTCTTGTCTATGACTGATTGTCTCTACAGTTAGGAAAAGGAAGAAAGAGGGTTGGTTTGGCAAATATGAGTGAAACTAGACAAGGGACGGTCATGGCTAGAGAGGTATAGACCAATTAGCTGTAAAATTCCCCTACAAAGTGGAAATATAAAGCCTGTGGCTTAGGAAACGTGACTCTTGCTGAGTAATACAAGACAGAAGACAGAGCAGAAGAAAAAGGAAGAAAAGGTAAGGGTATTTTGGTAGGCTACAGTCAAAAAAGGCAAATAAAATAGTCCATGTCTAGATTGTTCAGCTAAATGACTATTGATGGCTACCATACTTTTTTTTTTCTTCTAGCCATTGATATTCTAAGATATTCTGAAGTGCTTTTTTAAGGCCACATTTCTTCTAAGGCACATTTTCTTTTCAGAACTACAAACACTGACTTAAGGACCTATATTGTCCAAGGTAACTGCTGGGCACTAGGCACTAGGGGTACAAAGAGTAAAAATTAAATAGCCTGTCTTCAAGGAGTTTCCAATTCTACTGAAACATATATAATAATTTTTGCAAGAGTACCAGATGATATGTTCCATCCTTTGTTGTCAGAATCTAGAATGTCTTTTTATTATCAGTCAGAAACAAGGATACCAATTCTGGGATTAGCATCTGACGGGGAGAACTTCCCCACCTTGGTCAAGGAAAGTGTAAAGGGCCAGCCTGAGCACTGAGCCTTGATCACAGCTATCATTCTGGTGACTCAGATCCCCTTTCTTTTCTAAAACTTTTGTTCTAAACTTGTTTCATTTCCCCACTTCAGAAGAGTACTTTAATTGGTGAACCCACAAAATGGAGTTTGAACATTAAAACAGTAAAAACTTATAAGGTGAGGCTACAAAATACCCCTCAGATTATTTGGATATGGCCAGTGGCTTCTTCTTCAGCAAACAAATTTGTGCTGGGATCATTAAAGATCTGAAAAACTGCCAGGAATAGGGATAGTGGGGATGGTTTATCAGCTCTGAAATGATGCAGAGTGACTACCTAGATAATGGCTGAGATGGAAGAAAAGTCTACCCAGTTTTCATTTGGAAGCTGCCATTAAATTTAAAGCAGGGATCCTAGTGTGAAGTTAACATATATATGCAGTGTTCTTGTGTTGAAGCATTTTAAAGAAGTAGTTTGGGTGTTTTGTTTCTCCAGCCTAACTGAATTTATTTTCTGCAGTTTTAGGAATTAATTCTCTTTTCTTGCCCTCTTCTCTCTTATGCTCCCTCTCTCTCTCTCTCCCTCTCATTCTCTCTCTCTCAAAAAAGAGGAGAATGAAAAAAGAAGAAAGGATTTGCATTGTAGTTGTGATTGGCACATTCTGTGAATGAGAGGTCATTTCGTGGGGCTGTCTCTTTTCAGGCATTTTTTTTTTTTCATGAACACTGTATTCAAGCGGGAAACATTCTTTCTTTTCAAAGCTTCTCTGTCCGTCTCTTTTTCTCCAATCCACCCTCCCCTCCCTTTTATTTTTTCTTCCCTTTTCTTTACTTTTGCTGTTCTGGCTTTCACCACCCCCTTGGGGCTCGCTCTCCTTCTCCCTCTTGCTCATTCTTTTCTTTCCTTCTTACTCTATTCAGTTCCTTTTTTCTTTTTTCTTTTTCCTTTTTGAATAGCTCCTCTATTTTCAGAGAAGAGGGAGTGTAGAGTAGAAAAGTCATTTCATTTCAGGGAGGAAGAATTTGAAAATTCTTATTTTTCTCTTTGTTTCATTTATCTGCAAAAATCATTGTGCAGCAAAGATTTTTTTTTTCCTCTTTTGAGAGAAGAAGTTATTTAGAAAGGAAGTCAGCCAAACAACAGGTGCTTGGTGTCTAGTTGGCTTCATGTTTCAAACAAGATGCACAAAATCAATCATTCCAGAATTGTTTACTAAAGACAAGACTCCTCAAACAGGACTCAGTTGGGTTTGGGGAACTTATCTCTCCTCCAACTCTAAATAAAGTTGCTTGACTTTATGATTGAATTCAAATATGAAAATATTTATTTGAAACAAATACTTTATCCTCCTTTCATTCTCTGTACAATACCTTATTTCAGCGTCCCTTAAGCAGGACAGGTTTAGTAAAAAGCAGTGAGAAAATGAAGGGACTGAGAGCAAAAGAGGATATTTGACTGACATGGGTAATGAGGATGTCCTCTTGCAAATTTCACACATTGGAGAGCTCTCTGTAATGGTGTTTCTTGGCTGGGCCTACAACCCTGGGAAAATTGGCAATTATCTGATTTAATTCAAGTTGTATAGACAGCCAGAATGGATATTGCAGGCCAAATAAAATTCCCCTTTGAGGCCTGAATTGTCTAAATAGGTTGTCTTTATTTGTTAAAATAACCAGCTGATTGCTTATGCCATGAAGTTATACAACCAGTGTGACTTCGATGGTTGGTTTAGAAGAAAGGAAGCTAGACTTGTAGCTAGCTAGAAGACCTGAGTTTGAAGATAGACTGATCATAAATAAGTCAAATCTCTCTGAACCTTAGCTTCCTCATCTGTAAAATGGATTTCATAATACCTCATTATTTATACCATTAGGTTGTGAAAGCTTATAAATCTTCAAGTACCATATAAATGTGAGTTATAATTTTGGTAAAGAAAGGATTCAGTCATGTCAATTGAGATCTGTACCTTTTTGAAAAGCATAGTTTTCTCTTAGAGTAGGGGTTCCCAATCTGCGATCTGTGAACTTTGTTGTTCATGCTTTTTATAACTATTTTAGTAGTATTGATTTCCTTTGTAATTCTATGTATTTTAAGTTATGCATTTAAAAACAATCTTCTAAGAAGAGATTTATCCAAAGGCTTCTCAGACATGGAGGGAGAATAAAGGTAGAATGAAAGAGTCTGCAGGCAAAAGGCATATCATTAATTATCATGAAAATAGATTACATGTCCAGCTAGGCCTTCTTACTGCTCCTCATCACAGTGTCCAGTGTTCCTATATCTTGGCCCTGGCTGTGGCCCTTGTCTGACATGTACTCCATGCTTACTCTCTAAAACTTACAGTGCTAAATGAATGCAAACTGATAGTACTTTTCAGGGTTTTTTTTTTTTGAAGGCAAGGAATGACTTTTTAAAAAAATTATTATTATCCTTCTTCCACTGGGGCATAAAGCCGAGGACCTTACCCAGATATTCTCTCCTTACACCATCATCTCCTGATTCTCCTACCTATCTGACTGCTCATCTCTGTCTCTTTTGTTGCATTCCCTTCCAAGATCGCACCTATGCTTACCAGTGTCTCTTGGGGTTCTGTCCTGGGTCTTCTTCTATATTATTTCACTTGGAGATCTCATCACTTCTGTAGACTTAGTTAATTAGCTCTACTAGGGCTAATGATTTGCCCCAAAGGTTCTGCTGACCTCCAGTCTCCTATCTCCCGCTGCCTTCCAGACATCTTGAAGTGGATGTACAGTGGCTATGTCCAGAACAGAATTCACTCTTTTTCCCCTTAAGCCCTCCCTCACTCTTACCTTCCCTATGACTGTAGAGGGTAATACTATCCTCTCAGCCACTCAGGCCCAGAACTTAAGGGTCCTCCTGGATGCCTCACCATCTCTCGCCTCACTATCGCACACCTGCTGATCTCAGCCTTGCAGTGTTTCTCAGATGCACCCCCTTCTCTTTGACATGGCAGTATTCTAGTTCTGAGCCTTATCTCCTCTCAGGGTAGTAATTGCTGATTCGGTCCCTGACTTCTAGTCTCTGTCCATTCTAATCCATCCTCCATTCATCCCCCAAAGTGATTTTCCTTAAGCGTAAGTCCAGTCATATCAAACTCGCCTCACCCCCAGAACTCCCCTGGCCCCCATTGCTTCCAAGATCACATATTAAATACTCTGTTTAGCATTCAGAGCCCTGCGTAGCCCATCCCCTTCCTACCTTTCTCCCCAAACCATATTCCTCAGTCCAGTGACACTGGCCTCCTGGCTTTTCCATGAACAACACTCCATCTCACAGCTCTTTCTCTGGCTCTCCCCCATGCTGAGAATGCTTTCCCTCCTCCACTCCTACTACTAACATCTCTGGTTTCCATTTCAGACCCAGTTAACATTCCATCTTGAAGAAGCCTTCTCCAACCTCTCTTAATCCGTGTCTTCCTTCACAATGATTTATGTATCCCACATATATTTTGCTTTGCATATTTTTATTTGCATAATGGCTCCTTTATTAGACTTTAAGCTCCTTGAGGGCAAGGGAGTATCTTTTGCCTCTTTTTGTATCCCTAAGACTTATGGCAGTGCCTGGCACATGGTAGACCTTGAATGTTTATTGATTGTTTGATTAGTACTTGTTAGAATTAGTGGGAAAGACTAACCAGCAACCTGTTACAGATCTTAGCAATTTCTGCTATCCATTTTAGTCATGCTAGTCAATCAAACATCAAAGCATAGAACTTTAGAATTTAAAATTACCTTGGAGATCACTGGGGCACTGACATAGAAATAGAAGGGACCTTAGTCAAGTCAACAAATATTTATTAAGCACCTACTAAGTAGTAAGGCAGCTTATAAAGGCCCTTATAAAGGTAATTTAGTATAGCATTCACCTCATTTTATAATTGAGTGAATTGGGACCCAGAGAGGTTAAATAATCTCAGTATGTTCTCATGGTCACATAGGTAATAAGGACTTTGACCCCAATCCAGTTTAGGGCTGTCTCCACTGCTCCAGGTCATCCAATCCAACTTTTTATTTCATTTAGGAATTTCTTTCTATAAGAGTCCTTCATCATCATGTTTAATCTCAATTGATTATCTCATAACAGGAACACCATTCTCTTATAAGGCAGCATTATTTGCCAATGTTTTCTAGAAGGCTCTTTCAGTGAGCCAAATTCTATCCCCTCTGATTTCCATTAATTGGTCCTAATAATGCTTTCTGCAATCAGTAACAAGCATTTTTCAATCAATATTGCTTTCTGAAGCAACACAATAAATATAAATAAAAAAAGAATAAAACTTCTTTTATATGATAGCTCTTTAGATTTTGAAGATTGCTATTGTTTCCCCTTAGTCTTCCCTTCTCCAAAGTGAAAAACATTCCCAATTCCTTCAAAAGTTCCTCATGTCACAAGGTTTCCATTCCCTCATCATTTTTTCCCCACTTGTCTCTGAATATGCTATGGCTTATCAGCGTCTATTGAAATGTGTCACCAGGAACAATCATTGTGACAGCTAATGACATTCTGTGTGAAATAGCAGATCCAAAGCTAGCATTGGTGGCAGAAATCCCTGGGTTCCCATGCTGACTGCTCCTTACTCAGACAAGGGGTGTCACCTTGGGCAAGCCCCTCAGAGCGGCTCTAAGAGTCTAACTCTTCTCCTATAGATGGTGCTTTAAAAAGTTCTTCACTTGTGTATCTCATTGGTTGTTCCCTTAGAATGCAGATGCCCTGAAAGGGCCTGATAAATTGGGCTTGCCCCCAAACATGGAGCTCTCCTTGCCATTCTGCAAGGCTACACATATTTAGCTTTTTCTCCCCTGAAGATTATCCTTTCGTTCTAGCCTTCTCTTATTTTTTTCATCCTCAGTAGCTTTTCTGACTCTATTTTAACTGTTCATATGAACAACTATTCTTCCTTACCATGTAGGAGAAAAATGAGAAATAGCCTGGTTTTAGTGGGGAGAAAGGACAAGATTTGGAAATACTCGCACAAGAATACCTGTTTGAACTTGAGTATCTCATTTTACCTTTGAGAGCCTCAGTTTCTGAATCTATGCAGCTCCAAAACTTAATCTAGTGAGCACAGACTATGAACAATTAAGGCAAATCATAAGTACACTCTCAAATCGCTAACTTACTTGGCACAGTTTTAAACCTCCAAATAGTCATCCCTTTTAGGTGTTCCATGTTGTCACTCTCCTTTTCTAAAGAGCATGGCCAGTGAATAATTCTTTCTCTTCCTGTAGCATTGTTTGACCAGAAACGGAAAAATCGATTGGAGTAAAAAAAGAGAACCATAGGGTATGGTTCAGAATGGGGAATTTACACTTGGTCTTGGCCTTGGGTTGTAGAGAAAGTAGTATTACAGTAGCTTTCTCAGGAGTCAAGGGTAGAGGGGTCAGTCCAATGAAGGCAGGAAGGGCCAAATGGCCTGTATGAAATGGGAGGAAATGAGTAAAATTTTAGACTTGGTACAGTTTAGTAGCTGTTCCCGTTCCTAGAGCTCTCTCTCCTCCCCTGCAACTACTGACCTCCCTGGCTTCCTTTAAGTCCCAATAAAATCCTACTTTCTATAGGAAACTTCCCCCAATCCTTTTAATTATAGAGCTTTTTCCCTGCAGATAATTTCCTATTTATTCTCTATGTAGTTTACTTGTATATATTTGTTTACATGTTGTCTACCCCCCAGATTGTAAGCTCCTTGAGGACAGGGACTCTTTTGCCTCTTTTTATGTCACCAGTACTTAGCACAGTACCTAGCACATAGAAGACATTTAATAAATATTTATTAATTAAAATGACAGATGGATTAAGAGGTTGTTATCAGAAATGAGAACACCAAATATAGAGTTTTCGGAAATGGAGCCTAGAGCCTAATAAATGATGGACTGAGGTTATGGCAGTGCTGGTGGGTAACTGATATTAAATAGAGATTTAAGAGATTGAAGTAAAAAAGACAGAGATGTCTAGAGAGTCATCAATATAAGTTTATTGTGTACTGATATTGAGTCATTAAGGATGATGTCTGGAGACATGGTAGAGAAGGAAAAATGTGATCTGTGTGCTAAAATTATCCTTGGTGGATAGAAATAGGTTTTTGAAAGTGGTCAGCATTCATTCATTTCACAAATATCTATTGGGTGCCCACTAAGTTCAAAGTGAAAATGGTAATAAAAATGGATGTCATGGACTTCAAATTGGAAAAAAGCCTGGGATTTAATTAGATGGGTAAAAGATTGCCCCCTCCGCCTCTATTCTGGATCAGGTCTGATCAAATGAGGTAATGTGTATAAAGTGCTTTGAAAATCTTGAAGTGTTATATAAATATGCCGATTATTATTACTATTATTAATTGTTTAATTAATTAAGTCTGGTGGTTCAGGCTCTAGTTTGGACTGAAACAAGACACTCTTAAACCATTTAATTCTCATAGAACATTTCACTTAAGTGAATTTACTGAATGATAGCATAGGAAAGATATTCAGCAGAGATACAGCATTGATTCAGTTGGTTGCAGGTTTATTCATCTTTATACAGAGATGCACCTGTCTCAAAAAACATCATGGAATCCATTAAGACCGAGGAGTTACTATTCTTCCCAAATTGAGTTTTTTAATGCCTTTAAGACCTGGGAAGCTACTTTAACAGTTCAAGTTTGATTCTAATATAGTCTCAAGAATAATTTTGTTACCTTTAAGGAGAACTAATCTAACCTATGATGCAGAGTTGTACATGTGGTAAAACCAGTCTATTCTACTATGGTCTCCTTTGTGAGTCTGGATAAACAAGGCAAGGCCTTCTTGAGAAAACAACAGATGAAAAAATTTGTCTGGGCTGATCCGGGTTTTCATTAAGGAGGGGACAGAATAGAAATGATAAATAGGTCAGCAGCCAAAAAAAAAATTTCCTCACAGTGGGATAGGGTTTTGACAAGCCACTGAGAAAAAGTGGGGTGAATGGGTATTGTTCCAGGAGAAAAGGGATGAGATTGGATGGGTGTATAATGATTCAAGTGGAAGATGTGGTGAGAGCTTTGGAGGGCCTGTGGAGGACGAGAGAAACAGTGACAGATGATAGGATTCTTTTCTCACGCAGACAACAGAAGAACCCGTGGGAAGAAATCACCAACTTTCATACATAACCTGTCTGGTAGAAACAGTTGACATTGTTGTTGGTAATGGTTTTCTCATGGTAGTCCACTATATGTGGACACTTTATAGAGGATGGTTATACTGCCTTTTCTGGAAATTGCAGATCTCCTGTAACATCTCTCCTTGAGGTCTTTATCTGTTAATCTGTTTGGCCAAGAGCAAACTTAGATGAGGGTGAGAATGGATCATGAGGGAAGGAGAGTAGCAGATTTTGGTGTTATGGATTCTGGCTATGTTGTACCTTTAGATTTGCTTTAAAAAACCTAAATTTAAGACAGGGTGATAAGGGAAATGGATCTCCATTTACTTACTCCCAATTCTAACAACCTCTCTCCACCCCTTACTTCCCCCAAAAAACCAACAAATAACTGGAAAGAGTCCTAGAGGCCAGGAAATTTAAAAAGCTACTTTTTGTGAACATATTGAAAATTCAAAAGGTATCCTGGCAGGATTTAGCTAGCTCAGCTTGTCAAGTTTTTCTAGTTTTCAGAAGAATATCTCCTTGTACCTCATTAATGTGATAGAACAACAACTTAAGATCGAACTGCCCCCAAAGTTTAAGGAGCCATCAGGCCCCAATTATTGCTTGGGTCATGTATACCTTCCACAGGAGACTCAAAATCACAGAATCCAGATGTCAAAGTTGGAAGAGGCTTCTCCGTCTGATTCTTGAATGTCCTCTGCAGCATCCCCAGCCAAGAAGTGACAGATGGAAAGTTTTGTGAGGGAGCTGTGTAGTCCCCTCCCCTCTAACTGAATTGGCGCATCTCAGAAATGGCGGTGTGACTTTCTTGGGCTTGGGAATTCAGAATAGTGGTCCCATAACAACACATGCTCAAAATTAGGCCTGAAGCAGTAACGACAGGAGGAGTCAATAAATTGCCTACAAATTCCAACATGGGGGGGTGGGGGAGCATTGTAAATGCTGTCATTGTTGGAGACTCAACTGAACTGGTCCCTGGCCTGTAGGTTGTTGGGATCACCTCAAAAGAAACTTAGATTGGAAACACGAAATCCAAAGCTAAGCAAGAACCGTGAGAAGCAAGCGCAGAACTGAGAAATTAGTGATCAACCCAAGAAACCAAGAATAGTTAGCGTGGATCTGAGGCCAGAGGCCAAGTAGACAAGGGGGTTCAAGGGCAGAGGATATCATACAGTTGGACTGTTCATCTATGGGTACTGGGCTGAATTCTAGAGAGGGGTCAGGGAGGAGTGGATACAGATTCCTGGGTTTGGAATAAGAGGTTCTGAATTCTATTGTTACTCCCTGTGGGACTTTGGCAAGCCATTTAACCTCTCTGAGCCTTAATGTCTTTATCCATAAAACAAAGAAATTAGAATCAATGACTTATGAGGTCCTTTCTGACTTAAATCTGTGAGCCTAGGAAGTTTAGGGTGAGAATGTGAGAAGCTCAGATACAGTAAGATACACCAACTTGTACAACTGGTGCCAACCCGTGGTTTTGGTCTGGATGCAACATCACAGGATTGGGATGTGTGAGTAGTCCTTAGGATGTCTATAGCCCATGTTCTGCCCAGTGCTGCACCCAAGGTGGAGAGCTCCTTCTTAAGTTGTCTGCTGTCTGCAGATCAGCTAGCTCCACCCAGCACTTCTTCCTAAGGCCTTTCTCCTTGGAGAGAGGCTCATAAGGAAGCAGCTTTCTGCATTCTTCCCATCTGTAATTCTGAATCCAAAAAGTACAGTCCTTGGGATTACAGAACATCAGCATCCTTACCTCCCTACTCCATTGACTCGATAGCTGGGCAGTCATTGGGGGAGGAGCCCAGGGAGGGAACGGGAAGCATCTTTGCTAAATGGTGCTGGGGTTTTTCAGAAGGAAGAAAAAAAAAGATTTCTCCATGTAAAAGGAGCCCATAACTGTGCCTCCCTTCCCCTTTTATACCCAAGGCAAAATCCAAGAAGTTTGTTCCATGTTTCCATACCCCCACAAATGGCCCTTCTGTGGCTTCATTATTTTTGTAAGGCCCTTTGATGTCTATGATTATAACTTGATGTTGCCATTGTTAGTGATGAGTAAGGTGGATCCACCCCTGAACCCTATCCCTTCTTGTACCATGTTAACCACTCAAAGCACCAGCTCCTCCTTCGAGTTTATCAGGGGTTCCTTGCCCTTTGCCCAGGACTTTCAACTACTTTCTATACATTGGTGATCAGTGAAACCCAGCTGAAGGCAAGTACTTCATAAGTGTTTTTTTGCTTGGATCCCATTGGGTGCCAAGTTCTCCCTTTAAGAGTTTTATCAGTCTCCTCCCCAGGAGGCTAACCTCCTCTCCTTTTTCCCTCTTCCTCCCCACCCCCCCACCCCAATAGTCCCAGCAATGCTATGCCCTTAGGAATTATTGTGAGCTCTATGGGCCTCCAGGGGAAAAAGCCTAGACCTAAGAGTGTGCTTAAACATGGATATCAATTTACTTTTCTCTAGGGGAAAGGGGGAGAAACTAACTCTCTTCAGGTTGCTGGAGACATTTCTTTTGGACTTTGTAGTGTTTTCCTCACATTAGCCAACAAACTTAATTTGAGGGGTTTTTGGTTTGAAGTTCTGTGTAAGAAACCTGAAGAATAAACAACAGCAAATTCATTTTTGTGTCTGTTTGCCCTCTGGATATACTGGTAAGAGGCAGCAAAACATACTGGATGGAGAATTAGCCTCTAAGCCAGGATGATCTGGATTCAAGTCCTTTCTTTGACATAAACTAGTCTACTAGATAGTATTCTAAACACATACTATATGATCTTGGGCAAGTCACTTAGTTCTCTCAATGTTCTGGAAAATTTTCTAAGACTAAGTTGTAGAGATTGTGCCAGCCTGCCTTGGCAGAGGGCATTTCCTTATCCAAGAGCCCTCTATAATGAATGTATAGTCCCTATACCCATAGGACCAAGATAAAGCATTTAGGCTATATTTCCATAAATAGTTAGTCTGGGGTGGATGGGGGATGGACAGACGTGGTGGTGGTATAGAGTAGCAGGTCTTTTATTAATGAAGAGTCTGTGATAGCTGATTGAATGAATTACAGGTGTTTATTTGATATTAAAGACACCAAAACTAGGGAAAAAATAGGATCTCTTCTTCCAGTTAGGAGACTTCAATTGTTGATTGGTTGGGGAGGAGATTCTTTGTTTGTTTTTAAGCTATAAAGATGGATTTTGAAATTTGAGAGGAGATACTATTCCAGTTTCCAGAAACTAGTGCCAACAGGAACACTGGGTGTGGGCTGGTTAATCATGTGAGGCTCATGGAGAAGCAGGTGTGACTGGAAAGCCAGGATGGCCCAGTACCAAGGGAAGTACTCTGGCTTTTACCAGGTTTTGGCAGGAGGCCTAGGTGCTAAAGGGTGTGGAATGCTGTAACTAGGGCAGTACAGGCAGAGCAGCATACAGAAGAGGGCACAGATCACAAAGGCTTGGATCAAGTACCCCACTAGCTGTACCATTTCTTAGGTCCAGACCTATAGTCTTCTCGACAAGTTTTTATTTCTTAATATTTGTACTTTAGCACCTGAACTTGTTAGTTTTCTTCTTAAATGTTAAAAAGTAATTCATGCCTTTTTGACAGCTGTATAGTAAACAGCAATATTTCTTCAGTGAGCTGCTCGTCAGTTATCTTTAGGAGCAATAAGTAATTCCTTATTTGAGCCTTTGAGCCAGAAGACCATAGAATGTAGAGTTGGAAGGAGCCTCAAAGAAACTGTCTCATGTAATCGTTATCCAAATCTTGAATCCTCTATATAATACTGATCGATAAAATGCAATATAGAATTGGATAGGGACTGGTGTAGAAAATTCCCAACAAGGCATTCTACCAATGCAAAATCAGCATTTTTCTGCATCTAATAGTCCTACCACATGAATTTGATGAAGTACAGTGGCACTTCTATATTGAAATTAAAAACAAAAAATTTTTAGGGTAGCAAAGTGATCTGTACTTGCTATATGCATATCCTTACCATTTACCTATTCTTTAACCCTGTAATCTGGCTTCCTTCTTCAATATATCAGAATTTCACTTGTAAAGACTTTTAATTAAAAATGGCCTTTTAATTAGCAATTCTAATGTTTTTCTCAGTCCTTATTGCTTAAATCTTCCTAAATTTTTTGAATCACTGAATACCACTGATCATATCCTTCTCCTCTTCTTTTTTTTTTTTCTTTTTGAAATATTCTACCTTGAGATAAAGTTATAGGATGAATAGAAGTCTAGACTTAAGCATAAAGATTTGTGTTCAGATCTTATCCCAGACTTATGAGCTGGGTGACTGTACAAGTCATTTAACTTCTTAAGGGCTTCAGTTTCCTTGTCTGTAAAATGAAGGGGATAGATTCAAAGACTAGTAAGGTCCCATTACCATCTTATTTAATCTTTTTTTTTTTTTTTCTATAGTTGATCATCACATATTCTTGCTGTTATTGTGTAAAATGTACTCCTGGCTCTGTTTGTTTCTCTCAGCATCTGTTCATGTAAATCTTTCCAGGCCTTTCTAAAATCAGCTTGGAATTTTTTATAGATAATATTCCATTATCTTCATGTACCCACAACTTGTTCAGCCATTCCCCAATTAATAGATAAGTATTCATTTTACAATTCTTTGCTAACACACAAAAAAAGCTGCTACATACATTTTTGTACATGTGGATCCTTTTCCCTTTTTAAAGATCTCTTTGAAATATAAACCCAGTAGAAACACTGCTGGAGCAAAGGCTATGCATAGTGTGATAGTCCTTGGGCATAGTTCCAAATTGCTCTCCAGAATAGTTGGAGCATTTCACAATTCCACCAATAATGCATTAGTTTCCCTATTTCCCCACATCCCCCTCCAACATTTATCATTCTCTTTTCCTGTCATTTTAGCAACCTGACAGGTATGAGATGGTACCTCAGAGTTGTCTTAATTTACATTCCTCTAATCAATAGTGATGTAGAACATTTTTTCATATGACTATAGATGGCTTTAATTTCATCATCTGAAAATCATCATATTCAATCTTAAACCTTAAAACCATCACCATTGCCTCAGAAGCAGGTCTGCCTCTTGGCCTCCAATTGGTTTTGGTCTTCTCTCCTTTTTTCCTTCTACAATGGAGTAAGAAAGGGAGAAATGGACTGCAAAAGTACAGCAGAATGAATATCTATTCCTGTTACCACCATTTTCCCAGTCATTCAGCAGGGTATGGTGGAAATGCACTGCATTTGAATCACAAGACCCTGGAGTCTAATTCTAACTTTCCACTCCATAAGACCTTAAAAAAGTCACTTAACCAATGCCCTGGGCTTCAGATTCCTCAACTATACAATGAGAGGATTGGACTAGATCAGAGCTTCTTAAGCTTCTATTTGCGACCACTTTTTGCCCAAGAAATTTTTATTTGACCCTGAATATATAGGTAAATAAAATAGGTATACAAGTCAAACATTTTCATAATTTCATAATTTTGAGACCCACACATTCAGTTATGCAATCCCCACATAGGGTCTTGACTCACGATTTAAGAAGCTTTAGACTAGATCACCTCCAAGGACCTTTTTAGCTCCAGACTTGTAATCTGGCCTTAAGAAGTTAAGTTCTCCTTCCTCTCCTTCTCCTATATCCGAGTCACTAACTGCCACACTCTTATCAAGTCTTCCTTCGGATGCACCTCTACTATTTATTTCTTCCTTTCTCTATTCACTATTGAAGGAGAAGAAAACAAAACACAACAAAACACTAGAGAAGACAAGAACCAAATTCAGGCTGGTCCTTATTATTTCCCGACAATAGCTTTCTTAACCATCTTAGATACCCTATTCTTCTAATCTGTCCCGTACATTGCTGTCACATTGACCTGCCTAAAAACTCACTGATGGTGTCACTAGTAAAAACAAAACTAAAAAACCAGAAACAAAAATAGATGGTTGCTTAATGTCTATGGGACAAAGTTCAGGCTTTTAAACTTGACCTTGAGGTTTCTCTAGCCAAGCCTACCTGTCCAGCCTGATGTTCAGCCCTCATACAAGGAACCTCTCTCTCCTTAGTCTATTCTATTTATTTTGCCCCAGATGTGACCGACAGAACTCTGCATCCACACTTTCCCCATACAAAGAATGCTTCCTACCTACTTTCAATCTAAGCACCCGAAAATCCCGCCTTCTCTACAGAGACTTGTCATAGTATTTCAGCACACCGGCTCGTTGTTAGACCTCCTGTAATGTTACTTGGATTCCAAGAAAGGGAAGGGAGCACCGAAGCCACAGAAGGGCCAGACCGCCCTGACTGAGAAGCCCTTCTCTGCTCGAAGGTGTGCAGGGAGAGGGGATCCACTTCTAGCAGAGATGCACTATGGTGGGATAGCTTTCGTGAGTGGGGAAGTTTCTGCTTGACCTTGACCCTACATCTGCCTTACTGCCATTACCACAGGTTGCTCCTGATTCTGCCCTTTGGGCCCAGCAGACTGCACATTACTTCATCTCATTCTATAATCTGATCTGGCATATTTCATTTTCCCAGTTCATCACCTTACATCACCTCTCCATGCCTTTGTGAAGGCTGTTTCTTACCCCCACACCCAGGCGGGCAGTGCTCATCTTGCAATGGCTGCTGCTCAGGATCCATGGTTTGTCTCCCTCCTGGGAGCCTCTTCTCATTGTGGAAGGCCTTTAGTCGCTAATCCCAAGTCATCTTCCCTCTCCACATCCTTTATGTTCATTTTATAAAAGTCTTGTATTTAAATATTTGGAAATGGTGCTGTTTCCCCCCGGTGGAATGGCTCATAGTCCTTGAGGACAGGAATCAAATGAAGGTTTTTTTTTTTAAGGCTGGAAAAGAACCGAATATGTTTCTGGGCAGCCTGGAAGGAGCCATTGAGTAAGGAGAGAGTGAATGTGAAAGAGGGAGTGATGGGTTAGGGGTGGAGGAGGAGGGTGGGGTACAAGTGCTTGGAGGAGATAGGATAGGACCAAGGACACACAGAGAGTCTGACCTTGGCAAGCAGAAGGGCCACCCTGTCCTAGAGACTGGAACAAGGAAGGGAAGAATGGGAAATTATCCAGAGGGATCTTTAGTATGGAGAAAGAGCTCCTAGAGAGTGGTGTTCGTTTTCTTAGTAAAGGTAAGGTCTTCTGTGCAGATAAAAGAGGCAGGGATGGAAAAGAAGGGATTTGGGGGGAAAGGAAGTTTTGGAACTGCTGCGTGTGGAGACGACCAGGAAGGAGAAAAGGCTGTTTCTGTGCAGCAGTGACAGCCCAGGTGTCCTGTGCAAAGAACTCTGGGCTTGGAAGCCTTGAGATTAAACCCTGCCTTACATTCTTACTGTAGCTCTTTTATGGTGGGCAATCACACAATCTCTCAGCCATTCTTTCCTCATCTGTAAAATTACGGGGTTGGGGTCTGGCTTCTAAAGGCCTTTCCAGCTCTAAATCTGTGAGCCTTTGATTTTAACAACATAAATTTGTAGTGGACCCACTTGACACAGTTATATAATTTCCTCCAGTAATATGTAAATAGGAACAGAGATGATGGATAATAGGGGGAGTCCATATCTGTAACTTGGCAAGAAATAAGCCGCAACAGGACAAGTAGACGAGATTCAAGGCCACAGAGACTACCTTGGTGAAGCCTTGGTCATAAAGGAAGGATGTGAATGATAGAGAAGTGAAGGGTCAGGGGTCAATCTAAAGGTCATGAGGAAAAAGACAAGGAATATAAAAAGGGGAAAGATGGAAGACTGGAAAGTTGTGATCAGGAAGAGAAATTTCAGAATTAGGGACCATAGAAACAGCAGTTATGAATGATGCTGAGATCTAAAGTGCTACTCTCAGTATGGGTTATGAAAAGTTCATGGGAATTGAGGAAGTTGAATTGAGAGGTCAGGATGTTGTAGGGGATGCAAGTATAGATTGCACCCTTGAGAGAGAAGAGTTAGCACTGTGGACCTGCTCACTCACTCTAATACTCATTTGTTCTAATATCATTTCATCATGTTTTGCATTGCAAACTTTTCACCTGGGCATAAGGTCTCTCCAGATAGGTTACAAGCTCTTCAAGGGCAGAGAATGATGTGGCTTTGTATTCTAATGAGCCCTGATGCAATGGAATGTGGGGAGGAAGGAGCAGATACAGTTGCTCTATAGCCATAAGTAGATGTTTTTAATGTTTGTGTATATGTTAGAGAGAAACAGAGAGCCAATACTGAACACCAACCTTCATACCTTTGCTTCCTTTCCTAACCCACTAGGAACTCCATTAGGAGCTAAATTGTTTTTAAAGACCTTCCTTACTACTCTCCTGGAAAAATCATTACTTTGAGTGAGTGATTTAAAAAGAAATATTCTTTATTTTATTAAGATCCTATCTCACAATATGTGTAGGACAGGTGGGCTAAAGTGTGAGTAATGTCCAGTATTTATATAGAATTTTATTTTTTAACTCTGAGAGCTTATGCTCTCAGGCTCAAAATATTGGCACCATCTTTAATAGGTCATTCTCCTTCATCCTCCTTATAGAATCACTCCCCAAATTCTGTAGTCTTTCTTTTGAAATGCTTTTCAATTCTCATAATGCTTTTACCACCTCCTACCACTTAAATCACACTCCCTGACTCCAGGCTCCTTTCTTTATCCTTTCTGCATATGCTACCTGTCTAATGCTCCTAAAACCCCTGAATATCCACCCTATTTGCATATTTCCACTGGTCTGGCAAATCCCTTCTCATCACTTCCTTCTGTTTTTGATCTTTTCCTTTCACAAAATTTAGGATTGTTTAACAGTTCTACATTTTTATGCCCACAACTATCTTCCAGGGGTCCTCAAATTTTTATAAATAGGGGGCCAGTTCACTGTGCCTCAGACTGTTGGAGGGCCGGACTATAGTAAAAAAAAAAAATTTTTTTGTTTTGTGGGCCTTTAAATAAAGAAACTTCATAGCCTGGGTGAGGGGGATAATCGTCCTCAGCTGCCTCATCTGGCCCGCTGGGTGTAGTTTGAGGACCCCTGAATCTAAACTATTTTCACCTCTTGAACTGCTTCCTTAACCTTTTTCCCAGATTCCATTTTCCTTTTTGTCATCTCCCTTATATATTTCTGCCCAACTAATGCTTCTAAAGTCTGGCTTTTATCATGTCATTCCTCTACTCACAAACCTTTCCTCATTCCCTACTGCATCAAGACTGAATTCTTCTGCCTGGCTTTTAAAGCTCTCTGTCAGGGATTCTTAACCTGGAGCATGTGAACTTGTTTCTAAAGTATTTTGATAACTGTATTTCAGTAGTTTCCTTTGTAATTCTGTATTTTTACTTTATGCATTTAAAAAAAATATGATTTGGAGAAGGGATCCAAAAGCTTCTCCTAACTCAAAAGGTTGCATATGGTAAAATAGTGAAGAATTTCTGGCTATTCCTAACCATTTGCTCCTTCACAAAGATCTTGTGTTCTTTCCCCAACCTGGGATTCCTTCAGGTTATCCATGTCATATCCTCATCCTTTAAGTCCTTCCCTATGGCTCTACCCCTCATTAATTTATCCCTATTCTGAATTCATAGCTTTTACCATATAAATTGGTCACAAATTAGACATAGCTTTGTATGATTATTTGATTTATTTATTTTTATTTTCCAAGTTAAATGATAAGTTCCTTGAGGGTAGGTATCATATATAAGATTTCTTTTGCATCTTCCTCGTGATAGAGTGTCAACTACTTGAGGACAGGGCCTGGTTCATTGTTGTCTTTTTGTCCTTAGCAGCATCTGGCATTGTGCCTTGTGACAAGTGCTTCTGGGTGCATAGTAATCACTCAATAAATATTTCTTGATTGATGGAAAGATACTTATGGACATCTGCCTTATCTGCATATTTCCACCTGCACTTCAAATCCTTCTTCATCACCTCCTTCTGTTTTTCATCTCTTCCTTCCCCAAAGCGTCTCAGAACTGCTTAGCAAGCACTTTGTGCGGGATTCATATCCTGTAAGGGAGAAGTCCTCTCTTTGTTGGCTCAGCAGTCCCTCATGTTAGAACTTGCTGAGCTCAGGAAGTTTGGTTTTGCTAACTGCACATAAAATGGAAGTCCTAACAACACAAACCAACTCTTGGAGCCCCTCAAACTCAAGTGGGCTCTCCTAGAACCGTTGTCTCCAGTAGGCCAGTTTCATCACCCCATGCTTTGAATAGACATTACAGATGTCATGTTGCATTACCCTTTGATTGAAACTAAAGAGAAAGATTGGGAAGGAGGAGGACAGAGGATGGCAGGGAATTTGCCAACTGGATGTTTCACTGTTTAGATTATGGAGAAATGGGTTTTGTGTATGAAGTAGATCCCAAGCAAACACCACCCATACAATCAGTCACAGACTTGTAGGCCTAGCTCCAACGTAGCATGAAGAATGTCAGCAAAGGGATATGAGAAGTTTTAACAGTAGAAGGATCAAGCACATCAATTGTTGTAAGAGTTTAAAAATAATTTTTATTTTATTTTTATTTTTTACCATAATTTAGTATATTATCTCCTATTTGTACAAAAGCTCTTTAAATACTGATAATTACAAGCAGATAGAATTTCCATTGAAAATTTAAAAAAATATATTCATCTTACCCTTGAAGGTATTTCTAAATTCAGATACTTCTTTAACCTCTCCCCTCCATGGCAGAATACAGCAACAGCCACCTTGGGACCATCTACAGATTTCCACTATGTGGTTATATCACCTGGTTAAGAGACAGGTCCTCCTGTGCTTATGAGCAAAAGGAGAGAGCTGAAGTGTGGTGTTGGGTGTAAAGGAGAAACTTTTCTAGCTTATTCTCTCTTGTTGACCACTTACATTTGCCAGTTGTCAATTCCTTGCATCCGTACAAAAACTAAGATGTCTCTTGCTCCCTGCGTTCTATAGGGTGTTGTCAGAAGAGAGGTTGAACTCTTCAGACAAGTATTATTCAGAAGCCAGGACACAATCCTGTAGGTCTATTTCCCAGCATCTTCTGTGTGGCCACTACCCTGCTCTGGCTGATGCCTTCAGTGGTAATGAATGTGTTTTGGTAGCATCCCCTTGTTATCTAGAGCTAGGACCTAGGGTTAAATCAGACCAAATGGTCTCCTTTTTTTGGGAATTTTTTTTTTTCTGAGGACTTTGATAACATTGTCCATCTACAGCTCTTTTCTTTGTCACTTTGGTGTGTTCAACATAATCTTTGTTTATTTTCAGTTGCAATTCATTGTGTTTAAGGAACTTTGTTTGTCCTGCAATTTCTGATCACACTAAGTTAAAAACAGAAATCTGGAAAATGGCAAAGAGGTAGAGCCCTAGCTGGCACGTTTGGGGTGAGAGTTACTGCCTCTTTCAGTAAGAGAGAAAGAGAGAAAATTGCTGGGAACTCTGAAATCTTGGCATAATCCCTTTACCTCCAAAAGTTAGGGAAACAGAAAGGTCTGGGTCTGTTTCCTTTTTCCAAAGGAAGTTTGGGGTAATGGGAAAAAACAACAGAATTTTTAAGGATTTGAGTCTACCCAGCTTCCTCTTTTATAGTGTTGTGATTATTGGATGGTTTTGTTTGTTTCATGTTCATAATCTGGGATCTGTGGGCTTGTTTTTAAAAATATTTTGATAGCTATTTCAATACAATTGGTTTAAATCAATGTATTTCATTCGGAGTATTTAAATATATTATCCTGAGATGGAATTCATAATCTTGCCAGTGGGGCCCATGACACACAAAAAGGTTAAGTACCCTTCATCTAAGGCAAAATGGGAATATTGAGCACAACAAAAAGAACTCATATATAGCATGTCCAGCTTTCCTGGACAAACCAGAGAATTCCTACCAAGTGAAATATTGGTTCCTAAGTTTCCTGAATGAGCCATCAAGCTTTTATACAGGATTTTGACTCCCTTGTGATATGGGTGGCCTAAGGTTTTCAGAGAAGCCTTCACTCCCAGGTCACTGAATGAGATAAAACCCCCTGGGACTATCTCCAAAGGAGGACTCGAACCATTAAGTCCTTTCCTCCTAGAAATTTTGCACCAGTCCCTTTTCAGTTTCTTTTTTTTTCTTTTTCTTTCTTTCTTTTTTTTTTTTAAGGTGGGGAGTAAAGAAACTTTTATTCTGACAGGCAGGAGGTCCAGGCTGGAAAATGGAAACAGTAGATTCATCCCCTTCCTTGTAATATCAGTAGGGAGCCTGAACCTTAGAGGTGACCTGCAGAAAGGACTGGCATTGAACTGGAGGAACTGTGGCTAATGAAATAGATTTTTTTTAAAGCAAAAGACAAATAAATGTAGCCCCAAGATGGCAAGAGAACATTGGAGGAGATGAAAGGGGAAAAAAGGGAGTGAGAGAGCCTAAAAGCAAAAGGAGAAAGAGAGGTTTGGAATATACATAGAGATGAGGAGATAGATGAAAGAGAAAAGAGAAAGATAAGAGAGAAAAGAGAGAGAAACACAGGACAGATCCACAGAGCAGAGAGAGGTGTTGCCAGGGAAACAAAGAATGAGAGAGAGGAGAAATAGAGAGAGTGGGGGGAAAAATGGAAAATGCTGAAGGCTGGGGGTAGGGAGGAGAAGGAGGAGGCGTCTATGAGAGTGGGATCCGATTTTGAGGACTGGGTGCTCCAGGAAAAGAATGAGGAGAAAATTTATGAATTCTAAATTAGAAGCTAGGAAAAGAGGAAAAGGTAGAAGGTGAGTAAAACTCACAGCAACCATCCAGGAATACGATCCTCCCATTCCTTTCCATCGCTTCCCCCTCCCCCAAACCAAACAGAAAAAAACTGATACCTTTGGGATTCTTAACTTGTAGGATCAGGGAACAAAGATCAATTTACAAGTATGGGATGCTACCCCTCCCCCAGGAAACCCCTCCCCCCCACTAGGGGAACACTAACTCGGGGTCTTCAGTTTAGCAGTTTGAGAAGTCTAGGTGAGTTTTACCTAAAGATTCATGAGTGAATAACTCACGTCAGTAGTATTTTAAAGAGTGTAAAGCACTTAGCATACATTAGCTCCTTTGAGTCCACCCCGTGTGATAGTCTATCAGTAAGCTGGTTTATTGGGCACTTACTGGGTGCCCGCTTTGTCCCAGATGAAGAAGATGTAAATGTGGGACCATTAGTTCTCTCAGGGATCCTGCGGTCTACAAACATGTACATATAATCAAACATGTGGTTTCAGAGTCGGGCCCCGTAAGAAGGTGCTGCTTCCACTGAGCGCTGGAGGTCAGGAGGATCCTAAGGAAGGTGGAGGGGAGTGTTCCACGGGTGAGGCATCCTGGATCAAAAGGCCGGAGATGAGCCAGGGGGTAAAGTGTGTGAGAACGAGCAGACCCAGCAGTTCGGCCCAACCGTGGAGTGCAGAAAGACATTTTAAACCCCAAAAGGAGGGTTGGATTGAGTTTATGATGGGTTTAAATGCCAAATAAGGGAGTTAATATTTCATTTAATATTTCATTAGGCATTTGGGGGCAGGGGAGAAACTAGACCCTTTGCTTTAGGATCGGCACTTCAGAAAGATGTTTTGGAATAGGGAGAGATTGGAGAGATGGGATTGCAGCAGTCCAGACCAAAGTGTTTTCTCCTTTATTTAAGTGTTATTACAGGCATTTTACCCATGAGGAAATCAAGACTCAGAAAAGTGATGTACTTACAATTACACAGCTAGGGAGTGTATTTTCTCTTTGCTTAACAGAAGGAATGGTTATTTGTCCAATATCATGCAGTTGGTTGGTGGCAAAGTCAGAGCAAGAACATAGGCTTCTGGCCTTCCAGACCCAGGCTCTTTTCACCACCCCCTTCTCTTCCTCCTTTTCCTGTGATTAGCCATTGTCAGTATTACAGAATTGGGGGAAGGGGGAAATAAGGCAGTTCCAGTGGGAACTAGGTGGTGCAGTGGATAGCGTTCTGGGTGGGGAATCAGGAAGACTCATCTTGTTCAGATCTTGTCCAGATAGTATTTATTTCATGATGCTGACCATTTTGTGACCTTTGTTTAATATTTTAAAACTACTTGACAATGATGAAAGCAGTGGGAAAAATACTTCTATATGCTGAAGATTTGAGTTCTAATCCCAACTCTGCTTTTAACTAGATATTGTCACTGAACAAAGACATTTAATCTCTGTGTCTCAGTTAACTCATGGAAGAGAAGGTGATTGGACAAGAAGGATCTTTGAGATAGCTTCTCTCTCTCATATTTTGAATTTAAGATGGTGTTTCTGGCAAAGATTCAACCAGAAAATGCATTGGGCAGTGCATGAAATCAACATAGGCATTTTGCTAGCTTATTAAATTAGCTTGCCATAAATTTTCTCCTCCTTTAGTCAAAAAAAAAATAGATTAATTAGACTAATGTGTGTGTATGTGTTTGTATGTGTAAGTATATATGCATGTGTTTGGGTACATGAGTATAGGATGTAAAAGTACTCACAAACCAGTAGCTTTGAGGGTCTCAGATAAAAGGTAACATGTCAACACAATTATAGTGGGTGTTGTGACTCAAACCAAATTACCTACACTGGTTTTTTACAGGAGGACCTGAGAGGTAGGTTGTATGGGATAAGGTAGAAAGAATGCTGGGTGTGGAGACTTTTTTCAAATCCTAACTCTGGTCTATGTGTGTGATCATGGTCAAATCATTTAACCTCTGTGAATTGCAGGTTCATCTCTAAAGGGGAGGGGAGAGATGAACTAGTCCATTTCTAAGATTCCTTCCAACCAAAATCTATGAACCTAAGAATCTGGAATTCTTGAATGTTAAATCTGATTAACTTAGACTTTCCACACTGTAAATTGGATTCCTTAAACGTCAGTTTCCTTTACCTTTCTGTAAGCCTCTGTACAAGCTAGGACTGTCTATTAGGAGCTGATGAGTGATTAGTCAGTTTGTATAGCGTGACATTGAGTGAAACACCACACAAAACACAAAGTGCCTCCCTTCTGAGAGGTTTTATTCTAAAAGAAGCCAAAGCAGCCAAAATAGAGGATCCTTTGTTTTTTCTCATGTATTTCTGCTTTGTTGGATTCACCTAAACTCTACCTCTTGTTTCTTTGGACTAAAGGGTAATTTTGAAGATATCAGGTTATAAGATTGTTATTTAGGCATTTTTTTTCTTTTAAATATTTTTATCAATATCTTTCGTTTTTGTTACTTTCATTCCTGAATATACCCTTCTTCATTCCTCTACCCAGAGAGCCAACCACTGTAAAAGAATAAAAGAAAAAAGGGGAGAAAAAAGCAGTCCAGCAATACTAACCAACTCATCAACTGCCTGAGAATATTCGCAGCTACTGTCCTTCCACCTCTGAAATGAACATATTTTGCCATCTCTTCTTTAAGGCCAAACCAGATCATTATCAATATAGAGAGTTCAGTAACACTGTATATTCTCTTTTCTTAATTATGCTTAATTTCTCTTTGGATCAAATCCTCTAAGTTGTCCTGTGTGTCTTTGTATTCTTCATATTTTTATTTCTTAAAATGCAGATGTCTTCCATTATATTCATTTTTTGCCTCAATCCATTCAGTTTGCTTGGGAGGAAGATGAAATCTCCAAGTTGTTTCGGTTTGCAATTAATGTTTCCTATGGTTATTAACTGTTTTCAGTTCTTTCAAGAACAGTTTATTCTTATCTTCTGACCCTAATCCAGTGGGGAAAGGCTCTCCATCTTATACATTTGTTTGTGCCTTATATATCTTAGACATCAGATTATCAGAAATGTTGTTGGAAAGATCCCTTCCTCACACCCCTCTTCCTCCATTGACAACTGCTCTTCTTGTCCTATTCATATTGAGTTTTATTAGAGCAAAATCTTTTCGATTTCATGTGAGCAAAGTTATCTTTTATCTTTTGAGAGCACCTCTGACCTTTCTGGTCCAAGAACTCTTGGAGGCTTAGAAATGTTTGGAGAAGTTGAAGTTTTTCTCTAGAGTGTATTGGATGTGCCATTTTAGGGGTAGCCCAGGGTCTTCCCCCCCTCCCCCCCTGACTGCCTGAGAGGGAGCTGAGGGAAACCATCAGCTGAATTTCACTTGATGAAGCTGTTGCTGAAGTCCTAGTTGTTCCTGCTGTTTGAAGCACTGGGTGCTCGTGAATGGGCGAGAGTGTAGAGGAGCCTTGACTACTGAAGCAGCCCCATTGCATTAAGAGCAGGAAAGGATCCTTCTCGGAAACACTTTGTACCAGAAGGGAACAAGGAAGAGGAAATGAAAGCCAGACCCAAGTTCCCCGGGAGAGGAAGAAACAATGCTGGAGAAACACTCCCGGTAGAATAGGAGAGCAGGAAACCAAGGACCCGCTGCCCGCCGATCCCAGCCCCAAAGGAGGCCCGGCCCAGGCGGGACTGTAAAGAGACCAGAGGAAAAAGATTTGATGGCCTCTTGGATAGCTGCAGAGGCTTTAGTGGCCCCGAGGAAACGGTATGAGCTTAACTGGCCTAGGATTCTAGGCCTGGTGGGAGGCCATCCAGCCTGGGGGGAGGGGGAGGGGAATCAGGAAAGGCCCATCAGGGAGAGAATCAGGAAACAGTGACAATTATCTTATTGTTGCTAAAGAGGAAGTAGGGGAGAGAGCTTCCTGAAGAGGGAGTGATTTATGCCATAGCACTAAACTTGAGACTCATCTGTGAAGGAAGCGCCGAATCAAAGTTATCTTGAGTCAGCGAAGAAGTGGCACCCACATTACAGAGACTGAGAAAATACGGGCCGGGGGAAGTCCCAGCAGCAGGGCCACCCAGGACAGCGGCTGCGGGGGTTTAAGCCGGGGGTGTTCAGCAGGAGACCAGGAGATTGAGGAGTCCCAGTCCCTCCCATCTCACTGAAAACCCTGTGAACCTCACTCCCCTTTTCAGTGATTCCATTTCTTTTTATGTAAGGAGGAGGATGTGAATGGTGGATGTGAGTTAGAAAATCTGGTTTGGAGTCCTAGCCATGAGGCCTGTAGAATTCACTTTTTTTTTGGCCAGGGGTGGGGGGGTAGGAAGGGGGGGGGGGGCAGGGTGGAGCGGGGCGGGGGGGCAGGGGAGGGAGAGGGAGAAGAGGGGGAGATCTCAGTTTTTCTACCTGTAAAAGATGGGGCTGTGCCCTATTGCCAAGGCCCCTTCCAACGTTAACCTTCTGTGATTGAGACATTTCTGCTGGTAAGGTATAGTGTTAAAACAGAGTGGAGAGCAGGATTCCTAGTGAAGCACAGCCCTTTTATTTCAGGTAGGAAAGAGAGGGAAAGGAGCCTCCTTTTTAAATTGCCTTCTGATCAGATTAGACTAGAACCAATCATTTGCATACAGGTGCTACATTAACTCCCCAGGACTGCTAATCAGTTGGCTATGTGAGATGGCAACAGATGTTCCTGGGTGAAGGTAAAGTAAATTGGAGAGTCCCAGCCCCTCTCTGCAGGTCGGATTATTTGCAGGCTCAGGATGTGGATCTGAACCACGGGCTCTTAGGCCATAGCCACCCCTAGTCCCACAGTTGTCCGGACTCTGCATGGACTTATTGGTTTTTCACCCAATAATAGGATTTGTAGTGTGGAGCCGTCTACAGTTTCTCTGTTCTCTCATCACAGGGGTCAGATAAAAAGGGGTGGGAAAGCTGGGAGTCAGGAAGCAGAAATGGCACAAGGAAGAGGTGACCGAAGGTCCAAAGAGCATGCCATCTTTACATTCTCTTGGTGGGAGGGAAGAGTGGAGCCTGGCAGTCAGACTGCCTCCCCAGACAGGCCCAGCATGGCACCCCCAGCGGTCTGATGGGTTTGAAGGAGCCGGGGGGAGGAGCTCTGGGGAATCCCGGCCTTCCCCTACCTGCTCCCAGCCTGCCCTCCTCCGGCATAGGAGAAAATCCTGGGCATCTGCCCCTGCCATGAGAGGTTGGAATAGCCACTTACTTGTCCTTTGGCCACCAGCAAGGTGTTTTGGAAAGAATGTTGGACGCTATGGCCAAAGGGGGGCCTGGAAGAAGCGATGAGAAATCGCACCTTTCTCCTCTCATTGAGGGACCCTGGGTATGGAATGGTCTGTGTGTCCTCAGACATGGTAGATGAACTGGTCGGTTTTGCTGAACTGTTTTTGCTCGTTCCTTTGTTTGTTTGAAATGTCCATTATAAGGGAAGCTACTAGGTGGGGAAAGAGGAGTGGGGAGGAAGGGGAGGGATTCCGAAACTAATGTGATTTAAAACCAAAAGGCTCTAACAGAACTTTATAATTCCGTTTGTCTCAGTACAGTTTAAGTTTTGATTCGTGTCACCAGCTAGCTGTGTGACCATACACAACCCAGCTGGGGCTTCCCTTTACCGCTTGAGTGAGGGGAGCGGTGGTCCCAGCTTTGCCCCTTATTGCCCCTGGGACTTGGATGAAGTGGTTTTGCTTGGCCTCCCTGCCTGTTAAATGAAGTGATTGCAGTTGACCTCCAACATCTCTATTACTCTATCTAGAATCCTGTGATTTAGTGATTTTTAAGGTCCTCCTAGTTCTAAATTTTCTACAGTTTGACTAAAACTAACTGAGCCATCCACCTAGGACCAAAGTACTCCCCCAAGAAGGCAGGGCTGTTGTTGTCAGTCTCCAGAAACAGAATGTTCTTTGTGTATCTGCTGGGAAAAAGGAGAAGTTAAAACAAAGAGAGAATCCTGAAAGGAAGAGAAATGCATACTTCCCCTTCTCACCCTGGAAAGCGACATGGTGGGGTTCCTGGGGCTCTCTTGCATGTCTCCTTTGTAAAGAAACCGCCCTCCCCAGCGAGAAGGCAGAAGTGAAAATGTGGCAGAGAGCCATGAGTTTTTCACAACAGGCTGGGGTTTCACTTCCTTTTTCTGGCTGGGGATAAGAAACGGTTTCCCTTCTAATCAAATATAGGAACACTGGAAGAATTTATATTCTGGGTTATGTTTTCTGAAGTCCATGGATTTTACATCTACCTGGGTCTTTATTTTTCCTTACTTACAGGCAAGGCCCAGGCAGATACAAAGATAAATAAGACACAGTCTCTTTCCTCAAACAGCTTCCAGTCAAGCTTCTAGAGAAGCTGTTCCTCAGTGTCTCCCTTTTCAGGGGAACACATTTATGAAAGGAGCTGGGGGGATGAGCATAAGCTCTTTTATTCCCATGACCCAGAAGATTCTGAAAGTCATATTTCATAGTCACAGATTGAGGACTGAATGAAACCTTAGGAAGCCTTTGAGACCGACCCTTTCATTTTATAGGTATATGGAAACTTAGGCACAGAGTGTTTGAGTGATGGGCTATACAACTTTTGTCTCAAGCAAGATTTGAGTCCAGGTCTTCCTGACCCCAGAGATGATGTTCTTCTCTATGCCATCCACTGCTGCCGAAAGCTAATGTTTTGAACCCCTAACATAGGACCTTACATTTATTGTTTTTACATGCCATCTGATTAGATTTGGTCTATTCAGCCCTTGATTTTCCTCCCTCTGCCTTTTTATATCAAGAGTAATAATAGTGATGACAATGATATCCTAGACAAGAAAAATAAGATAATAATGGCAGCTCACATTTAAGCACTTTCCTTTATCGCTTGTATACAGAAGAGTCGCTTGTAAGAACTTGTAGCCCTCATCTTTTCTTTTAAACCCCAAATTTTGTGTCTCGAAATAGCCACAGGGGACCTCTGCTTGGATATCTCATGAGCATTCCAAACTCAAAATGCCCCAAACTGAGGCACCACCATTTACTCCATCTTAGTGGGGTCCTAGAAACCGGAAGGGGAGAGACGATCCTGGAGGAAGGAGGAGTCAAGAGGCAAAGGAGGTTGGGAACTGGGAGGTCATTGGATTGGTGATGAGCTCATTAGGAGGAGAGTTTGGGTAGAATAAAGATAATAAAAGCTAAACATGTCAGAGGTTGAGGAGAAGAGTGCATTTTTCTTTCCTCTTAACATATGAAATTACAGAAAGTCAGAATTAGAAAAGGACCTTAGAGATCCTTTGGATTGTTACAAGGCTGATGATTGATTTAGGGGTGATTGATTCATTCCAACCTCCTCATTTTCTTGATGGAAGTGTCTGAGACCCAGGGAGGTGAAAGTCTCTGAGGTGTTCAAAGCCAGTTCTCGGTTCCTAGTCTAACCTGTCAGTGGGTGCGTGCCTAGGAACTGTTGGTAAACCCAGATCCAAGCAGCTGCTTGCTCTCCAGCCCCTGTACCAGGGAGGTGACACAGACTCTGTTTATTCAACAGCCTGAATGATGATCCACAAACCTTCCTAGTACAACAGTGGGTGGGATGTTGTTCCAGGCTAGTAAATGTTCCCTAAGTGCCGCCTCCCTCCCCGCCCTCTAGAATAAGGTGCTTCAGAGCGGCGGCCTTAGGTCTGTCCCCAGTGCCACCTCCTGCCCGAGAGCCTCTGAGCCTTGGGTAAGAAAGGGCTTCCAAGACCATAAACTGCCCTAGATTAACACTAGCCCTCCTTAGGGGGAGAAGTGAATAAAGTGGAAGTAGGACAGAGGTCGGAAGGAAGAGCTAGTGCGGGAGTCACTCCGTAAGCCCCCTGCTAAATGCTAGGGAGACAAAAAGGGGCTGCCATGTGCACGCTCTTGTGTGACGAGTCCACAGGAAACCTCCCGGCTGCCTCCTGACCTGGCGATTTTTGTTAAGGGAATAGAGGCTTTCCCCCACGCAGCCCAGGAGGCCTGGCCTAGGAGACGGCCCTGACAGTCAGAGCGGATGGGAACCAGAGCCGGTGGCCTAGAGTGAGGCCGATAGGGAATCAGAGTAATTGGCACAAAACAGGGATGGTCTCGAAAGGCACCAGGAAGGACATGGGGAAAGTCGTTGGGAGAAATGAGTGCACCTTCCATGTGGTCTCTGCCCTTCGTTTTGTGGCCCTGCCCCAGCCCTGTTTCCCGGGCCCTAGCTCCCTCATCTTTCCCCAGACAAGTTCTGTTGTAACTGGCCCTCCTGGTGTTTGTCGTTTCTCTGATGGCCCATTTCTGGAGCCAAATAGAAACCTTAGTTTAATGGGGAGTTGCCTGCCCCCATCTCTAGGATTTGGGGGCTGGAAGAGTTACCCCTTCAGAGGGACCCCTCTCAGAGGGCCATTAAACCTGCACCAGAAACCTAGTAGCATGTGTGAAGAGGGGGTGAACCTTGCTATGTTGCCCAGGCTTTTCTGGGCAACCCCAAACCTTAAAATAAAAAAGTGGCAGCCATTGCAGAGAATGAGCACTAATCAGGGAACAATTTCTTTCGAAGCTCCCACTCCACTGTGCCTCCCTGTCCCTTCTACCATCTCTCCCATTTCTCTCCCCATCCCCCTCTCCATTTTATTCTTTTCTGCTTCCCCTCCCCCTCTCCTCTTCCTTTGTTTCTCTGCCTCCACAGTCTCTCTCTCCCTCCCTCCCTTTCTGGTTCCCCCTCTCCCCCTCCTCTCTCTTCATTCCTTCTCAGTTTTTGTAAGCCTTTCTCCTCTCCGAATACTCTGTTCCCCCCACCACCACCACCACCTTAAGTCTCAAAACTGTAATCAAGCAGCTTCTGCATTTCACTGTCTTAAGAATTACTTTCTATCAAAAATGGAGAAATGAGGATGTAGAAAAACGATTCCATTCGGAGGTTCATTTTGGGTAAGAGCACTAGCTGAATTATCACGGTTGATTCATGCCTCCAATTTAACTATTGCTCTAGTCCTGGTTTGAGATTCCCTAGGTCACTAGCATTCTGAATTCCATTTTCTCTTCAACATAATAGAGTAAAAGGAGATTTCTGACCCTCTTGGTGTTGTATTTGGAGCATTAAGCAGAAGTGGTTGGATTTAAGCTGCTTCGTTCTGGAAAAAAGCTATAGATTGGTTGGGCAGGGGAAATGAATCCCCAAACCAGAAAAGGCAGAAGTTGCTCAGAATGATGCTTTGGGTGGGGGAAGGAGGGAGACTTAAAGTTTGAGGATACAGGTGGTTGGGCATCAACATGGAGGGATGGAGAGAATGATGGAAAAGAGAGAGAAAATCATAACTTGATCAGGAGACAGGGAGAGGAAGAGACATAGCCCACCAAGCCCCGGCTAGCCTAATTCACTTTTTCTCCTTGCTCTTTACTGTGCCCTGTTCTCGTTGACATCTAGGGGCTTTATATGTGCCAGGCAGGGTCACAGCATCATTGTTGGAGCCTAGACAAAGGTAAATGAACAATTCCTATTTTTATTGTCTCCTGTTCATTCAACAATCATTGGAGTGCCTATTGTGTCAAGGTGATGTGCTGGATGTTTCCACCCTGCTTGCCAGCTCCTGTGAGGGCTCGGATTCTCTGAGGAGCTGAGTGTGCTGGCAAGGTCTGCCTTTCAGCTGACCCTGAGGCTCCTTCCATTTGTGCCCCCTAATTCTCTGCTGTGTCATGGAACAGAGAGGCCTGTTTCTCTTGTGGAATTTCGGAAAAACAAACAGACGCGCGTCCCAGGCTCCCCAAACCAAGCTTTTGGAGCGGCTTCTGGTGTGTTGTTATTTTGCCTGCTCAGAGAGATGGAAATTACCCCTTCCTCCCCTCCTAGTGCATAAAACTCATTCTCTAAGTCACAGGATTACAACTGAGTTAGGTAGAAGGAGGGATTCCTATCCCCAAGCGGAAGAACTTTGTAACTCCCGATACGCTTTCTAGTTCTTGGTCCCAACACAAAAATGACTTGTCTTTCTGTAGAGACCATTGTGGTGAGTGCGCTTCTCCCCCAACACATGCGCCCAGACGTCACTAAGACTTTCTTGCTTTGGTTTTGAAAGCATACTTGTCTCCCCAGTCCCATCACATCCTCTCTCTGACTTTCTGCCTTTTCCCTTCTAAGCGTCTACTCCTCCAAGGTCCCTATGGCAGGAAACGCTTCAGGAAGCTGCTGAGAGAAGGGGAGGAAGCTGCAGCAGTTGTCCAACTCTTGCATTTAGCCGGCCCTGACTTTGTCTGAGGAAGTCTAAAAAATTCCATGTGGTATTTGCTCAGAGGTATAATGGGCCTTTCTGCATAGGAAAGAGCCTTATCCCCTGGTGAAGTAGTTGTTGTGCCACCATGAAGAGGTGGGCTTGCTTTCTTCCCCCATCCTCCTCCACCAGGTTTGGGATTTCATTCATATAGGAATTCCCACTGGGAAATGCTCTTTCTCAGTGCCGATCAGTACCTGCTCTGCTGCTGTCTCCGAGGCTGCCTGAAAACTGAATGAGCGAGCAAGTGATTTAGAATCCTCCCTGGCGCTGTCCTCCTTTTCCTACACACGGAGGTACAAGTGCTCGCCCACCAGAGTGCAGGCGAGGGGTTGTGGCTGACACATCTTTGGATCCCTTCATAGCACCCGGTCCTCTGCTTTGCCTCTGGTTAGCATCTAAATAAATAAAGGTTCAGCCCTCACTTTCTCTGGTTCTCTGTTGACTCAACCTTTCAGTTGGTAAGAGTTCTTAGTTCACTCTAGAAGAACAGTGAGTCGCTAAGAATTCCCTACCAACTAACTTCTTAATTGGTTATTTACTCTGTAAGAACGGTAATGGTGGAGCAGCAGATAGCCCTGGGCCTGGCTTCAACTCTGGCCTCAGACACTTCCTAGCTGTCTTGTTTGCCTCGGTTTCCCCATCTGTAAAATGAGCTGGAGAAGCCGATGGCAAACCATTCCAGTGTCTTTACCAAGAAAATCCCACATGGGGCAGAGTCGGACAGGACTGAAAAGCAACTGAACAACAATAAGAACACTGCCGAGTTCTCTCTGAATCCTTGCCCTTGATTTCTGGTATTTCTTGGCCTTCAGAAGAGATGTGGACTACACTCAGAGAAAGCTTCAGGCTGAGCTGAAAGAACAATTATGTGACAGAGGGAAGTAAGTGGAACAATAATAACAGTAGCATGGCTGTTAGGTTGTTTTAAGGTTGGAAGAATGCTTTAGTGACATCCCCTCATTTCATCTTCTTCCACACACACTTGAATAGCTGCTTTAAAGTCATGCGAAGCATCTCATTTGGTCCATATAACAAACCGGAGAGGTGGCTGCTCATGATCATTTTATCTAGCACACGGGGAAACCGAGGCTGAGGGGTTGTACTGGGAATGTTTTGAGTTGGGATTTGATCTCGGGTGTTTCTTATTCCGAGTGCAGGGCTCTGTCTTCTCCGCCACTTGCCTGTAATAGCAAGGACGGCATAGGGATGAGGGAAGACTCTTGCCTGTTCTCTTTGCTCTCTTGTTGATTCCTAATCAGATTTAGCTCCGACTCTTCCCTGGATGAACCCTGAATCCTGGAGTATTACAGATTTAGTTCCATCTGGGCCTGTCTCTCGTAGAGGACCCGTTTCAAACTCTATTGTTTAATCTTCAGCATTGGTTTCAAGGAAGCTACATTTCTTTCTTGCTTATTTTTAGCTAAAATGCAGGAAGTGGAAGCTGTGCAGTGTTGGAGGGGGGAGGGAAGTCATGGAATCTGTGTGTGTTTTCTAAATAAACGCCACTCTTGTTAAGAAATCAACTGTTCCCCATGCCAACATGGCACTGACCCAGAGCTAAAACTCCCAAGTTCCCAGACTCAGTGGCAGAAAGGGACACATTGGTAGTTCCTGGTTGTCAGAATCAACAAATCTGCCAGTTGGGAGGGAGCTCAGAGGCCATCCAGGCTCCCCCGTAAGCCAAGGAGAAGCCTCCCTGGGACACAGCCAGCAAGGGGCCGGCGGCCGGCCTGTCCCTCTCCAGGACATGGGTATCTGAGGCTTCTGGGAGAAGAGGACCTTTTAGAAAAGGCTACTGGATGTGGAAGGGTTGTGGTGGGGAGAACTCAAAGCATTTAACTAGAAGCTCTAGGTTCTAGGACGGAGAATAAGCTTTATGGACCTCTCTCTGGAGCTTAATTGTGAAATGAGACTGACATGATCATGACTTATTCTTTAAGGCCCTTTTTCAATCTGGGATTCAGCATGTAACTCACAGTTGTGGACTCGAGGGATCCAAGACAACAGGAACATTCATGAGGGAGGCAGGGCGATTGGGGTCACATAGCTACTAAGTGTGTGGGGCTGAATTTGAACTCGGGTTCCCCGAGTTTTGCTCTCTCTGCTGCCTCCAGAATGTTTTACATTTTTAAAAGCCCCATCCCTGACCCCAGGCTTCCTATCCTTGCTGCCATGTTTACTGGCAGGATTTTATGTCCTCATTCTGGAGCCAAAAGTGGCGTTTTCCTCCGTACCTCAGTGGTAAGGTATCTCCAGTATATGCTCCCAAGTCCCTTGTCTTGAATGGTATAGGGACTTATCAGCGTGTAAGCCTGCCACCTGTTTATCCCTGACAAGTTTAAGGACAAACCATATCCAGCTTAGGGGAAAGAAGAGCAAGTCCCCTTCTGGCCTGCTGGCTGAGAATCCTAGGAAGGGCCTTAGCATCATCTGGTCCAACCCTTGCATTTTGCAGATGAAAAAACTGATCCAGAGAGACCAGAACCTTCATAGTATCACATAGGTCCTGAGGGCGGGTTTTCGAACTCATGGGCCCTGGATTCCAAAAATTCACACCCTTGCCACTGCACTAACCGGCCTCTCATTTTCCTTCTTAATTCTATCCCATTTCTACCACCTGCCCATGCAGCGCTTCCCTCAAGCTCTTATTGGCCTTCCAAGAAAGCAGGTCGGTCTCCTCGCTTCCCTGGGCCTTACTCTCTGCCCGGACAGACCCCGGTCTACTCTCCCTACGTGGGGTTTGGCGCTTGGGCCGGCCCAGGATCGGCCAGCCCCATCCTGGATTTACACGACAGCCGTCTCTGGGCGCCCTCCCTCCTTCCTGCTTCTGCCTTCACCGTCCCTTTGTCCTGGGCTCCCTCGAGTCCCCAGGCATCTCTTCTCTTGATTGGTTCAGGGCTGGGGGCAGTCGGTCCTTCCTGCAGAGCTGCTGTAAGTAGTTGTGCTAAGTGGAAAGACCAGGGAATCAGGAGGCTGGGTCACTAACAAACCGGGTGACCTGGGGTCACCCCTCTGCACCCCGTGGTTCCTCAGCTGTCAGGTAGGAATGGTCCTGTTTATACCGGCTCAGAGGCACTGGGGTGGGCCCAGAGATAGAGGGCCGAGCTGATGGCAGGAACACTGGGGGTCACATCTGATCTCAGACTCTTGCTAGCTTTCTGACTACTGGGCAAGTTACTAACCCTTAATTTCTTTAACTATAAAATGGATAATAATACCTTTTCCCATAGTTGGTGTGGGAATTCAATGAGACAGTATTTGTTTAAAGTTCATAGTACAGTGCTCCATATACACTAAGAGCTTAATGAGTGCTTATTTTCTTTCTTGCACATCAAATGCTATATAAAGTTAAGCTCCTATTGTTACTTTTCCCCCACTTTCAGTTTTATTGTTTTGTTTTGTTATATATATGTAAATTTTCCTTTTTATTTACAAAACCTGTATGAGTAATTTGTCAACAATGGCCCTCATAAAACCTTGTGTTCTAAATTGTCCTCTCCTTGCCCCACCCCTTCCCCTAGATGGCAGATAATCCAATACCTATTAAATATGTTAAAATATATGTTAAGTCCAATCTATGTATACATATTTATACAATTACCTTGCTGCACAAGAAAAATTGGATCAAGAAGGAAAAAAAATGAGAGAAAGCAAAAAACAAGCAATATTGTTTTTTTACATTATTATCATATTTAGAAATACTCAGAGTATAAAATAGTTTGTTTAAAAAAAGATATTCAAGAGTATACATGCAATAGTATTTGTATGCGTGGGGTTGGAGTGGAGGGAAGGGCCATTATCCTTAAAGAGTGTCATTTAGCAGCATAAACCAGACAAGTCTACCCCCTCCGGCCCAGGACAACCTCCCTTCTCCCCTCCCTCCCTCCCCCCCCCCCCAGGGGGCAGCCTCCGCCAGCTGCTCTGATCGCTGACCTGCCCGGCTCCCAGCTGACTGTGGGGGCGATGCTCCTGTGCGTGCGGGACGATACACACCCGATGCGCGCGGGCTAATGGCCTCTCTCTCTTCCCCACAGCGATGAACACCTAGCTGGCCGCTGAGGGATGGAGCGCTTCATGGACTCAGGGACGCAGACGGAAGTGGTGGTGGTGCTCTCCTTGGCGCAGGCGGCCGTGCTGGGCCTGGTCTCGGAGAATGAGCTCTTTGGTGCTACCATAAGCCCCGAGGCCTTCTACCCGATGCTGGGACATGAGCTCTCCGACACGGCGGCGGTGGAGCCGGAGCCCCCCGACAACGACTACCAGCTGGAGTGCGCCGGGGCGGCGCCGGGGGAGCCTCCGGAGGAGGAGGTGCTGGAAGTCGAGGCGGCCTTCGAGAAGCACCCCCGCAGGAAGAAGCGCCCCCCGGTGAGGTTGGTGCCCAAGGTGAAGTTTGAGAAGGCGGACGAGGAGGACGAGGAGGAAGACGTGTACGAGGTGTCCGTGCCGGCCGATGGCCGGCCCGAGGCTGCGGGAGAGCCCCCCGAGGAGACCGCTTGTGAGGGCATGGTGCAGAGCAGCTCTGTCAAGATGATCGACCTCAGCACCTTCGGCCGCAAGTCCCGGCACTCCCGGCACCTGCAGCGGGCTTCCCGGCAGGAGCTGGACGGGGCGGCCTTCGCCCCCCACTTCCCAGATCCCACTCCGGAAGGCTACCCTGAGCCTAACATGGTGCTGACCCGGGCCGGGTCCGAAGCCCTGCGCCAGGAGTGCGGCTTCGAGCCCCACATGACCTCCCTGAGCGACGCCGAGGCGCCCGCCCCCGAGTCGCCGGAGCCCGTGAAGAACGACCAGGCCTTCGTGTGGCAGGACCCCGCCGAGTTTGAGGCCGACCCCGCCGGCTCGACCGCCGACCACCACAAGAAGGCACAGCTGGACCGGCTGGACATCAACGTGCAGATCGACGACTCCTACCTGGTGGAGGCCGGCGACCGGCAGAAGCGCTGGCAGTGCCGCATGTGTGAGAAGTCCTACACCTCCAAGTACAACCTGGTGACCCACATCCTGGGCCACAACGGCATCAAGCCGCACTCGTGCCCGCACTGCAGCAAGCTCTTCAAGCAGCCGAGCCACCTGCAGACCCACCTGCTGACGCACCAGGGCACGCGGCCCCACAAGTGCGAGGTCTGCCACAAGGCCTTCACGCAGACCAGCCACCTCAAGCGGCACATGCTGCTGCACACCGACATCAAGCCCTACAGCTGCCACTTCTGCGGCCGGGGCTTCGCCTACCCCAGCGAGCTCAAGGCCCACGAGGTCAAGCACGAGAACGGGCGCTGCCACGTCTGCGTCGAGTGCGGCCTGGACTTCTCCACCCTGACCCAGCTCAAGCGGCACCTCTCCACCCACCAGGGCCCCACCCTGTACCAGTGCCTCGAGTGCAACAAGTCCTTCCACTACCGCAGCCAGCTGCAGAACCACATGCTCAAGCACCAGAACGTGCGGCCCTTCGTCTGCACCGAGTGCGGCATGGAGTTCAGCCAGATCCACCACCTCAAGCAGCACTCGCTCACCCACAAGGTAACGGCGGCCGCGGCGGGCGGGAGAGACCGGCTCTGGGTCCCGCCCATAGAGAGGTGGGGGCACTGCGGGGCCCAGGGCGGCTGCTGGGGGGCGCAGAGTCGTGCTCGGGGCAAGGGCTCTGTCCCACAGTCACAACCCCAAACTGAATAAACGCAAAGTAAAGTGGCACATTCCCCTTAAAAAGCAACAGTTGCATATTTATGTAGCAATTCTGTGTTCACATTCTGTGTGCATATAAAAGCATACGTGTGTATGTGTGTGCACGTATACCATATGCACAAACACATACACTCCGAAACTCCTGGAGGCAAGGACCGCAGGGTACCTTTTCATCATTGATTTGACAGAGATCTGTGGAGTCTTATGGTGTTGAGGTGCCTTGGTCTCCTTAGAAGAGCTTCCAGCATAGCCCCCAAAAAAGCCATAAGTACATGGAGCAGCTGTAGACAGTGGGAAACTGTATGCTAAATAAGAACTATAATTCAATTCAACATGCCTTTATTAGGCACCAAGTGTGTACCAGGATTCAGAGACAAAGACAAAACTGCCCCTGCTGTGACAGATCACGTTCTCTCAGGAGGAGACAGTACGTACACAGATAAAACAGTACCAAGTCTAAACAAAGTCAATGTCAGTAATTTTGAGGGGAGGGGTGGGAGTACCAAAGTGTCCCTAAGGCAAGAATTCTATGCCCTTTTGTCTGAAATATAGGCTGCACCCCTAAAATGAGATTTCCTGGGAAGGATATACAGAAAGTGATAGAAAAAACAACATCAGTTATTATCCCTTCAATTTTCACACAGCCAGTATTTGAGGGAAGTGTGTGATCTCTGTCTTCACCAATATTGTGTGTTCCCTCATGGATCCAGTATGTTCTGCTGCTCAGTTTCCCGGGATATTCATCCACAAACATTTGTTCAGCACATACTCGCTCTGGTGAATGGCATGAAGTCCTGTGGGTGATTTGCAGATGGCAAAGACATGATCTGTGCTCTTGGGAAGGTTCCATTGTAAATCTGGAAAGACAGGATGGATAAATAGACATAGGACTAAGAAGAACGGGAGAGACCCAGACACACTGTAGGCACCTCATAACGGGGATCCGTTCCTCTATCCCCAGAAATCTGGAGGCCTCCATACGTGCAGGCAGAGGAGTGGGCTGGGGTGATGTTGAAAGGGACCCAGAGGAGAGCTCTAGGAGCTGGTGGTTCTGAGAAGTCATTTTCCCAGGAGCATTCATGGCTAAGCCATGTCCCACTAGACAAGAAGACTCACAGCGAGGCCCTGGCTTCTTGTGATCACTGTAGAAGATTCAGCTTTAAATCCCTTTGACTTCACCCAGCAGGTTCTCAAGTTCCTCCTCTGTAAGATAAGAGGGCTAGAAGAGGTAGTGGCAAGGACCTGGAAACTGAATAGAGAGTTGGAGAATGGCTGGGTAAATTGTGGTATATGAATGTTAGGGAATATTATTGTTCTGTAAGAAATGACCAGCAGGATGAATACAGAGAGGCTTGGAGAGACCTACATGAACTGATGCTAAGTGCAATGAGCAGAACCAGGAGATCATTGTACATGGCAATGGTAAGTGATCAGTTCTGATGGATGCAGCTCTTTTTAACAGCAATATGACTCGGGCCAGTTCCAATGGTCTTGTGATAGAGAGAGCTATCTGCACCCAAAGAGAGGACTGTGGGGACTGAGTGTGGATCACAACATAGGTTTGTTTTTTTAATTGTTGTTTTCTAATTATTTAAATTATTGTTTGCTTGCTTTTTGTTTTCTAATTTTTCCCCTCTTTTTGATCTGATTTTTCTTGTGCAACATGGATATATGTATAGAAGAATTGCACATGCTTAACATATTGGCTTACTTGCTGTCTAGGGGAAGGAGAGAGAAAATTTGGAACACAAGGTTTTGCAAGAGTGAATGTTGAAAACTTTGCATATGTTTTGAAAATACAAAATGATGCAGATATAAAAGGCTATTTTTTAAAAAGATAAAGAGGGCTAGATAAGGTTTCAGAGATTTTATTTTTATTTTTTTATAAAACCTTTATTTTTCAAAATACATGCAAAGATAGTTTTCAACATTCACTCTTACAAAACCCTGAGTTCCACATTTTTCTTTCTCCCTTATTTCCTCCCCCTTTCCTCAGACAGCAAGTAATCCAATATAGGTTAAATGAGCAATTCATCTAAATATATTTCCACATTTGTCATGTTGAGCAAGAAAAATCAAATCAAAAGGGGGGAGAAACATGAGAAAAGAGCAAACAACAAAAAAGATGAAAATATTATGCTTTGACCCACATTCAGTCTCCACATCGTCTTCTCTCTGGATGTAGATGAATCTTTCCATTGGAATTGGCTTGAATCACCTCATTGTTGAAAAGAGCCTAGTCCATCAGAGTTGATCATCATATAATCTTGTTGCGGCAGACAATGTTCTCTTGGTTCTGCTCACTTCACTTAGCCTCAGTTCATAGTCTCTGCAGGCTTTTCTGAAACCAGCCTGTTTTTAAGGTGACCTTAAATACTCATCCACCTTCTATGGACCTGGGATCCTATGTTGAAGGAGGTGTATTTTACCCCAGAAAAGGTGCTTGCCCCCGGCTGATGCTGTGTTCATTTGTGCTCCTCATGCCCATGCTGTGACTCTGATCCTTTCAGGGAGTAAAAGAATTCAAGTGTGAGGTGTGTGGCCGAGAATTCACCCTGCAGGCCAACATGAAGCGGCACATGCTCATCCACACCAGCGTCCGGCCCTACCAGTGCCACATCTGCTTTAAGACCTTTGTTCAGAAGCAGACTCTCAAGACTCACATGATTGTGCATTCCCCTGTGAAGCCCTTCAAGTGCAAGGTACGATGAGCATCCCCCTGAGCACCCTCCCGCAGGGTAAGACCTGCCAGAAAGGTGGGACTGGCAAAAGGCCCAGTGGGCCTCCCCGCAGCTCTGGCTGGTCAGCCAGAAGTGGCAGGAGGGAACTTCCACCTCTGTAGAGCGGGATCACTGCGGTAACAGGAAAAGAATGGACAGTATATGGCCTTAGATCAGGGGCTCTTCATTGGTGGACTAGGGACCCCTTGGCAGAGACCGTGGAATAATTGATTGGGGATGGAGGAGATGGAATTCAGTGATCTTGGGTAGGAAAAAATAATATTACATCTTCATTGTAATGTAAGTGGTTTCCATTGTATTCTTGTTTGTTTTGCTTTGTGCATTTGCAACCACTTTTCTGCGAAGGGTTCCAGGTCTTACTGACTGCCAGAGTGGTCCAGGTCACACACATGATAAGTGAAAGACCACCCTTTAGCTTGGGCGAGGGTGAGGAGGCAGTGGCGGGCGAGGTGTTGGAGAGGTGTCAACAAATTGGGTCCTTACCTTGCTTCTCAGTTCCTTTCTCTGGCAGCAGCCATGGGAGGATGAGAGAGGAGTGCTCTGTGCTGCCATGAAGGAAAGGAAAAGCAAAAAGTGAAGAAGATAAATCTGACAAGACAGTCTGGTTCTGTTTCTGGCCACGGGGTCCTTGGCAGGGAGTTCCACTCTGGATCGTGCGTGGGGAAGAAGCAAGGGCTAGGCTACTCCCAGAGTCTGAGAGTGTCATTTCCTCACAGGTCTGTGGGAAATCCTTCAACCGTATGTATAACCTGCTGGGCCACATGCACCTACACGCCGGCAGCAAGCCCTTCAAGTGTCCCTACTGCTCCAGCAAGTTCAACTTGAAGGGTAACCTCAGTAGGCACATGAAGGTCAAACATGGAGTCATGGACATTGGCCTGGATAGCCAAGGTACGTGGAGAAGACTGGGCTCCATTTTGGGGGAAGACTGGGGCAAGAGAACAGAGCCAAGGCTGACACTTTTCTGACTCTCATCCTGGTGAGGGCAGGGAAAAGCCAGTGGGGAGCTGCCTCTTGTATGGGGGCCCCTAGGATGCTGGGATTGGCAGGCTTAATCCAAGACAATGGTAGTTTAGATTTAGGAAAGCACTGCCCTGTGTTGGGGGTGGTGGGGAAGAGTGGTCCCTGGAAATGAGCAGCTCTGGGATGATGGAAAGGGCATTGGATGGTGCAAACCTAAGCTAGGCCTTAGACTAGCTACGTGACCATGGGTAAGTCTCCAAGTTTATTTCTTCATCTTAAAAAAATGGAGATAAAAAGGACCATCTGAGACAATACTTGTATAAAGCACTATATAAATGTGGGCAGTTATTATTTTGTAGAGAAACAAAAGGGACCAGGCTGGAGAGACACACCAAGTATAGGTGATCCAGGGGAGTGAAATCCAAATCTTTAATTAAGCTTTGAGTTCCAGTGTTCTAAAGAGAGGTGCTGAGCAGAAATTCCTAACCAGCTAGGCAAGGTGGGATGGAGAAGAAGGCATTGTTTGTATCCTTGTGCCCTCAATACTAATGCCTGTCTGCAAATCTACAGGTACTCATTATGGGTTTGCTGTATGCTTAGAACTTTCTGGGCCCATAGCGAGTATGAAAGAAATGCCCCCAAGTTGCTTTTAAATTTAGTTACAGTCACAAGATTGAAAGACTTCAGACACTGGCAAATCGTCTAAGACAGCATGTACTTTGATGCAAAATCATTTTGGAAGAGCCTCTGATTTTCATAGGGGTTCAGAAAATGGGGAGATCACTGAGAGTTGAAGTAATTAGGGAAGGCTTCCTGAAAGAGACGCTATTTAGTGGGCCTTGAAAGACCAGTGAAATGTAGATAAGGGGAGGGCATTCCTACCAGCAGTGGTAGGAGTGAAAATAACATCCTTGTAGAAAGAGTGGTCTGCCTGGAGCGGGGAAGGGCGAGACATTGCAGCTCAAACCTGCCATATTCTTCTCCATCATTCTTTGAGTCCCCTGGATTTTAAGTTACAGGACCTGGGTTCAAATCCCAACTCCTACTTGTGTTACCTCAGGCAAGCTCCTTGGGCCTTTTGCAAAGTAAAAGGTTGGACTAGATGAAGGTGGGGAGGGGAAAACACTTGCATTAGCACCTGCTGAGTGCTGCTGGGCACTGTGCTAAGTGCTTTACAAATATTATTTCATTTGACCTCACAACAACCCTGCGACTTTATAGCTGAGGAACCTGAGGCAAAATCGGTTAAGTGCCATGCCTCGGGTCACCATCTTAGTAAAGATCCAAGGCGGGATGGGGTCTTCTTGACCACAGGCCCAGGGCTCTATCCACTGGGCCATCTAGCTTCCTTAGATGATCTCTAAGGTCCCTGCTATGGTGTTTCCCAGAAGAATAATGGTGTTACAAATGATGGATTATTACATCTGCGGAGAACATGAAATGGTGGCAGGGGCTGTGCCATTTCCCAGATGGAACCAGCCCAACTGTGAGGCTGGATCTCGAGATTGGAGCCTGAAAGCCCAGCAGAGGAGGTCAGGTTTGCCCTATGGGGACGCGGCTGAAGCCTTTGGAGCATCCGACTGGCAATGACCCCAAAAGGTTTTCAGATGATTTGTCCGACAGGAGCGGGGTGCAGGATCAGGGAAGGGAGCGAGGGCGGGTGGGGGGCTGTGGCCACAGCCCTATGTGAAGTACTAAGCATCTGGATTCCACTGTGGTGGTTGCGGAGATGGAGAAGGGACAGGTGAAGGTAGCCGTCTCGGGCCTGGAAGGAAGGCTGGGTGGAGGATGCTCTCCCTGCAGACCCAGGCTCAGGCAGCCGAGGCCCTTCGGTCTGTGATGTCGACAGTAGGGTGGGAGGTGTCCCATCCACCATGGAGGTGCGGCCGGCTTTCTGAGCTCCTGCCGGAGACACCTAGTGGCTAGAGTAGCGCATGAGAAGAAGCCGAGGCTCGCAACCGCCGAGTGCCTGGGAGGAGGGCCTCCTCCTGGCCGCCCGAGGGATCCTGGCCGTCCAGAAGGGAGGTGGACTCTTCCTGGATCGGTGGTCGCCGTTGGCAGGCCACAGAGAGCTAACGAAGTTGTCTGTTCTGTCTTCTCCGCCAATAGAGTTCCCAGAGTAATCTGTCAGAACTTTAAAACAAACGTGTCTAAACCTGGTTCCTGCCCCCTGCAGCTAGTCCGCTGTCTAGGCTTGCCGGGGTGACTGCATTTGACCCATCTTTTCTAGATCCCATGATGGAGCTGACAGGGGCAGAGCATGCGGAACTAGATGGTCCACAGGAGATGGAAGACTACGAAGAGAATTCTTATGACTATACTGGGGTGGAGAACGGCACTGATGATAATGCACTGACTGAGCAGGCCATGAAGGAAATGGCCTACTACAATGTATTATAGCTGTGAGTGAGGTGCCGGCTCCCCGAGGCACGCCCCCCGGAGAAGGGAGAGGCACGTGGGGGGAAGGGGGGAGAGAGAGTCTGAACTGATGCTGTTCCAGAAAACAAGCTACTGTCCCACTGCTCTGAGCCCCCCCCCACTCCCCTGTAGCTCACTGAACCATTAGGAAAAATTAATGTAGACCAAAAGAAGATCTCGCCTGTGGGCCCCAGCTGTGAACGTGACTTTGATTCCCAGTCTATCTCAATGAAGGATGAAAAGTGGGATTGGAAGGGGGGCAAAGGTGGGGTTTCCCTGGCTCTGGCCCCTTTCCCCTGGATGAAGGGAAGAGACAGGAGGAACACCTTCAGATCAGAGACAGTTGGGGGAGGGGGGAGACGGGACAGGGGTCCCCCAAGAAGAGCAGGGAGGACCGCTTCCCTGGCTTCCGGAGCCTCTCCCCCGTGACCTGCATCTCCGGCCGAGTGAGGCCGAGGCAGCTAAAAAGCCGGCCGCTCAGGGCAGGGGCCGCTCGGGGAAGGTCTGCGCTCCGCCGCTCTCCGCTCAGGCTATCTGAATCCCCAAACACTGGAGGAGGAGGTCCTCTGAGCCACACGCCGGATCTCTTCTCGGCCTCCCCCTGGGCCCGGGCTGGCCGGGCCGGGCAGTCCAGCGCCACCCCGCCTCGGTTCCAGGGCGCTGCTCTGGAGGAGGGCCTGGTGAGGGGAGCCGAGTCCCCTACCCTTTGGGCCCAGGGGCCTATTCTCATTTCCCCAAGTGCACTACATGACTAAGGAGTTGACCCAGCCTCTCTGGACAACAGACTCTCCTCCCCGGCCCAGGGGGCGAGGTGGCGGCAGCCTCAGAGCACCACGACATTCCTTGTATTCTACCTCCTGGCTCCTCCCCGGGCCTGGTCCCGGGGAGCACAGCCCATCCAGGCACATTCAACATGTAGATTTCTACCTGCAGGAAAATCAGACTGTAGGAAAGCGGAATGTATTCCTGGCCTTCCGAAGTAACTCCCTCTCCCGTGGGATGCATCAGCCTCTCCTAGCCGGCATGCCTCTTGTCAGGTCCCTGTACTCCACGGCACTGCTTGGAACACCGCCAGGAGAAGGGGTTTTCATACTGGTGCCCATCAGGGGTTGTGGTTCTTGTTTGTGTAAAAGAAAAAAGTAAGAAAGAAAAGTGGCTCACGGCGGACATGTGCCCCACCATCTCGAGGCCCCCAAAGGCTCCTGGTAACTCGCACAAAGCAGATTTGCCTTGTCAAGTTTGAAAATCACTGACCTGGAGGAAGAGAAGTGGGAATCCTGAGGGACGAGGGAGCAGGGGCCATGCTTGGGGAAGCTCCTGGGTTGACATGGGAATGGGTGTCCTCAGGGGGGGAGGCCAAGGAAGACTTGTTTTTGTTTTTTGTTTTGTTTTTGTTTTTGAGGGGGCGGGGTGGGAAATTTTAAAGTATTTTCTTATTCACATGTCCTAGTTCTAAGGATAGGGGCAGGCCGAAGTCGCAGAGCTGCCAAGGGAGAGCAACATATTTAAAAAGGAAAATGAAGCCTGTACAAAATATTTGAGCAAATGTGGGTATTTTGAAAGTAATTTATTTTTTTTCCCTCTATGTGCTGATCTGTTGCATTTTATTCCCCCCCTCCCAACCCCCCATCCCGATGGAGATTCTTTTCCCCTCACAAACTTAATCGTTCTCACATTACGTGTGTGTGACTTGTGATGCCCAAACTAGAAGCAGGCTGTACTGGATCTCAGGGCTCCAACAGGGACTGTTGGAGTGTGGTGGACCAAAGACAGAGATTTGTTATCGCTACCTAGAAAACAAAAACAAGCAGCCAGGGGAGGGGGTTTGGAAGATGGGTGGAAGAGAAAATGGAGAGGAAACATCACATTGGGGGAAAATAAGAGACCCACAGCTTCTTCTGCCCATGCTGGGCAATGCTCCTGGGCCTTTTTGGAAAGCATCCGAGGTTCATCGCTCACTGCTCTGATTTTTGCAGGCCTCCCTCCCTGATGAACAAGCAGGTGGCAGTCCCGGTCCTACCTAGCTGCAATACTCATTCATTTATTCATTTAACAGCTCCTGAACACTTTGAGCACCCCCTACTTATTCTCGCTGTCCTAGCACTGGTTTTTTCCACCTGGGAAGAAGACCTTCAACCTTGCCCATGCAATGGAACCTGAGGTAGTGAAGCCATGTTTGTAGGAGTGCAAATGCTCTTAGCCTTCCCTGCTGAGCCTCTGAGGTCTCGAGATCTTCCTATATGGTGGAGAAAAGGGGAAAAAGAACCCAAACCTACAAAAGGGTAGGGACGTTGTCTGGGGAAAGGGCTGGTGAGATGTTTTGACAGGACACCTGTCAGAAGGCAGAAACAGAACACAAGTTCACAGGCAGCCTTGCAGATAGCAAAAAAAACCCATTGTAGCACAAAAAAGAAAATAGCATTTGGGGACAAGAGCTAACCAAAGTGAAATAGAAACCCAGACCCTGCCCTCCCCTCTGAATATGAATCTCTGTTCTTTAGACACAGAATAGATGGCGCTAGACAGTTACATAAGGCTTACCTACGCTTACACAGGTAGCGATGGGAATAACCACTAACGGGCATTATGCGTTCTGCAAGGAGACGGTCAGCCATTCACGACTTTGGTCCCATTCCTATCCTTGTGCAGACCATTAGCTCTTCTTTCCCAGCTAGTTTTCTGCCATGATCATGGGGCACTGCTATACTCTGCCTGGATCAGAGCGCCTCCTCCCCCTTGAACGTGCTCTTCGCATGGTGAACTAAGTCTCATCGGTTCCTAAGCCTGGCGTCGTTTTCAGCTCTGGTCCACCAGGCTCCCTCGTCCAGTTTCTAGCTACATTCTGAGGGGGAGGAAGGCCCTTGGACCCCAGCCTCCAGTGTCCACTCTCACTTTCAGGTGGCAGATGCCAGTCCCTGTGGAAGACTTTATTCTGCTAAGCAGAATGGTATCCTTCCCCACAAACTACCTCTTCCCATTTTGTCTTTATCCCCTGGTACCAAAAAAAGCATCCTATCTCCTCCCTCTTCTCAGAAATTCAGTGGCCTTGGCTTTAGAACTGGGAAACTGCTGAGAGAAAAGGCTGGAGTCCCCTTCCCTCAGGGGGAAGATTGTTCTCCAAAGGGGACAGGGTGGAGAGAGGCAGAATCTGCCCCGACCCTCACACAACCCTCCACCACCAATGTTACTCCTTTCCTCCTTCCTCCCCTTCCTGCCCCCCTTGGTTCTTCTCCTGTACCCTCTCCGCTCCTTCCAACCAGCACTGGCCCCCTCTTCATTGTACTTGAAAGCCACAGTGCTAGTGCCTTTCCTTCCTGCCAATGAGACTGAGAAAGGCCATAGCACAATTCACAATTTGGGGTGCAGTCTTGGAAAATTCCCCCCTTCCCCATCCCTTTTTCAAAAATACACACATACACACACACACACACACACACACATACACACACTCAACACAAGGAAAAAAAGGCATGCAGCCTCTCAGTGACTTTGGAAAATTTCTGTATGAATCGCATTTTAACTTATTTTGATGTGTACACAAAACAGTTTAGAAATTCCACTTGTGCAAAGCCCTACTGTGTTTTTTATGTTTTCTGTTTTAAAGAGTTGTTTACTTAGCAATAATTATAAATAAATGAATATTCTTTAGACAAGGTGACTCTTGTGTGCTTGTTCTCCCAGGGGATGCCATTGGATCTTAAGATTTTGGCCAATGCCAAATTCAATGATGGCCAAGTTATCTGACTTCACACCTTCACTCAAGAATAACAAGGTTGAGGCAGCTAGGTGGCACAGTGGATAGAGCACCAGCCCTGAAGTCAGGAGGACCCGAGTTCAAATCTGCCCTCAGACACTTAACACTTCCTGGCTGTGTGACTCTGGGCAAGTCACTTAATCCCAATTGCCTCAGAAAAGAGGAAAAAAAAAATTAACATAACACCAGGTCAAAGGGAAGCTTGATCTTCTGAAACCTCAAGTGCTATTTCAACTTTTTAAGCCCTTGACGTCTATGTGTGGGGTGTTCAGGGAGGACTAGCAGCTCTCGGGTGAGGGCAGGCCTGCTCATCCATCTGTGGGCTCCACCTGTCACCAAGCTCTCTCTTGTGACTCCAGCAACTAGAGCCCCGTGAGACTATCTCAGCAGGTGGAGGGTAACTGGCAGGCTTCAAACCTGTGAGTAAGTCAGGGGGATGTCTATCGCAAGCAGGGGAAGACTTTCCTGGCAGAACAGGTGGAGAACAGTCTGTTCCAGGGGCCAGAGGCAGCTGCAGCAGGTGCTGGGCAGCGTGTGGAGTCCACTGCACCTTGGACCACCACCCCGCCTCCTTTTGTCTGCCATGCATTTCTGTGACTACAACTCTGCCACACTTAAACCCGCTTCACACAGAAGTCTGTGTGAACTTTGGGCCTCTTAACTGTAAGAAAGTGTTGGACTAGAAGGCCTCAGATCCCTTTCCTTTCTATGATCCTACAGGGTCAGGTGTACAGAAACACAATCCTCCCCACTAATTCTCAAAACCTTTTGAGTTTGTCTCTCTCCACCCTTCACTCAGAACCTCAAGTTCCCCTTAGAGATGAAATAGGTGAGGCCCAAGGATATTGGTTGGTTTTCCCAAAGGCACAAAACAAGTGTACATAGCATCAGACTTCCTACCAAGCTAGAAGGTGCCAGCGGATAATGTTGGGTGCTCAGGAAGACCTGAGCTCAAATACAGCCTTAGCCACTTAGGCAAGTCACTTAAGCTCTGTCTCGGTTTTCTCAAATGTAAAATGGGGATGGCAGCGCTTACTGCGATTAGGATCAAATGAGATAATGCCTGTAAACTATGTAGCATACGACTGGCTTTATATAGCTAAACTTCATAAAAGTTTGTTCCCTTCTATTCCCCTCTTTTTTCAATCATGATTGAAAACAGATCACTGAATTTCTTTCCCAAGAGAAATTTTGAGTTCCCTGGGAATTTTTTTTGTTTCCAGTAAAATATGTGAGCATTTTTATAATCTGAAATGTTACTGAAAGGTGAAAAACTTTCCCATAGAGTTCTTTAAACATGAAGCAAGCAGGTGGCAGAGTGGATGGAGTATCAGAAAGACTTATCTTCCTGGGTTCAAATATGACCTCAAATCACAGCCTACAGCTCTCACCCAGGGCAAGTCACTTAGCTGTTCACCTCAGTTTCCCCATCTTTAAAATGAACTGGAGAAGAAAATGGCCAACTACTGCACTAACTTTAAAAAACCTCTAAATGGATTCACAGAGTTAGACATGACTGAAAAATGATTGAACAACAAAACATGAAGCAGTACCATCAATGTGGACAGGTTAGATGCAGATGTACCTAAAATAAAGTAAATAAACTAGACCAAGTTTTAAGAATCATTAATACAACCAAACATCTATAGGGCATTTAGATTTTATAGAATTATTAGCAGATTACTAGCAGATGGAAATACTAGCAACTTTTTTGGGGAACTTTCAATATAATTGGTTACCTTTGTATTTTGTGCCTTTAAAAACATTTCAAGAAGGGTTCCGTGATACAAAGATGGTTAAGAATCCCTGTCTTAGAATGTACTAGGGGAGGAAATGCAATGGAACTAAGATGGTTTTTCTGTCCCAAGTTTTTGCCTCCACCCCAGAGTTCCATAATTACAGAAGCAGAGTACATAAATTTAAAATGGAGGCTACAGACCTAAAGAGAAACATCTGGAAGAGATGCTTGGTGGGGCAGGAAGTGTGAGAAGAGGGAGGGAAACAGGACATGGCTCATCTTAGACTGCATTAATAGAAGTACTCCACCCCACTCCCCCCACAAAGGAGGGAGGCAATCCAACTGTATTCTAGACTGTTCAGATCACACATATTCAGTATAGATTCCCATACCAGAACTGTATAGTCTCTAAGGTCTATTCTAACTCTTAAAGACAGAGGATCTTTTTCAACATTTGTTGTTATTCATTCATTTTTTTTTTTTTATTCTCCCCACTAACAGGATTAAAAACTGATGAATTTGTCTTTCTCCATTCATTACTCAGAATCTGAAGTTGGTTCTCAAGTTCCAAATTTGCAGTTGCTGGCTGTGGTCTAGTTTTTGATGCCTTTTCAGTGATTTCTGCTACAGCTACTTGGATCTTTCTTGGCAAAGATTCTGGAATGGTTCAACATTTCCTCCAGTTCATTTTACAGATGAGGAAATTGAGGTAAATAGGGTAAAGTAATTTGTGCAGGGTCACAAAGTATCTGAGGCCAGATTTGAACCCAAAAAGATAAGAAGTTTTCCTGATTCCAGGTCTGGCATTCCACTGTGCCATTTACCTGCTTTCATTCTAACCTCAAGATTTCTATAGATCTAGGAACTAACAGGTTTTTTTTTTTGTTTTTTTTTTTTTTTGGGGGGGGGTAGGGTTGTATGGGGATGGGCAGGAGAAACAAATGATCATGAGTAGGGATTATTAACCTTGGTTCCATAGTTCTTAAAGGTTCCGTGGATAAATTCCATGAACTTGAGGGATTAAAAAAATATTTTCCCCTTCTTAACTGCTACAATTTAGCTTTTTCCCAGTTAATTTTTTTTTAATCATTATTTTGAAATGGAGTCCAGTCCATAGATTGCCAGAGGAGTCTATTATTCCATCCTTCATGTCCAAAGAGAACCAATGGCAGCACATGTGATGTCTTGACTTTTTTGTGAATTAGATTTGTGAGAAAGAGCTGGGCAGTCATCAAAGTCCAGGGGCAGGATGCTGGACGCGATGTCCCTGGATGCAGTGGACGACCCTGTGTCTCCAATGCCTGACCAAACTCTAAGTGCTCCATGGCACCTGCCAGCACGTCACCGGAACAGACTGCTCTCATCTGCCCATTCACACCTCTCTAACTCACTGGGCGACAGGTGGCAGCCATGAGCAGTCTGGCAAGCCCTCCGACCCGTGCTGCTGGTCCTTCCTGAACACCCCCCATACAAGCCCTGAGCTAGAGACAAGCTCAGGTTCACATGGCATAAGAAAGGAAGGAGACTTAACAAGGGAATAGGAGGAACGTAGATTACAAAAATAAGGTCATCAAAAAGAATGGGGAAGGCTGCTGTTCTTTTATTCTTCTTCATCTTTGTTGGGTGGCTGACCTGTATCAGCTTGCCTTGGAACGGAGAAAAGGAAAACAACTGCAGTATCTGAGACTTCTCATTTAAATACACCCACTGATGGGGGATATGTAAATCGAGCAGCTTTCAAGCCCTTCAGTCCTGGGGGGCTCCCAGTCTGCTCCTAACTGATTACAACTCTAGGAAGCCGAACTGGCCTGCTCAGCGTTGCTCATCCATCTGGCCCCTTCCATCACTCCAAAGCTTATTCCAAGAGGCTGATGAGAAACAAGCCCCCTGAAAGGACCAATGCTTGCTCATATGCCCTACCCCGCCTAAAATATAAACACAGCAGACAGGCAGCTTTGTAAAGAGAGTTTAGTAGCTAAATATGGCACAGTGTATTCAGAGGACGGTATATAAATTACAGTATGTGAAACATCAACTTTGGCTGAGGCAAAACATACCTCGAAACACATACCTCATATACCCTTTAGGAAAAAAATATCTTTTTAAAAAACCCCACCCCACCAGCTTATAAAAAGTATCCCCAGCACATATTTCCTGTTCCAAGTTTCCAAATGAAAGGGTTATGGATCCTTCCATGCTGGGGGGATGGGAGAGGTGGGGGGGAAGGAGGACGGAGGTTAGAGAAGAAGAGAACAGGAAAGGCATTTGACCTGCCCACCTCTTGCTCTCCCCTTGCCTCCTAACCTGCAGCCAGGGCTGCTCCCCACTAGCACCTATTTCTGACCCAGAGCTTTGTCCAAGTTCCTCTTGATCGTGTCCAGGAAATCTTCAGTATTCAGATAGTGCTCGTTCAGCTTCACGCTGCAAGCAGAACAGAGATGGTGAGCCCCTGGGAGAAGCACTTGTCTCACCCAGACCCCTGAAAGCACAGTATTCGGAACAGGGACCCCACCAGAAAGGAGGACCAGCTACCCGTGGGGGAAGCAGCCAGGGCTCTTAAGAGCGATGTCAAAAGCTGCATGCGTCGTCCTTCCCTCCCCCAGACACTCTGACCCTTTGCTACGACACCTGTGCTTTTTCACTGACTATACCGAAGGTGATGGAGAACAGTTTTCTGGCATTCCCCACATTCATTTGTAAAATAAGTAGTATTTGAAGCATGACCTTCAGCGCACCTCCCTGTGTTTTGTGTCCAAGCTGGCTGCCTCCTTTCTCAGGGCTCTAGGGAGTCAGATGAGCCCCACATTCCCCCAATCCCCTCCCCAAACCTCTCACTGTCTGGATGGCAGTCAATTTTTTTGGATCCTGGAGAGAGCAGCCTTCTTGCTCCCAAGACAGGCTCGCCCAGGCTTAGAGGAAGAGGCTGGCAAGCATTTGACCACCCAGATTCTAACAGTGACAGTTTCTAGCTGCCACCATAATTTTTCAATATGAGGCACTGGGCAGTCATTTAAAGGACTTAGTTGTAGCAAGGACGTTGGGATTTAAAAAATTAAAAAAGCCTAACTAGAAAGGTCTCCCATCACCCATCTTCACAGGCATCTTGGCAATACAAAGTAAGAGGCAATACCCTCAAGCCATATGCCCCCTCTCTGGCAATAAGAGGCTCCTCTCTCTGTTTCTCGCTCTCCTTTTCCTTCTTTCTCTGCTGTCTCCCTCTCCTACCTTCATTCTCTCCTTCCCTGAAGGAATGCCCAAAATGCCTACCAACAGAGGCCACTCACTTGCTTAGCCCATGGATACAGCCGGCGAGGTCCTTGGTCATAGCTCCACTCTCCACTGTCTCAACACATACTTTCTCCAGAGTCTGAGCAAATCTGGGGAAGGCCATTTTGAGTTAGATCCCCTACTGATCTGGAGCCAAAGACAAGCCTCTATATCCCCAGCTAGGCTCTGGTCAGAATCCCTGAAGTCAGGGGTCTGGAACATACAGCCTTCTTTTGCTAGAAGCAGTTCTTCGTCCAAGTTACCTAACCCTAACTACGACAAATACAAAAGAGTGATCCTTGCCTCTTGCATACCACATGGGTTGTTTCCTCAGAATTTAAGTGGATTCTCCAGTCCAAGAACATCATAACAGAATCCTATGGGCTCCTTATCCAGGAGAACCCCATCCCACATCTACGGGTCCTTGAAGACTACTGAAACAGAATAGAGAGCTTTTCCACCAAGAAGATCTAGTCCTTGAGAGGCTCCATAAACTGCCAGTAAATCAGTATTTTAAAATGGTATTAGATAAATGGGGCCAAAATCAGGGCTCCAGCCAGAGAGACTAGAAGGCAAAGTAGGAGCTGGGCTCATTGTAATCCCTCCCTCTGCCTTTGCTCTCATTGCCCCATGCTCACCTAATTAAGTCCTGGTTGCCGTCCAGCTTTCCTCGGTGCTCTAAGCCTCTTGTCCAGGCAAAGATGCTAGCAATGGGATTGGTACTAGTGGGTCGGCCCTGGAAAGAAGGGAGATGTGAGAATAAAGGACGAGGGAACCCTCTCTTCCAAAACAAAGTCCCTTAGTAAAGGATTACCTAGATAACCCTGGCTAAAAGGTCCCAACACCCATTCATTCCACACAGGCATGGGTCATGGCTAAACACTACTGTGTGCAGAATCAGAAGGATACAGCTCATCTGGCTCTGGGTCCCTGGTGGTATCTGTTGTTGCTCAGGATCCTTTGTGAGAAGGGGGCATTCCAACATAATTCCCTGAGGGGCCAGCTTACCCATCTAAAACCCCACTCACCTTCTGGTGCTCCCGGTAATGGCGGGTGACAGTTCCGTGGGCAGCTTCTGCCTCAATGGTCTTCCCATCGGGGCAGATCAGAACCGAAGTCATCAGACCAAGGGAACCAAAGCCTGCATAGAGCAGTGGACAGCCTTCTCTCAGAACCACCTGCCGTTACAGTCCTTTGCACAGACTCAGGGCCTAATCTATATTGGCTGAATTAAGCTATCAAAGAGTATCTCTTTAGGGTCCCCTCAGCCTGACCACATGACACTGCTTGGGCTTTCAGTATCCAGTAATTACAGTGTCTGAAAATACCCCACTCAGTATGCTTACCCTTCCACTTTCTCCCCCATTTTTTACAATAGGATGAAAAGGTACCACCTTCATTCAGTATGTGACATGGAGACTCACACCCACACTCCCTCCCTCCTTCCTTCCTTCCTACCCACAATGACTCCATCAATCCTGATCCGCAGTCCCCAACTAATATTTTAGCTTGTCCAAGTTGTTCATCAATCACCAGAGGCATGAAGGAGCATTGAGAACAAGAGGAAAAAATGTAGCTGAGGCTGAACACATCACAAATAGTGTTACATTCCAGTTTGCCTTTTAGGATACAATACAGTGCTAAGTTTGACCAATCTGGGATTCTTCTCCTTCCTATACATTCAATCCACTTGAACAAATAATAAGCAACTATTTAAGCAAGTAGGCCTGTGCTCGAGCCTAGGGATAGTAAGAAAAATAAAATAAACATCTGCCCTTAAAGAGTTTATATTCTTCGTGAATACAGAAAAGTAAATAAAATATATTTGAACAGAGAAGCAAATACTAATGACTGGGAAACAACAGATCAGGAAAGATAGAGGTTCTTAAACTGTCACCCATGTATTTTTTATAATGAATTTTCATATAACTGGTTTCCTTTGTCATTTTATTTATTCTTATGCATTTGAAAACATCATTTAGAGTAAGCCCTTGCCTTAGAAAATGATAGCTGAGCTAAGTCTAAAAGGAAGCCGAGGATTTTAAGAGGCAAAGTAAAGTACTACTTTGTAAGTAGTAAGGAAGTAAGACTACATTTCAGGAATGGGGGACTCAGGGTAGAAAGGTGAGGGAAGAACAATCTATAGGAAGGCATGGACATGGCAGATGGAATTCCTGAGTTAAGGCAAAAGCTTTATCCCTATTAAAGGGATAAAGGGGAGAGTAGGATGAAGTCATCACAGATAGGTAAGTGGGAACAAGCTTGGAGAGAGATTTAAATGCCAGGTTAAATGCCAATTATGCTTACAGTCCCACCAATCCAGTCCTCCAGTCACAGCCACAGAGCCCTAGGAGAAACTCTATTTTATATCATCTTCAACATACCCTGGGCTAGTATATCAGACTGCACGTCGCCATCATAATTCTTGCAGGCCCAGACAAATCCACCTGAAGACTTGAGTACCTGAGCGACCATGTCATCAATGAGTCGGTGCTCATACCAAATCTTGTTCTTGTCAAAATCTGTCTTGTAGTGCCTGTGGAGGCAGAATGTGGGTCAGGGGAGATGAAGCTGGTGTGCCCGGGGCTGAGTCCTAAGAGGGGGAAGCTCTGGCTGGGTGCTGAGCCAGGGAAGAGGAAGGGGAGAACTCTGGCTCTCATTTACAAAGGAGCTAACAGCAGTGATGGGTAAACGAGAACTCTGCAGATGTTCTCAGAGAGACACATTACTTGTCAAAGATTTCCTGGAAAATGTCTTTGAAGCGACCGTCATAGGCCTTCAGGATGGTGTTCTTGGTGCTCATGTAGAGGGGCCACTTCTTCTGGATGGCGTACTGGAAGCAGCTGTGTGCAAAACCTGAGATAGACTGCAAGAACAAAAATCACTCCTTCAGCTCGCACGTCTCGGCGGGCACCGGTCAGAACTCCCCGGGGGCATCAAAGCGATCGTGTGTTCCCGGGCGACTCTGAGATGCCCGAGACCCATCACTTATCTTAAGTTTCCAGGGGACAGCCAACAGGTCTCCTTCATACCCCACCTGCCCCAGCTCCCTAAAGGCAGACTGTGGCCAAAAGAAAATCCTCCTTCCTAGATGAGGAAGAACACACTCTTGTATTCCATATACTTGAAGTCTCTGTCTGTGGTCAAGAAAGACCACCAGGAAGGCAATATGGGTCATGGTTAAGTGGAAAAACATGTGCTCTGGAATCAGAGAACCTGGATTCAAATCCTGCACCTGAATGCCCTTGAGTAAGCAATTCAGCAGGTCTCCATTTTCTCATCTGTTAAATGGAAAGGAGGCGGCAACAGGGACCAGAGGACAGGAGAGTGAAGAGAGTAGTGGAGGCAGCATTGCTCCTGAGAAGGGACTCTCACCTCATCAGTGTTGTACATGCCCATGCCCACACCTCCAGCAGGGAAGTTGTACACGTCCCACTCCTTTACGCCACTGCCGTCTTTGGGAGTGAACACCATCTTGAAAGTACCCGCCTTGTCTACCACAAAGTCAGTGGCCTTGTACTGAAAAAGAAGAACATCACTGAGCTGCCTGGACACCAGGAAGAAAGTTCCTCTCACTGGGCGATGCCGTCTCCGCTCTCCCTTGTGCACTCACCTGATCCCCATGGGCATGCCTGCCGATGGTGATGGGCTTGGTCCAACCAGGGACGAGGCGGGGGATGTTCTTGCAGATGATGGGTTCTCTGAATACCGTTCCCCCTAGAATGTTTCTTATAGTCCCATTGGGACTTTTCCACATCTTCTTTAGCTTGAATTCTGTAGAAAAAGCCAAAATAAATGGCTGGGAGATTGCAGCCATGATAGACCAACACATCCCACTCAATGCTTTACCAGTTTGGCCAAGCCTAACTAGCAGGAAGGGCCCAAGGGCCCTTGTGTAATCAAGGATGGGATTATAAATGTAGATCTGGAAAGTATTTGAAGGATCATCTGATCCACAGTCTCTCCCTATACTTCCATTTTATATATGATGAAACTGAGAGGTCTGAGAAAGGGGAGGGATTTGGCCATGCTAGTAGATATCAGGCTGATATTTAGGCTGACCCTAAAATCAAGGGTTGTTCCAAGCACAATACAACTTCTCGGAATCAAGGCAAAGAAGAAATAATTCTCTCTCGGGCAGAAGAGTCTGGAGAAAATAGGGGCTAGATGTTAAAGCAATGGATTAGGTAGATGGGGAACAAGTGAAGCCATGTCAAGGGTAGGGTGTACATACAACAACTCTGAGGGGGAGAAAGCTGCAAAGTTTCTGAAATTCTTATGTTCATAGGAGTGTAACATGTTATAGAGCCTGGAAAAAATCCTTAAGCCCCGAGGGACATGGTCATAGGAACATTGCTTCAATAAGAAAGTTACAGTAGACAAAAATGTTGTTCTCTTAATTCAACAAGGAATGTATAAGATATTTACCAAGAACACTAAAATCTAGCTTTTACACATACACTATTAATCTGGACAAAGACTCAAACAATCAACAACATTTATTAAGCAGCTGCTATTTTTTTTTAATTGAGCTTTTTATTTTTTAAAAACATATGCATGGGCAATTCTTCAACATTAGCCCTTGCAAAACCCTGTGTTCCAATTTTCCCCCATTTTCCCTTAGATAGCAAGTAGTCCAGTATATGTTAAACATGATAGAAATATATGTTAAATCCAGTATATTAAGCAGCTATTCTTTACTAGACACTAGGGGATACAGAGTATGCAACTAAGAAGTTCATCAGATAGATTACTGGGCCTGGAATCAAGAAGACCTGAATTCAAATTCAACCTCAGACACTTACTAGCTATATAACTCATTTAACCTCTGTTTGTCTTAATCTACTGGAGAAGGAATTGGCAAACCATTCTAGTATCTATACCAAGAAAACCCAATGTGCCACAGGATCACAAAGTTAGTCACAATTGAACAAGGGGATTTAAAGATAAACAATGAAACAATACTTACTATCAAGGAATTTATATTCCTCTAATATAATACGATATAATATAATGCATTCTCCATATATATCTAATAAAATATATATCTTCCAACACAGGGCATCTTAAACTTTTTGTAGTCGTGACGTCTTTTCATCCAGAAATTTTTATACAACTCCAGGTACAGATATATAAAATAGGGATACAAATCAAACATTTATTGATAATCCATAATTTCATGACTTCCCACATTTAGTTATATGACCCCATATGGGACCTCGACTCACAGTTTAAAAAGCTTTGTTCTAATAGAAGAGACAACAGCATCTACAGAATGCATACAAGATCAATACACAGGGAAAGAGTTCCATACAAGTTCACCATGAGTAAACACCCCAAAACACCAGCAACAGAGCAAGTAGCTGGATAAAAGAGGTTGCACCATGTCATGATGATTATTTTTAACTATAAACAGCCTGATATGATGGAATGTATGCTGAATGGGAAGTCAGAAGCCCAAATTTCTAGTACTGGCTTTGCCATTAACTAATTGCTGTAAGCAAGTCACTTACCCTTTCTGAGTAACATTTTCCTCACCTGTAAAAGGAAAGGGTTGGATTTGATATTCTACAAAGGTCTTTGTTGATAGCAAAATTTTATTTTTCTTAATGAACTCCCAGAAACAGGAAATGACTTGTTATTTTTATGTGATGGTTGGTCTAGTAAAATACTGCTGCTCCATCCATATTTACTACTACCAAACACTGCCACTGTTGCCTCACATCACATAGCTCTTCACTATTTTCAAAGCACTTGGATATCTACCATCTTTCTAAAGTACGGATCTGGCCAGACTATTCCTCTGCCCAAGCTCCAGGGCTCCTTAAACTTTTGAGGATAAGAGACTACTGTTTGGCTTTTAAAAGCCTCTCACAACCCAACCCAGTACACTATTCTCTTTTGGACTTTCTGTGTCTTTTCAGCCAAACTGAACTACTTGCTGTTCCTACCTTCGTGCCTTTGCCTTAGCTATCTCTCCAAGCTTGGTACTTATTCCCTTCTCACCTCCTCCTAGTAGAAATCTTAGCTACTTTCAAAGCTCTGCTTAAGTGCCACTCTCAGAGGACACCTATTTTGATTCCCTTGGTGGCTAGTTTCCTCCCCCTTCTCTGGAAATCACTGTTTTTTATTCTTTATATGCAATGGATATATTAGCCATTGATGCCTCAAGTTTTAAAACACAAATCTGAAATATGAACATGCTCCCAAGACTGAGATATCACAGGCCAGTTCTCCCATTGTAAATATAAGATATATTTATTTTTCTGTGTAAAAATGAGTTCCCTTCAAGAGAATTTAATTCCCTTTACTGTTTCTTTTTTGTCTTTGCATATCTAGCACCTAAGACAATGGAAAGCACATTATAGTAATTTTTAATAAAATGCTTATTAGATGAATAAATTTCTTATTTATACTTGCCATTATTGGCAGATAGTATTATTACTATCTCAAATGTGACAAAATTGAGGACGAGGGAAATGAAGTATCTTATCTAAGCTCACACGACTAATAAATCATAAAATCAGGATTAGAACTTTGGTCTGATGTTCCTTCAACCACAGGTCCAGATCAGTTGGAACCAATGGCCCCATTCACATGCACACACATGAGATCCACATACCTTCCACACGGGCTTCGTCTGGAGTAATGGTAGCGCACTTGACAGCCACACTATATTTCTGAGTGGCTAGGGCTGAGTCAATAGTGACCTGGTCATCTGTCTGGTCACGGTGTGGGAGCCCTAGGTCAAAGTATTTGAGCTGTACATCCACATGGGGTAGGATAAGCTAGGAAAGAAAGAAAGAGACTAAGTCATTCTTTCAATCAAATTAGAAGAGAGAGCTCAATGAACAGAGTATAGAAGAGGAAATTATCCTGAGGAACATTAATTATCAGGGAAGATCAGGAGAAGGGATAGACAGAAAGTGCAGTCAGGATGGGCATATAGAAGTAAGCACCCAGGATATAGAACCCTCACATATGCTGTCAGGCTCCAATAATGTGCTCATTATTTCTCTTGTTGTTCACTTCTGCATCCTCCCTTTTAAATTTTTTTTTTTTAACGAGATGGCTCAGAGGAAGGAGGAATAGAGAATCAGGAATGAAAGTGATATAAAGACAAAATATATAAATAAAAATTTTAAAAAGAAAAATAAATCTAAATAATTGTTTGATAATCTGACATATTCATAATGATCCTTAAGCCTTAGGAAATGAGAGATTCTATCTCAGCATAGCCAAATTCATGACTAAACAGATAGAGGTCCCTCTCTTTTGGGTGGTGTAACTTTTTTAAAATAAAACTTTTAGAAAGGGGGAAAAGATTTGAAAATGAAGATGAAATTAAACCAAAATATGTTAACAATTATTTTTGTTAGCATCTGCATTTAGAGCAGAGAACAAAAAGAAGGAAGTATCCATTCAAAGGAAGTATGACAGCATCATTATGGAAGCCTGATTGATAGGAGTGTAGTAGGGTTAGGAGGTTAGATGAATGGTCAACACTGGCTATTCACTGCCAACTTTATACTTTACATATGGTTACCCTCTCAACTCATTGCATTTATGGCCCATTCACCAAATTGGGCATCAGTGTGGTAAGGAGGAAACAGGCTCTAGGGTTGCAGTTCAAAGCCTACTTGGATGCTAACTACTGGGACAAGTCATTTAACTTCCTATAATCTAAATTTCTTTCTTTTGTAAAATAAGGGAATTAGATTAAAGGTTTTCTGAGGTCAGCTGACTCTTGTGTCCCAAGCAACACACTGCAGCTCCTACAAACTCCAAAAAAGCCTTCAATGCTTCATTACGCACATGGGCAACCACGATGGATAATAATAGCATCTATCTCCCAAAGTTGTTCTGATGAACAAATAATTTAATTTTTGTAAAGCATTTAGCAAAGTGCCTAGCACATAGTCAATGCCATATCAATGTTAGCTATTATAGTTATTATTACTCTTGTTTTTAATCCCGACTACGTCTAAGATACAGTGCTAAAGTACTACTGTTTAGAGACAGGAAAGTTAGATGGTCTGTCCTCCAGGACTATGGACGTGAGTTCCATAAAAAAGAAAATGGAGAAGGCACTGGGGCTGAGCTAAGTTACCTAGGCCTTTATCAAGGTCTACAGCGCTGAAGCTAATCCTTCTGAAAGCAAACCCACACGAAGAAGAGCTACCTTTTCTTTGATGAACTGCCAGATGATTCGAGTCATCTCATCTCCATCCATCTCCACCACAGGTTTGTCCACCTTGATTCGTTTGTCTGCATCTAGAATCCCATCACATACACACATAATCAAATGCACTGAGGAGCAAACTGAGACCTGCTTCTCATTCTCCATTCCCTCAACTGCTGTCTGGCTTCAGAATACAATTCTTAGCCTGTCCAAGCAAGAGCTTCTGAGATAACAGCAGCTTATACTGACAGAATACCCAAAGGTGGACAAAACACCTTTCTTGCAATCACCCAGAAAGGAAGCCACTACAAACCTAAGTGATCTATTCTTGGTCCTGCTTTGTGATTTCATGATCTGTTCAGGGAATTCCTGGGGAGGAAATGCACTCTTCCAATGCAGAACAGAAATTGCTCTGCATTTCTAGTCTCAGAGAGTAGGCAGGGGCAAGGATTTTAGTAACATGTCAGGAGCAGAATCAGAATACAAGCCTTTCTGTTTTGTTTTGTTTTTTGAAGGCTATTGGGGTTTAAATTCACTTGCTCTAGGTCACACAGCTTGTTAAATGAGGTCAAATTTGAACTCTTAGGTCTTCTTGATGCCAGGAATAATTCTTTATTCACCTTGCCACCTGGATGCCCCAAGCCTTCCTGACTTCTACTGGCTCTCTAATCATCATCCCACATTCACTCCTCGAGGAAAATGAAGATCAAAGGGAATGACCTGTCTGTAGTTACAAAGTCTCAGAACTTAAATGTCCACCCCTTATTTCCTATACTCCTTCCAAAAGACATTCCTTCTCAAGAGGCAGCTGGTGGTGGATTAGATCAGATTCTGGGCGCTCAGGGAAACCCAAGTTCAAATGTGACCTCAGATACCTACTATCTGTGTGATTGGGCAAGATATTGAACCTCTGTTTGCCTCAGTTTCTCCAACTAATAAAATGGGGATAATAACAGCATCTAACTTGCAGGGTTGTTGTGAGGATCACATGGGAAATTTTCTATAAAAACTACTATAAAAAGCCTGGCATAGTGTGGGCTCAATATAAATGCTTATTCCCTCCAAATCTATCTGTGTTGGTCTCTGTCTCTCATACACTTTTCATTCCAACTCTTTACAAAGGAAACCCTTTGAATAGGGGCTTTTTGATTTACAATGAAGTTTCTTGAAGGTTAGAGACATTTCCCCCAATGTTCTGCCAAGCAGTTTGTAATGTCATAAATACCTCTGGGCTCAGTGAGAATTATTGATTATATGGAGAAGGTCACAACATGTAGGGCTATGGCACGGCTCAACCTCTGTTAATTAGGATCAGATTGGCCCGTATCAACAAGGCAGGAAGCTATACAGAAAAAGCAGCAGGATCATCAGTACAAAAGAACCTGTCAGGTGGCAGACCTGCTATGGAGGAGATGCAAACCCTCAACCCAGTAACAAAATCTGTTCCACAAAGGCTGTTTGGGGTAATGCAGAGATCAGTGTGACCAAGGATGCAATCACACCAGAAACGAAGCAAGTTTCCAAAGAATCTAGACAACATTCTGAAGAGACTGGGGAAATCTGGGCCCTGGGAGAGAAGCAGACAGTGGGAAGCAAGCCTGTGACATAGAAGCATCTGTCTATGATTATTAGAAGTAATCCCTGGGGAGAAAAAATCTACCAAGACTTCACATACAACAGAGAGCAGAAAATGGTTCAGAAGAGTACGTGGACAAACAGGACAGTTTTCTTACTACTATGTTAAACTTAGTTAACATACTCTTCTTTAAACTTATACATATATACACTTTTAAAATTATCATATGCTCCTTTTAAAAAAACATGCACAACAGCTATTTCATATGCAATCTTTTTCAGTTCTTTGAATATTGAAATGTTTATATGTGCTGATGTTTAAGTTCATGATTTTAAATACACATTGCTTTATGAATCATGTTGGAAGAGAAAAATCAGAACAAAAGGGAAAAACTATAGGAGAGAAAAAAAAAAAAAAGAAGTGAACATAGCATGTGTTGATTTACATTCAGTCTCCATAGTTCTTTTTCTGCATGCAGATGGCATTTTCTATCCAAAGTCTATTGGGATTGCCTTGGAATAAGTTCATGATAAAACAAAAAAGAACATTTATAAGAACATTTTTTAAAAGTAGATGACATTGAAAAATAGATATAAATTATTAATGTCCATTAAAGAGAAATTTGGTAAAGCAAGAGGTCACTTGGTGAGGAAGAGGTGTACAGTTTAGGAAGCCTATTCTAGGGAAAGACTATGCTATATTAAGTTATAAGCTTGACCAACCAAATTGATTGGCTTTGTTATTATGTTGTTATTATGACTACTATGAACTGAAATAATATGAGATCTCTACTGACAGTGCAACTGCCTAAGGAGGAAATGAACATGACAGTGTGGTGTGATGGAAAGAGCAAGGAAGCTCAGATCTCTTTCTGCCAGTTATTGGCTGAGTGACTTTGGACAAATGTCTCTGGGTCTCTGTTTTCTTATCTATTTAAAAATAGCAATGATCACCTCACATTATCCATCTTTCGATGCTGCCAAGAGAAAAGAACTTTGTAAACCTTAAAGCACTACATAAATGTGAGTCATTATTGTTTCAAACAAAAGGCAAAACACACTATAGATATTTTACTATGCTACTAAAAATTAAAAGACAAAAGACTGACTCTGAGGCTTTCTTCAGACTAACCAGACCAGCTGTTCTACCCAACATGTGAAAACGATTATTTAAATTTTTCTAAGAGGAACAAGAAACTAAAATGGGGTTCTTGAACTTAAAATTTTTTTCATAACTATATTTCAAAATAATTTGAAACACAATTAATTAGTTAATTATAGCCTTTTATTTACAAAATATAACCATGGGTAATTTTTCAACATTGACCCTTGCAAAACCTTCTGTTCCAACTTTTCCCTTCCTTTCCCCCCACCCCCTCCCTAGATGGCAGGTATTCCAATACATGTTAAATATGTCAAAGTATATGTGAAACATAATTTATTGAAGTAAATAGTTACGTGGTTCAGTGATTAGAGTGTTGTGCCTGGAGTCAGGAAGACCTGAGTTCAGACACTTACTAGCTGTGAGATCTTGGACAAGATATTTAAACTCTGTTTGCCTTAATCCACTGAAGAAGAAAATGGCAAATCATTCCAGTATCTTTGCCAAAAAAACCTTATGCACAGCATCAGCATGCTATAGGCTATAGGGTCATGAAGAATCAGATACAATTAAATGATTGGAAACATGAAATAATTTATTCCTTTATAATTTTATGTATTGTACTTTATACATTTTAAAAACACTATTCTGAGAAGGGGTCCACAGGCTTCACCAGATAACACAAGGGGCCCATGACACAAGTCCCAAACTAGAGCTCTCATTTTCCCTAATCCTTCTTTAGGTCAAGTCTATTTGGATATAACTCAATAACTACAGAAAAGTTTTAAAGATACTAAAGGTCATGTAATTACAGAATGTTTCTTTTTCCTTGTAAGAAATAAACAATCAAGCAAAATATATTCCCATACTGGCCACATCCAAAAATGTATTACCTCATTCTGTACATTAGGCTATCATGTCTCTGCTAGGAGGTAGATAGTACTCTGACCTTTGGAATCATGGTTAATCATTGCACAAATCAGAATTCTTAATCCTTTCAAAGTCAGGTATTTTTTACAATGTTGAAATTGTACAAACTGCTCTCCTGGGTTTCTCCTCACTTCACTCTGCATCAGTTCATACCAATCTTCCCAGGTGTTTTGGACACAGTCCCCTTTTTCTTTTAAGGGCACAGTAATAACTTTCTATTACATTCATATGCCATTATTTATTCAGCTATTCCCCAACTGAAGGACATCACCTTAGAATCTAGATCTTTGTGAGTTCAAAAAGAGCTGCTATAAAGTTTTTAATATAACAATAAAAACTTTTCCTCTTTCTTTGATAATTATAAAATGCAAAAGCTGGAAAAAATCCTTAGGAACACCAAATTTAACTTTTTTTTTTTAACAGATGAAAAAAAAAAGGCCTAGAATGGTATATCAGCTTGCCCGAAGTCACACAGCTAGTTAGTGTCACAGCTAAGACCAGAATCTAGGTTTCTGCCTCTTGGCTGCTTGTCATTTTTTTGAGAGTCCTCTTATGAATTAATTTGACAGCAGCCAATTAAAAACAATCCTCTGACACCAGAATCATCTACAATTTTAAAAACTCTATAGTGTTGAGGGTCACTCTAGGACACAACATGGAGGCTTTAGATTCTGGACTCTCTCCAGTCATTCATCAAATGTGGGTGCTAGTCATAATAATTGTTATGGCTAAATGCACTGCAGAATTCTTTGTCTTGTGAGACAAGAAGGAGACGGATGTACAGGATTGGCACCCACAACAATGGGATAATGACCTTTCCTTCCTGATATGCCAGAGTTTACATGACCATAAGAGCCCACACAACTAAGCCTAAGTTTAATTTGACATATGTTCTGCCCTAAAGCAAAAAAAGTTATCCAGATGACCCAAAAAAGTTTGTCTTTGTGCCTTAGTTACCCAATTTGTGAAATGTGAAAAATATTTGCCCTCTAAGAAAAAATGAGAATCCCAAGTGAGGAAGCATACTATGTGCCTCCAGAGAAGAAAACTGATATTGATTGAATACAGACTAAAGCAGGCTATTGTTCACTGTCTTTCTTCCATTTTTTCCTTTTATTTGAGTCTTATTATACAAAATGACTAAAATGGAAATGTTTTATATAATTGCACATGTGCAACCTATATCTAATTACTGTCTCAAAGATGGGGGAAAGGGCAGAAGGAAGGGAGAACAGGGAAAGAGGGATAGAATCTGAACTCAAAATTATAAATAAAAATATTTTAAAATTGGGGGGAAGGAAAAGAAAAAGAAACAAATGAGAGGAAATTAAGGATATGAAGAAGGAAGTTTAAGCTCCCTAGGAGATTCTAAACACAAGGTGATTGAAGCATAATGATCTCTAGACATAGTATTGCATAAGTCCTGTCATCTTCTTGGAAAGTGTCTAGGATAAAATTACATAATTGAGAAAGAACTTGGAAGAAGAAAGCCAATGTAGGAACCAGCCAGCTAAGAGTTTAAAAAAAAAATTACTGCCCATGGCTTTAATCACTCAATGAAACCTAAGGTTTCCAAAAATCCATTCTTATTCCTAAGCCAAAGCTAAGAGTCAAAAGCAAGCTGAATTGGACGGTAGGTAATGCCTCAGTTCATCTGGGCAAAAAGACCCTGCCATATCATCTATAAGGGAATGGAGGATGGGGTTAAGAACAGAGTTCCTAGAGCTGGATCATGAGAAAAAGACAGTCAAACTGGGAGACAGGGAGGAATTAATGCAATCATCTGCCTCTACACTAGTTCTGAATGAATATTCCAACATGCACAAATTTAAAATAAAGGGTCAGGAATTGAGATAAAAGTCAGAGACATACATAGGAACTTTGGGGTCTAGGAACAATGAGGAAGGGAAAAACGGGATCTGAGAGTAGTCAGTTTCTGAAAGAACACACTTTCAGGTAAGTGCTTCAGAAATTACTTTTAAAAGTCAAAGTGCAAATCATTGTAATGAAATATTGTGTAAATAAAGAAAAACAAAAAAAAATACTTGAATTGATGCAAAATGAAAAAAGCAAAACTAGAGGCACTACATAGGCTATGACAACAATGTAAACTACAGCAAAACAATAAAAACTAAAGTTAGCGAAATTATAAAGACCAAGTTGATCCCAAAGAAGCTACATAAAAAGGCATTTTGCCCCTCTCCTTCACAGAGGTAGAAAACCACAGATGTGGCACACTGTATATAATTTGAGGCTTTTTCTGATGTGTAGAATTTGTGTCACAAGGTAAAAGGAAGAAAATATTTAGAAACATAGATATTATAAAATCAGAAGAGGTAAGGAAACTGAGGGAGACAGATTTGCTCAGGCTCACACAACTAGAAGGATCAGAAGCCAGATGGGAACTGAGGACTTCCTATCTTTGAGTCTAGCACTCTATCCACTGTGCCACTTAGCAACTTGTTGGGGCCACTTAACCTCTCCCCAATCTAATTTTGGCTTAGTTTAATTTTGTACATTATTTTCCCTCAAGCCCATTAGGCTTCAGCCAAATTGTTCTCCCAGCTGTTCTCTATATATGGAATTTCATCTCCCATCTCTGTTGTGCCCAGTATTTGCAATTTGCTCCCTCCTTACATTCACCATGTAATATCTTTAGCTCCCTTCAAGTCTCAGAGCAAGTACCACCTCCTACAAGAGGTTTTTAAAAATTCTCCTGATAGGTATATTACAAAACAGATACAAAATAAACCAGCTATGTTACATAGATATATTAACTACATTATATAGCTATAACTGTATCTATGTATATCCCTGCTTTATTCCCCAACAGAATGTAGTCAGCATCTCAAAAGCAGGGACAATTTTGTTTGTGGTCTTTGTACCTCCAAAACTTAGTACGATAGCCCTGGTACATGTTTGTGGTATGGCCCCAAGAAAAATCAGCAGAAGACATTCTTCCCAGATCTTTTCAAAGGCAGGAGAGCCACAAGTATGGAATATTGTACATACATATTTTCAGATTTTATTTCAATGCAGTAATTGATTTTTCTCTCATTTTTTTTCTTTGAAAAACTGTTATACAGAGTGGCTTTCTGGGAGGAAACAGGGATACTAGATGCTAGTGAAAAACCCAAAATATATGAATAAAAATGTATTTTTGAAAAATATATGTTGGATGAATTAATAAATGATCTCAGAGCAGGGATAGTTCATTCATCTCCCTGAAATTTCCTGTTCACAAAGAGATCACGCTAAGCAACATGGGTGAAGCAACTGTTGTCCTTATCTGTTGGATAGAATCCAAAAGAGAAATCAGCTCAGAACTGGGGTGAGGGGTGGGTCATAAATGAGCAGCCTATCTCAGCAGTTCCCCTCTCTATGCCACATATACCATTGCAGCCAGAGAAACTTGGAAGAGTGGGGGGAGGAAGAGAAAATAAGGAGTCTCAGAGAAAACTGCTGGAGACAATTCTATGTGTCTAAGTTTAAACTGAACTATTCCCCTCCCTTCCAGAGGGAATTTTCTGAATTTAGCAGTAAAGCCTCAAGCAGCAATCCTGGGAGACATACACACACACACACACACACACATACACACAAGATCTATTTTGTTGTAGTACTAGAAAGAACACTAGAAGAAAGGTAGTAAAGAGATGGTGCTGTTTTAACCAAATAAATAATAATCACCCCAAGAAGAAAGATGAATGCTTGTATATTATGTAGAACTCCTTTAGCCAAAATGAAACAGATGCCTGCAGAAAAGGATATTCTGCTATCAGGCAACCTTCATCCCAAATCTGATGTAACTTCTTTTGTAAACACCTGTTGCAAACACCTGAGAAGGCATAAAATACTGGGTCAACAATATTGTGCCTCTTGATAATGACATAAGAAAGATATTTATAGATCATAGTTATCTTTTCATCTAACTCAAACCCCCAAGATACCCTAGTACAATAAGCTACTTGGGGTCAGGGATCGGTGATTCGCATCTTTGGAATCCCAGTTCTTAATACATAGTAGGCACTTAATAAATACTTAATGAATTGAATGGACTTTCCTAATTTTACCTTAATGACTGATGCCATCCTGATGATGGTTTTTCAATTGTTCAGTCTTTCAATCCATGAACAAGCATTTATTAATTGATTACTATGTGCTAAGCACTGTGCTAAAAGCTCAGGTTACTACAAAAAAAAAAAAGGCAAAAATAGTTTCTTCTTCTCAAGGAGTGCACTTTCTAACAGAGATGACAATATGCAAACAATTAAGAGTCAGAAGGCAGAGATGAGTAAGAAGGGCATACCAGGCTTGGGGGGCAGCCACGGAAATGGGAGATGTGTCCTGTGTGTCACTAGATCACAGAGTAAGAGAGAAGGCAGAAAAGTATAAGAAGAATGGAAAGATAAGAAAGGCCAGGTTGTGAAGCACTTTAAAAATCCAGAGAATTATCTCCTTTCTCCTAGAATCAATAAAAAGATAGTAGGGTTTAATGAGTGTTAAGGGTGCTTTAATTGGCTAATACTTTGGCAGCTTATAGTTGGGATTTAAAACATGAAGCTTTGGGGCATAAATTTTTCTTTATACTTTAAGAAAATATAATATTGGAATACTTTCACTGAATTTTATCCAGGATGGTGCCATAGGACACTTTTTGAGAAAGGAGAAAAATTTAGGACATGTGAGGTGGTCAATTTGAACTTGCAAACTGTATTAGAAAATCCTGAAGTGTGAATGTCCTTTTCTCCTCTATTTTCTAGGGAGTGGAACCCCACCCAAATCACCAGGGGTTCTGGTCAGCTGCTGGGCTACCCAGTTAAACATTACCTCTTTTCTCCAAGTGAAGCTCAACTCATTTCCTTTACCCCTTCTGGCTCACAGTCCAGTGGTCAGTGGCTAGGTCAGGTTCGTGAACTTCCTTAACATGGAGGTCAAGGGGACCCCCGCCTGCTCCTTTTCCCACTTCCACTACTGGGACCCAGAAAAGTGCTAGAGAAATTTAGATTTGGTTCCAATGACTTTCCCAGTTTCCTTTTCTGGTGATGGAGAGAGTGAGGCTGGGGAGCTAGGGGGTCAGGTAGGAGGAGATTAAAAAAAAAAATCCACTGTTTTATTTCAAAAGGGTCTGCTTTTCCAAACTCTTCTGTCCTTGCTTCTGAGTACTTAGATAAAAATTCTCCTGGAACTCTGAGAGAGACTTCCAAGAAAGCAGCCTTTAGGACAGGCTGCCAGTCTCCAATGACACATTCAAATGCATTTCTAATAGCAGGCTGACATTCTTTGAGGGATCTGTGTGTTTGTATTAAGGGGGGGGAAGGGGGAATAGCAGAGGAAAGGGAGAGGAGCAGTCAAGGAGCAAAGTATTGGGTAAGGCAGCTAAAGTAAAATGTCACAGTAAAAGAAAAAGGGATAGTAAGCTGCCAGGAGAAGAGAAAATGAGAACTAACGCCAGAAAAGGAATGTCAATCTTAAATAAATACCAGTTTTATATGCTACAATTTTTAAACAAAATTTTAAAAAAAGTCCCATTTTCCTGTCGCCATCTACTAAAAGGGCCCAGAAACTGCTGACGTGGGCCTAAAATCTGCTCCCCTAGGGGAAGAGAAGTCTGCAAAATGGATAGAGGGCAGAAAAGACAACTGCGGGCCAGCCTTTGTCTGTGCAGCGGCAGAGACGGTCCCTTCATCCTCCCCAGCTGCTGATGGGAGCCGGGGGGTGCTGCTCCTCTAGCAGCTGCTTCCCTTCTGCCTTCTCCCCGGGATAGGTGAGGGGCTACGCTCCTTGCGGAGCTGACCCCCACACTTTGAACCAGGAAGCACCGTAAGCATAACCCTTCAGGAACCCCAGGTGGAAGGCCACTGGATCATAATTCTTAGCCTTAGGGCTCCTTTAGCCCCGCCACCTCATTTTACAGACGAGAAAACAGCCCCAGAAAGATCTGTGACCTGAGGTACGGAACAGGTCCCAAAAGGTAAGAGCTGGCAAAGCCAGGACTCCAACGCAGTTCCTAATTCTAAAATACAGAGCCCCGTCCACTGCACCACACCACCTCAGTGTCTGTCACCCTCAGCACTGGGGTTCTCGCGTAAAGGAAGCCCTCAAATGCAGACTTCGTGGGGGCGGGGAGGGGAGGGGAGAAAGCAAGAGTGACCCTGGCACTAAGAGCCCAGACCAGGGGCCACCAGTTGCTGCTGCCCTTCAAGTTTCCGCCCCCTGCATTTTAAAGCAAGGTTATGGAGAAAGAAAAGAGAGTAGAAATGGAGGAATAGAGAGCGGAGATGAAAGCAAAACTCCACAGAGCGTTGTAATCCCTTTGTGTCCGGGTTCCTCCCACCCAGCTGGTCTCCCCACCCGTCAACGGGCCAAGCGCACTGCCCGCAGCTTCTCGGACCAGCCCCGGTCGCCCCTCGCCCCTCTCGCGGGGGGCACGATGTGCACGCTCCCCCACCCCGCCAATGTGGTGCGCTTTAAGACCCGCACGCCCTCCCTCCGGAACCCGCCAAGTTCCCGAGCCAGGCAAGCCCAGCTGCAACCCAGCCCCGGGCCCCTGCGTGGCCGCGGGTCCAGGGAACGCCGGCCCGGCCACTCACAGTTGCGGCGTGGCTGCCCTCCCAGCAGACTCAGGGCTGCCGGGGCCAAGGCCCCTGGGCTTCTGCCCAGCACCGAGGCGGAGGTTTTGCCTAGCGAGCGCACGACGTGCAGGTAACCCGCCATCCCGCAGCACACCGAGGAAGCCGAGCACTGGGCTGGGGCTGGGGGGCCTCACGCAGGCTGGAGCGGGGTTGGGGGCGCCCCCGGCAGGGAGCAGAGGTGGGAGGGAGGAGGGACGCACACGGCCTCGGCTACCTATTGGGCAGCGGGCTCGGGGGCCGGGGGCGGAGCCTGGCTCGGGGCGCGCGGGGAGCCCGCGCTTCCGTGACCGCGGGAAGCGACGTGGGCACCGTGAGAGCTCAGGCTCGCCGTGAAGTCTTTGTGCTTGGCTGTGTTGGAGCATCGGAACTAGGAGCAGAAGGCGCAGCTCGCCTGCTAAGGTGTAGGAGGTTGGGGACGGCTGCCCCGCTGTGGACTCGGATCTGCCTGCCACTCGTCGACCCCTTCTCCTGCCTCCAGAGCCAGACCCCCACCCACTCCGCCCAAGCGCCATCTCTCGAGAGTCGCTGCCCCACCTCGCTCCTGGAGTCTTGGAAGTGCTTTCATTCCTAAGGCATTAGCTGGAAAACAAAGCTTATTTTAAAGTAAGTCTGGGGGAACAAATGTGTGCACACACATATCATCAATACTTACGTATAAAATCAAGAATCAACATCATAAGTTATATTTTAACCCAAAAATTGTCCCCAAATTATTGTACTGAGATCATTTTTGTACCCCAGATGTTATGCCAAAGTTCCCTTTTAATGTCGTGACCCAGTTTCTCCAATCGTCCCATTTAGTTATTCTGCCTTAGGTTATAAACTTTCCCTCTTAATGTTTGAGATAAAGGTTTTACAGACATTCCTTCTTATTGTTTGACAGGATAAAGGCTTATCCATTTTAGATGTCATTAGAATATCAGTAATCTCCCTCCATTAGGTTATTCCCCCCCTAGGTACCTCCACTATGTCATTGTTCTTGTTATTCTATAAAAAGCTTGCTGTCCCCATACTCGGGGCTAGACTTTGAGATGATGGTCTCGTCTAGCCCTGGGACCAAACATGGATCCATTGGTCCCTGTATTTCTCTCCATTTAATAAACTATTGAACTGGTCTCTAATCTCTGTCTTGCTCAGTTTCTTCGGCATTACACAGACAGCACTGGTTCCTGGGACTAATTCCTCATCTATGTCCAAAGAGGAAACCTCATACTCCCTTCTAGTAGTTTCTTGAAATAAGAGACAAGCAAGGGGTGGGGTTACCCCAGGGGGAAAAAAGTGGGGTTTTATTTAGTGACAGAGACCTTGGACTTCTTGAGTAGAGGTGAGCTTGCTGTGTTTTCCCCAATTTAAAGATATTTTTGCCCCTCCCTTTCTTTTAAAACTCCAAATTTTGGACACGATACTCGTCCTTACTACCCCATCCATCTATAGATGTTGCCAAATAGAGCTACTCTTGTTTGACCTTGGATAAGCAACATCAAAGCAGAACAAATTGAACAGCTCCCAAGTTGAGCTACTGGGTTGGCTTTGGGGTCCAAAGGGAACACCGGAGCCAAGATGTGGCAAAATCTCGGATAAATATGGAGCTGTCTGCCCCTGGGGCCACCCTCTAGAGGAGGCTTGTGTTTCAGAGGTTCAAGGACCACAAGACCCTGACTTGAATGAGAAACACAAAAAAACAGACTTTCTAATCATTTTTTTTTTGGGGGGGGAGGAATTCTTAGGTCCTACTTCTTGTGACTGATAGTTCATATTCCAGCATTCTTGGCGCCATGTGCAAAAGATAATTGAAACTGCCCAAGACCACAAGTCTCAGCTATAGCAATGAACTTAGCTATTTTGAGGAGTCACTTAATTTCTCTGATCTTCAGTTTACCTCATCTTTGTAAGGAGGTGCTCAACCTGGATGATCTCTAATTTCTGATTATATCCCATGGCTTAATAATTCCTACTATGGACTCACTATGCCCATTGAATTAATTTCAAAGGAAGTGTGGTATTCATAGCCCTCCATAATATAGATCTAACTTACCTTTTCAACTCTATCTTCAAAAATGGTAACAAATCTCTTTTTTCTCAATAATATTTCATGTCCCCAAATATATGCAAAAATTTTCAACTTTTTTTTTTTTTTGCTGAGGCAATTGGAGTTAAGTGACTTGCCCACAGTCATACAATTAGACAGTGTTAAATGTCTGAGGCCAGACTTAAACTCAGGTCCTCCTGACTTCAGGGCTGGTACTCTATTCACTGCACTAACTAGCTGCCCCTCAACATTCATTTTTGTAAGATTTTGTGTCAATCTTTTTCTGCCTCTCTCTTATCTCCTCCCTCCCCAAGACAACAAGCAGTCTTAATATAGATTAAGCCCATAATATTAATACATTTTAATAAATGTTTGTCAAATTGAATTGCTGGATTCCCAATAGTCCCTTATGTGTACTCTTTGGTGCAGCCAAACTAGACTTCACTTGATAATCCTAGGGTACAATATGTACTTTCCCATGTCCATACCTTTGATCATGCTGTTTCTTCTGCCTGGAATGTCTATACTCCCCACCTCTACTTTCCCATCTCTGCTCATTAAAATTATATTTATCCTACAACACCTGATTTAGTTTTTTTTACTTTACTAGAATTCATCTAAGGGGAGTCCTCTCAGTTTTTGTGTTACTTTTCCTCCCTCTTCTCCCCACCTCTTTCATTATAGTTCTTTTGGTTACAGAAAAGGAATCAGAGTCTCTCTAAGATTGATCCCTCTACATGCTCTCCTTTCCCTCTTCCCTCCCCCAGTACCTTGCTTCAGCTGTCTTCCCTACTTACTTATACATTTTCTTTTCTTTAAGTTCTATTAATAGTCAAATTAATGTCAGTCAAAAGGACCTGAGTTCAAATCCTGTCTCTGACTAATACTAGTGGTAGGTACTAGGTAAAGTCACTTAATTCCCATGATCCTTAGTTTCCTGATCTGTGAAATGAAGATCTAGGCAACTCTTTAAGACCATAAATTTCAGAGCAAGTGCTTATCTGATTTGGTGGAAAGACTTTTCTATAAGTATAAGTATAAAAATAAAAAGGATTTTATTGATGCATTTCATTCTTTATACTTTAGTCATTTATAATATACCTGCTAATCCATAGAACATTTCCATTAAAAACATTTAAGTAAAACCACTGAGTTTTAGGGAAGTCTCTGATGGTATTTACAACAATCTATACCCATAATTATCCAGGAAGGAGGTGTATTATATTTTTCTTCTTGGTTTGGATTAATTCACTTTTTTTTTTTTTTTTTGGACTAGGCAGTTGGGATTAAGTGATTCTCCCAGGGTTATACAGTTAGTAAGTGGTTAAGTATCTGAGATCAAATTTGAATTCAGGTCCTCTCGACTCCAGAGCTAGTACTCTATCCACAGTACCATCCAGTTGCCTCTATTGAGTTCACTTTGAATCAATTAATATGATTTAAAACAATTCCCATTTTTTTTCTAAATTCATTATACTCATTATTTTTTAGGTGTAAATAGTATTCCATTATATTCATATACCACAATCTGTTCAACCATTCTCCAATCAATGGATATCCTCATTGTTTCTCTTTTGTTTTTTGTTTTTTGGGGGGCTTTTTGAAAGAAAGGATTGTGCTTTGCAAACACGAATAGTGTTATTGTGAATATTTTGGCATGTGGGAACCTTTATTTTTATCTTTGACCTTCTTGGGGTATATGCTCAGTAGTGGAGTTGTAGGGTCAAAGAATATGAAGAGGTCAGTGACTTTTCTAAAATAATCCGCAATTATTGTCCAGAATGGTTGAACCAATTCCCAGCTCCTATCAATAGGGAACATGCTACAGCCTTTCCAACAATGATTATTTTCATCTTTTGTCATCTGGAAAAAGGAAGTATGATGAAATGGATGAGAAATCATTTTCAGAGTCAACCTGAATTCAAATCCTACTTCTAAAATTCTGGGCAAATCACTTAAAATTTAATTGCCTCAGAAAACACATTTAGGCTGTAAGTAATAGAAGAAATTCTAAACTATTTTAATAGAAGACATTCCTTACTTCCAAATACCAAATGAAATCACAGCTACCATTAAAAAAAAAAAACAAAAAACCTGCTACTTTGGTAGGTGTGAAATGGAAACTCAGAAGTTATTTTAAATTACATTTCTCTTATTAATGATTTAAAGTTTTTTTGGTGTGATCATTAATGTTTTGTACTTATTTTTGAAACCATTTGTTTATATCTTTTACCATCATATCTGCTGGATAATGTGTATCATTCAAATTTTCTACTATTTTTCTTTTGGAGTCTTATGCTAATGTGTCAGTCCTCTATGAATATTGGCTATCAGATTTCTATTTAAGATATTTTATGCATATATTTTGTCTCTCCAATTAGACATTTCTCTTTTTGTGGGATTGATTTAGTCCATACAAAAACCTTTAAATTGTATAGAATTGAAATTCTCTATTTCATCTTTAGTGATAACTTTTAAAAAATATTTGTTTAGTATTTTATTTTTCCCCAGTACATGTAAGAACAATTTTTAACATTTGTCTTTTAAACTTTGAATTTTAAATTTTCTCTCTTCCTCTCTATTGAAAAGGCAAATAATTCAATATAGTTCATACATGTGTAGTCATGTAAAATATTTCTATAATAATAATGTTATAAAAGAAAACAGACTAAAAAAGCCCCAAGAAAAAAATGAAGTAAAAAATATGCTTCAATCTATATTCAAACACTATTAGTTCTTTCTCTAGGAATGAATAGTGTTTTTCATCATAAGTCCTTCAAAACTGTCTTCAATCAGTGTATTATTGAGAATAACTAAGTCAGTCACAGCTGATCATCTTACAATATTGCTGTTACTTTGTACGCAGTATATTTCACTTTGCATCAGCTCATAGAAGTCTTTCCAGGTTTCTCTGAGAACATCCTGCTCATCATTTCTTATATCACAATAATATTCTATCATAATTATGATTGCTTCTATATCTTGTTTCATTATGAAAATTAGCCAGAGTAACCTCTTTCTATATTATAACTGTTTTTTAATGATGTGACCTTTTATATTTAGATCATTTAATCTGAAATGTATTGTGTGTTATGTTATAAAATGTTGGCCTAAATTTATTTGTAGTTTTCTCAATAGTTCTTGTCAAATAAAGATTCCTCCCTCCCAGTAGCTTGTGTTCTTGGGTCTATAAATTCCTTTGCTTTGTGTTTTTAATTGTTCACTGATCAAACTTTTCTATTTTTTAATCAGTACCAAATAGTTTTAATGTCTACAGCTTTATAATACAGCTTATCCATGTTTAATCTTTCCCTTGTCACTGTCTTTTTCTTATCTGACTATAAACATGCTAAAGTCTCTTCAATCAAAGTTTTTTCTTGTCTCTTCCAATCTTTTCTGCTATCATTTTATCTAATCCCTTTCTTGGCCAAATTTCTTTAAAACATTCACTCCTCTCAATGGCTCTATTTCATTAGTACTAGTCTCTCTTTAATTCTTTTTTTTTTTTTAAATAACTTTTTATTGATAGAACCCATGCCAGGATAATTTTTTACAACATTATTCCTTGCACTCACTTCTGTTCCGATTTTTCCCCTCCCTCCCTCCCTCCACCCCCTCCCCCAGATGGCAAGCAGTCCTTTACATGTTGAATAGGTTACAGTATATCCTAGATACAATATATGTGTGCAGAACCGAACAGTTTTCTTGTTGCACAGGGAGAATTGGATTCAGAAGGTATAAATAATCCGCGAGGAAAAACAAAAATGCAAGCAGTTTACATTCATTTCTCAGTGTTCTTTCTTTGGGTGCAGCTGCTTCTGTCCATCCTTGATCAATTGAAACTGAATTATCTCTCTTTATCGAAGAGATCCACTTCTATCAGAATACATCCTCAAACAGTATCATTGCTGAAGTATATAATGATCTCCTGATTCTGCTCATTTCACTTAGCATCAGTTCATGTAAGTCTCGCCAGTCCTCTCTGTATTCATCCTGCTGGTCATTCCTTACAGAACAATAATATTCCATAACGTTCATATACCACAATTTATTCAACCATTCTCCAATTGATGGGCATCCATTCATTTTCCAGCTTCTCTTTAATTCTTTGCAATTTGGTTTCTGGCCCACAATTCTATTGAACTTACTCTCTCTAAAATCACCAATAGCTTCCTAATGACCAAGTGCAATGTTCTGTTTTAGTTTGGTTTGGGTTTTTTTTTTTTTTCAATTTCCATCTTCCTTTATCTCTCTATAAGATTTGGCAATTAACCATTCCCTTCCATTGAATACTCTTTCCAGAGGCTGTAAAGGTAATATAGGCTTTCACAGTATATACACACACACATACATACATATATACACATATGGAAATATACATATGTTATATACATGTATATACGTTTTGTTCTAAGCCATACTCAAAGCCTTTCCAATTTGATAACCTCAAATGGGGTCACAAAGAGATATGATTGAACCACAATAGCAAAGCAACAACCAGTTGAACAATCAGGTTCTACTTATCCCTGCTAACTTCACAGAGTATATAGAAGGATGCCTTTGTTGCAGGAGTAAGACTTTTGTGTCTTAGCTCCCTATCAATTGCCAACATTAATGTAGAATTTTACATCTTATGAAATGCTTTGCATATATTTTGATCCTCACAACAACCTTGTGAATTAGGTATTACGACTATTGTACAGATAATTTTGAGGGTCCTCCCCTTCCAGGTGATTCTTTAATAAAGGCAAAACTAGGCTATCTTTTGCCTCCATTTTTACCTAGTGTTTAATTATTGAATGAGTGTTGGCTCAGACAAACTAAAACTTGGGAAAGAATTTAGCTTAAACAAGCCAAGATCTCTCTGGAGCCATTGCCAGTTGTCTTAAACAATGTCTTGCCACTGGACTCCACTGATTCGAGGAGACATTGAGGCTGGAGGAGACTTTTGCATAACCCTACCTCATTCAAACCCAATTTACTTGCAAGACATCAGGCTCTTGATGTGATCGGTCCTCTTTGAGAATGAAGGATGAGCAATAACAGCAATAACACAGACCTCAGACAGGTTGAATGACTCCAGTAGGACCACATAGCTAGTAAACTAGGAAGTAGAATTTGAACTGGGACCTCTCTTGGCTCCGGATTTAATAAACTTTTCACTCTACCAGGATGTTTCCACCTGGTCTGAAAGCTTCATGAGGGACCTTGTCTTATTTCAAGTTTTCATATTCTCAGGACTTGGCGTAGTATCCTCCTCCTCATTTAAGTGCTTATTGAATGAATGAATCCTCCGAAGACTATCTCACAGGTCAGCCACTTCATGAAGCCTCTCCCCACTGTCCCTGGCTGTCTGTGATCTCTTCCTCCCTTGAGCATCTCTGGTGTATTGTTTCTACCACTTTTGAAATTCTTATCTCTGCCTTAGTTGATAATGATTTATATCTATGTCTTACCTTTGCTATTTGTGAGTGTACTTTAATGAAAGTATAGACAATCTTACTTATCTTTGTAATTCTTTTCAATGCTTATGTTAGAACCATGCATATAGTAGATCCTCAAAAAATGCTTATTGAGTTGAAAGCTCACTTCCTGAGCTAAGATTCTATAATTAAGGAGTTATTTGAAAGTTTCCATTATTGAAGCAGAAACAAAGAAATTGCCATCTGGCGCACCTCAAGATTGTTTCTGGAGGGGAGTGGGATAAGCATCTCTGTCATATGCCACTAAGGACATAATTTTCAAGCAAAATGGGATATCTTAGACCTGGTTTTCTTGTTTGTTTGGGTTTTTTTTTCTTTCTTTTTCTTTTCCAGAGGCGGAGCTGGTGCAAAATTGCAGCTAGCCAGTTCTCAGAGCTCCACCTCCAAAATGCCTGCAGACTATGGAATATTGTTAGCTCAACCCCTCTAGTGCAGCATGTTTTTTTGGCTGCCACACAAACTCTCCCCAGGCAGGAAGGAAAAAAAGGAGAAAGCAATGTCCTTCTTTGCCTTTAGTATATGGTGTACATGGTAGTGTTCATTATATCTTCTAAATAATGACAGATATTAAGTTCCAAGAGAGAATGTTTTGTTTTATATCACCCAATTTTGGGACCATGAAACTGGAAGTTAATCTTAGGAGTTTATATTTTCAATTAGTCACCAAATAGTTAATGGGCTTTCCTATGAATATGCACTGTTCTAGATCCTATGAAGGAACATGAAGTATTTTCAAGCTGATGTTCTCTTTCCTATATTATAAGGTAGACACAGAATACCTATTACCTAAAACTACAAAGAATTAGAGCCTGCAAAGAACAGAAATAGCCCAGTAATAAATCTAGTCAACACATTCCCAAGAGTCTAAGGATGTTATTTTATTCACAACAAACTTTATTATTATTACTATATTTCATATTGATCATTTAGGTACCACTAGAGATCTCTCTTCTTCACCCTAGTCCTCATCTTCACCTCCCCTTACCCTACTTTTCATTTTTCTTTTTAAGAAAGACACACAAGAAGGAGAAAAAGGAAAAAGGAAAAGGATTAAGGAATCTGAGATAAATGAGAAAAAGGAACTGAGATAGGAAAGGAGGATGGGAGTCTGTGATCAGTGGCTGATTCACAAAGCTGCCAATGGTCACATGGGACATTGCTGGTCTGGATAGTCCTTGCTCCTGCAGGATTACACTTCAGCTTCCTATTCCTAAATTTATATAACCAGTACCATGAAAGACCCCCAGGCTGTCAGAGCCCCTCCTCCCTCACTACCATCTTTAAATATTCTTAACCTTTGCCTCTAAGAGATCAAGAGGCTCCTGTGTACTGCTAGAGGAATAGAGTTGTTTCTCTTCAAGACAACCTTTACTGAGACTCTCTTATCTATTAGAATAGCTTTATTGAGCATTAATATAGGAGTCAGTAATAGAATTTAAAGCAAACCTAGTAAATTTATAAAGTTGGAAAGAACAAAAGAAGGCTCAAAAGGAATTCAGTCAAAGGATCATCCATTGAGAGCTAGAAGAAAGCTGAGATCATCCAGTCTACCAAGCCCATTTTACAGAGGACAAAACTGATGTCCAGACAAAGAGGAAATGATTTGCTCAGTCATATACATATTAAGTGATGGTTTTGGTATATAAATCAACTCCAAATCCAAATTCAAATCCAGTATTTTTTTTTCTCACTTTCATGCTGTTTTTCATGACATTCCTTGAGTAAAAAGATAATAATACATTAGTGGAAAACAGGAAGAGGAGAAAAAGATAAGATCATTGGGTGTCATACAGTGAAGAGAGTACTGGATTTGAAAGTCAGAGGACCTAAGATGAAATTTTACTACTTGTGTGACATTGCACAGGATTTGAAAAAAGTTCTCTGGGCTTTAATTTTCTGAAAGTTTAAGCTGAAAGGGTTGGATTAGATGATCTCAGTAGTCCATTCCATCTCTAAAAGCATGATCCTACAATCACAAAAGCCCAAACAGAGTCAGCACCATAAGAAGTGTTGCTGTGTGCATCAGTTTGGAATGAGAACAAAGGTAGTGCTGCTGAACCTCCAGTTCCCACCAAACTCCTCAATTTCTCACCCACCAACTGCAATCATTCTGAATATCTTCTTTTTTCCTCTTGGAGGTCTTATAATCATAGATTTAGAACTGAGAAATATTTTAGAGATCATCCAGTTCAACCCCTCCTTTATTTTGCAGATTAGTATTATAGAGCTATAAAATATCCCAATTTATATGGCAATTTTGCAGATAGATCAAAGGTCAGTGACTAATAATAACTAGAATTTATATAGTGCTTAAGGTTTGCAAATCACTTTTTACATGCTTTATCTCTTTTGACCTTCACAACAACCCTACAAAGGCCGTATCATTGATACATCTATGTTCCAGTTGAGGAAACTGAGGTTGAAAGTTAAATGAGCACAGTTCAGTCTGAGGTAGCTGCTAAGAGGAACAGGATTTATTTAGACTTTAGCCCTGAGACTATATGGGCCAATTGGATTTGAGGTTGAATTGGGACAGATGCAGGAACATCCCTCTCTCTGGTAATTCTCCTATATCTCTTTTTTTCCTTTTGAGTTTCCTCATGGAAGCCTGGAACATTTTCCCCTGAGCCTGAGGAAAAACTGTTTACTTTTTTAATTTTAATTTTTTTTCCTTTATAAATAGTGTTAACTACAGGCATTTGCTGGACTGGGTATAATTACTGGAAATGTGGTTGTAAAGGATGTTATTTCTAGACAAGAAAATTTACGTTGTGTTTTGCCAAAGGGTTCTCTCTGACCAGGGACTGAGAGCAAAAAATTAAAAAGAATTATAGATCCTTTTGTTACAACTTTCCATAGCAATGAAAAAATCCATTAATAGTAGGATAAAAGAGACAAATACGAGTGACTGAATAACATTGCTAATCAAACCACTCCACATGTTATAAATGTATAATGGCAAAAAAAGATTTGGCACACAATTGAAACAATCTTGACAAACAACAGAAATTATATTGACACATATCACAAAAATTTCATGCAGAAGTTTAACTTTTGCAAATCTGTTGCCACATCAGGAGACTAAAAGGCAGGTAGGGGTGGTAGTAAAAAGCAAAGGATTAATTATGCGTCTACTATGAGACAGAAGGAAGCCTTAATCAACATTTTACCTTCTGTGGTCCTCCTTCCATTTTTGCTTTCTCAGGATTTTCCTCCTTTTCAAGAGCCGTTTTCAAGAAGGAATCTGACAAACTCACACTAACAACGACAATAATAAACATTTATTAAGCTTCTTAACTACTGTCTGCAAGCTCTGTGAGTTCCACATACAGACAGAATGTTTTGGCATACAGATTGTGTGATTTGAGAAGTGATAAAAGGTCCTTTGGATTAAACACATTTCCCCTTCGGGATTGCCTCAGTGCTTGAAATTTCCAACATTAGTCACTTAGCATTGCTGGCATCTGTTAAAATGCAAATGTTATCTCTGAGGGGTAACATGTTAATACAGATGAACTATCATAGGTAAACACCTTAGTTCATATTGGTTTATCAACTAAATGGAGTGTCTTGGGAGTAGTAACTTTTGACAGGGAAGAACACAAAAGAGAAGCTTATGAACATGTTTTGGCTGCCCAGGTGTGACGAGAGGTAACTTGAAGAACTTGGGTACATTTCAAGGGCCTGAGGCCATAGGGAGATTGAAGAACACTAAAAGGGAAGAGAACTCAGTGTAGAAAAGAGGGAAAATAAACTTACAATTTTGCCCAGGGGGGTCTTAGAATGGAGAGACTGAATTTTTCCATTATGTCTTTTCTGTGAATGACCTAAAGGTCCCTCTAGAAAACATTCTAGGATCTAATGAGAATTAAAATGAACATCCACTTCATATTCTGCTACCCAGCACCTGTTACTAAGGGCAAGAAAAGCTTTCTCCCTGATTACTCTCTTGGTGCCCTTCCTTACTCCTCCCTCTTCCCTTGTTCTCGTTGTCCACCCCAGGACAAATTTTAGTAAGGGTCCAGAATCTAGAGCCAGGTCTGGTGATCTCTATGCCTTAATATTTAACATTCCTGTCTCTACCAATTTTAGGTTGGAATATCTCTGGAATGTACATAGAGTACATTGTGGTTAGCTGTTTATAGACTAAACCCTGTCAGGTGCTTGCAAGGTCATTCAGAGCTTTGAAAGGAGAACAGTGGCTTTGGGAGGAGGTGACCAGCACACCATGAGATTACTATATACAAGTCTTTTGCTCCAAGTCTCAGCCCACTTCCTGTTTTATCTGTTAAATCTGGGGATAAAAATTTTTTTAATGTATATTTTTTTGTGTTTTTTAAATACCACCAATCATTTTCCAATGTGCCTCCCCTTCTCACCTTTTAGAAACATCTATAATAACAAAATATAATTAAACAATACAAACCAATAACCCAGTCATGTCTGATGACCCATACCTTGAGGTCATTTTTTCTCTGCCAAGAGAAAGGATGTATGACTCATCAACAATTCTCTGAACTGCTAATGCACTGCATTGATAAGGTATCTGATATCTTTCAATGTTATTTTCCTTTACTTTTTTGTAGTTATTATGGAAATTTCTTTATACATATTTTGGATAATTTTTACCTGTTGTTCCTAAGGATGCTCATTCCATTTCCTCTCCACCAGTCAATCTTTTTTACTTTTTTTATAAATTTGGATCCAAACCTACTGCCTCCAAAAAGACTTCTTGATATCTAAGGTTTCTCTATTCTTTGTCTCTTCAACATTCCTTTTTCCAGCATATTGTTTGCAGGTATTCCTATCATTTCATGTGTGGGATTTCCCCCATTCTCCCTTTTTAACTACTTACAACTTCACTTTGGGCAATTACTTTTTCACACATAAACAAAGCCTCCTAAATCTTTCTCCTTTTGCTGTAGACTCTTGTCCTGGGAGTTTACTCAGGAAAATATTTCCCCCTTCTTTATGTAATGGAAAACAATGCTAATCCAAAAACAATGCTAGTCAGGATATGAACAATACTAATAATCTACCTAAACCAAGGAAAAGAAAAACTTTATGTTCTGATACATAATTATATATAATAAAATACTAATACCCTCAACCTTAAAAAGAACTACAAATCTCCTTGACATTCTCCACAGATGTCTTGTACAACTCTAAAAGTTTATTTATTTGTTGTTGCTTTGTTGTTCAACTTATTTTTAAAGAGGACCAATGATGTCAGGAGGGTGATATCTTGACTTACAAGTAAACTGCATTTAAGTGATGCAGAACTGTGCAAAGTTGTTAGCCCCATTCTTTCCTCCAGTGACTCCAATGACAAGATATGAGTCAGATTGACTGAGAATGGCCCCGTATGCATTGGGGGATCATGGTCTTTTTTAGTAAGGTTTTGCCCAGGTCTCAGTTTGTCTGACACAACACCCCTTTAGTAATTAAAGGCTAGATAAGAATGGAGGCAAAATGCTGTCCACATCCATAAAAAGAACTGATAAAGTCTGAATGCAGATTGAAAGCATACTATTTTCACTTTCCTTTTTTTGTGATACTTTTCTTTTGGCATGATTCTTCTTTCAAAGTATGACTAATATAGAAATATGTTTTTACATGATTGCTCAAAATACATAACCTTTATCAAATTATCATCTTAGAAAAGGGAGTGGTAAAGGAGGGAGAAAATTTGGAACTCACCATTTTTTAAAAAAAGTTTATGTAAAAAAAAGTATTTGTAATTGGAAAGTAAATGTGATTGGAAAAAACAAAATGCTATTTTAAAAAAAAGTCTTCTTGTGTCCCATCCTCCTCTAATTAATACTGCTTTCCTTGAACTATCAACATTCAAGTAAATAATTCATTTCTTATTTAATTTTTAAAATTTTCATTACTAGTATCATAGCAATATTTTTTCCTAATACATCCCCTCATTTTTGATGGGTACTTAATGAAAATTTATTTGTAAGATCTTTATTGGATTAAATCAAAACAGAAAAGAAACTACTAAATATCCTGTAAATTATTTTTCGTTAATGCATAATGCATAAAAATCTTTCTCATCCTGTATTTGAGGTCCAGTGCCAAACTGAGAATGCCTCATCCCAATTTCTTATGTAATTGGCAGGCATTGGTTAATAAATCAATATGTTCAAAAGCTGGAACTCGTTTTCTTCATTATTTCAGATTTCACCTGTTGATATATATTTTTGCTATGTTAGGGCTAAGTAAACCTCTTTTTGTTAATCTTTCGGTGACTTTCAAGTGCCTCTTTATGTCCCAACAGGGAATCTGAGTGCCAATGGCCTAGGGCCCAGCCTTCCTCAATTTCTTTCAATGTGGAATCTCATCTTGGGAGAGGCTTTCCCTTTGGTCTGTTCTAGCTCTGTGTCTTCAATAATCTAGAGGCTTCAGATTAGCCAAGTTGCCAGCTGTGTTTATCTCTAAATTTAGGTAATTTTATAGTCAGTGACTCATATCTCTATGTCATCTTGCACAGGGTCTGGCAGGTGGTATCTCCCGCCTACTCTTGACATTCTTCTCTTATGACCCTATTGGCCTGAAACGTAGTTAACCACAATCAGGTCTTTTCTTCCAGCTAGATATTTCATAACTAACACTTCTATCAACTCCGTAACACCCCAGTTTGTCCTAGTGCCAAACACTACGGTCCTTATTCCCCCTGCTTGAAAAAGAGAACTAATCACATCTCCCTACTCCTAAACCTGCGTACTTATTACTCCTGTGAAATAGCAATTCATGACACAAGTAATAATCAGACATTTCTGTTGCTTTGAGGGTGCTCATCAAGGCTAAGAACTCTTCTCACTTCTTCCTCTAAGGCATGGTCCAGAACTCCCATTGTCTATGGACCTAATTTCTTGGGATCTAAAGTCAACGGGATCATAAACTTACACCCATGTTCCTTTCTAGGTACTATAGTATATTAATCTGATCCTAGAAAGGAACAGATGGAGCCTCATACTCCAGTGATTTTTTTTATCTATAATATAAAACTCACTTATGTGACAAATGTTATAAAAAATTTATATGTACTCATCACGAATCTAGGTTTCTTGATTCCAAGTTCCAGTGCTATTTTAAGTCTGAATTGGAGACGTTTAAAAAGCACATGCAAAAAAATCCCATGGATAGAGTACTGGCTCCCAAAGGAGGACCTGAGTTCAAATCCGACCTCAGATACTTACTAGCTGCATGAATTTGGGCAAATCACTTAACTCTAGTTGTTTTAGTTTTTCTCATCTGTAAAATGAGCAAGAGAAGAAAATGACAAAGCACTGCAGTATCTCTGCCAAGAAAACCCCAAATTGGGTCATGAAAAATTATACACAGTTGAAAAATGACTGAACAATATAGTTATAATGAGTTTTGTTTTTCTTGTCTTCTCAACAGTGAGGGAGGGAGAGAATTTAGAACTTAAAGTGAAATTGAGTTTAAAAAACAAAAATAGGGTTTGCCACGGCCCTAGGCTCAGATATTTCTGAATATCACTCCTCCTATTCCAAAAAAAACTTCAGTGATTCTCTCTAACCTCAAGGATCAAATATAAAAAAATCCCATTTTATATCTTAGTTCTTTCCTACCTTTCCTTGCTTTTTTATACGTTAAACTCTTTAGCATACTTCCCCAGTCCTGTGACATAGCTTCTCTGCTTTTCCTCACCTAAGACACTCCATTTTTTTTACTCTAGCTGGCATTTTCACTTGTTAGTTGTTCTCCATTTTAGAATTCTTTCCCTATCAGATTCCACTTACCTGGCTTCAAGTCTCAAATAAGAATCCTACCTTTTGAAAGAAGCCTTTCCCAATTCCCCTTAATGCTAATGCCTTCCATTTGAAATTATCTTCAGTGGCTTTAGAGAAGGTAAAGGGGACATCCCTCCCCTACTTGAATCCAGTTCACTTGCATCTCTAGCATCACCTCCTTGATGTTGTAGTCCTCTTCAAGAACAAAGAGGAGTAAGATCTGCCCTACTGAACCCAACTGGAATTGGCTTGTTGAGCAATCCAACTCTTTCTTTTTTGTTTTTTGTTCCCTCTCCTCCTCTCTCCTCTCCTCCTTTCCTCTCTCTTTCCTTCCTCCCCCATTTCCTCCTTTCTCTTTTCCTCCTCTCCTTTTTTTCTCCTCTTTCCTTCCTTTCCTTTCTTCTCCTCCCCTTCCCTCTCCTTTTCTTTCCTCTCATGTGACTAATAAACTTTCTCTTATGGCAATTCCAAAAATAGGAGTTTATAACATGTTTTGAGCAATGTCAATAGCATTGGAGTAAATGCCAGGTAATTACTCTGAAAGAAAATAAATAAGCATTTGTTAATAATTGCTAGCTTTATATAACATTTACTATGTGCCAGACTCTTTACAATTATTATCTCATTTAATCCTTATGATAACTCTGGTAAATAGTGTTATTTTCTTAATTTTACAGATGAGGAAATTGAGGCAAACAGAAGTTAAATTACTGGCGCAACACTTACCATGTGACCTTAGAACTTATTTACTTTGTGTCTGTTTTCCTAATTGTAAAATTGGAATAATAATATTTATATTATGACCTGTGGGTCCTTTCTGAGTTCAAGAATTCTTGGAAATTATACAGCATAAGGCAGTATATGCTAAGTGCCAGAAGATTGATATGGATAGTTAAGATTATGAATTCATGATTCATAGAGATCTCTAGGCACTAGCCTGAAAGCTTTTGTGGAGGAGGTAGGATTTAAATTCTATCTTTAAGTCTTAGGAGGGTTTTGATAAGAACAAACGAGATGTTTAGAGAGTTTTTCTTTTTCTTTTCTTTATTGCTTCTGTGTTGGGGAAAGACATTTCGAACATCATCATGTCCCTATTAAGCACTAAGCAAACAGTAACCTCTGATAAACATGTAATAAACGTAAAATAGTCTTTGTTGTATTTAGAGGCAATTGTGATTTCTGCCCGAACATGTGGAATCATATAAAATTTGTGCCTTTTACCCTTTCCATCCTTAACAGTGTTTTGTTTCCATCCATTGCCTTCCCCAATCTGCCCTCTTTTCTGTCAGTCACCTCTCTATCCCTACTTAATTTCCTTCCTTTTACTTTTTTATTTTTTTACTTAATTTCCTCCCCTCCTATTTCCCTATTGGGTAAGATAAATTTTTACATAAAACTGATTGAATATATTACTCCTTCTTTGAGTCAGTATTAATGAGAGTAAGGTACAAATGATGCTAATTGCTCACCCTTCCACCTTTCCCTCTACCATAATTTTATGTGAAATAATTTATACCATTCTGCCTTTCCTTTCCTGCTATAGGTAGTGTACTCTTCTTTCCCATCATCTTTTCTCATCATCATTAAAATTATGCCATTCCCTCAAATTCATTTTACATATGTTCCCTCTGTCTATGTATATTTCTTCTAACTCTACTATTAGTGGTACACTTTTTTGGAATTATAATTATCATCCTCCCATGGAAGGCTACAAACAATTCAGCTCAGCTTCCTTTTTTGCATTTTTAGGTTTCTCTTGGGTCTTGATATTAGAGATCAAAATTTTTATTTAATTCTGTTCTCCTTAAAAAGGCTTGAAATCCTTAAATTTCACTGAATAATCATTTTTCCCCTTGAAATATTATGCTTAATTTCACCAGTTAGGTAATTTTTGGTTGTAGACTAGCTCCTTTGTATTCTGGGATATCATATTCCATGACCTCCAGTACTTTAAGATTGCAGCTGCAATAATAATTTGGTATCATTGTGACTCTCCAATATTTGAATTGTTTCTTTTTGGCCATTTTCAATAGTTTTTCCTTGACCCAATAGTTCTGAAATTTGGCAATCATGTTCCCTGAAGTTTTGATTTTGGCATTTTTTTTCCTGAGGTGATTGAGGATTCTTTCAATACTATTTTTCCCTCTGGTTCCAGGAAATCAGGCCAATTTTCCTTGACGATTTCTTGAAAGTTACTGTCCAGGTCTTCCTTTTGATTATGGCTTTCAAGTAGTACAATGATTCTGACATTGTCTTTTCCTGGATCTACTTTCCAGATCACTTGTTTTTCCACTGAGGTATTTTACATTTCCTGAATGAAAAAAGAATTTTTCATTCTTTTGAAATTATTTCATTGATTTTTGATGTTTTACAGTCATTACCTTCCATTTGCCCATTTCTAAATTTTAAGGAGTTATTTTCCTTAATTAGCTTTAGTACTTCCTTGTCCATTTGGCCAAATGGTTTTTTTTAAGGCATTGTTTTCTTCATTGAATTTTTGTATCTCTTGTTCCATTTGGCAAATTCTAGTTTTTGTTGTTGTTATTGAGGCAATCGGGGCTAAGTGACTTGCCCAGGGTCACATAGCTAGGAAGTGTTAAGTGTCTGAGATCAGATTTGAACTCAGGTCCTCCTGACTTCAACAAATTCTATTTTTTAGGTAGTTGTTTTCTTTTATTTTCAAATTATTGACTTTTTTTTCATTATTCTCTTGTATCACTCTCATTTTTTTCTCCCAGTTTTTTTTTTCTACCTCTTTTATATGATTTTTAAGCTCCTTTTTGAGCTCTTACATGAATTCTTTCTGGACGTGAGATCACTTCTTATTTTTCTTTGAGGTTTTGTCCATAGTTGTTTTGACATTGTTGTCCTTTTCTAAGTTTGTGTCTTGATTTTTTTCTGTTACTATAATAACTTTCTATGGTCAGATTCTTTCTATGTTGTTTTTTGCTCATCTTTTTTGACCTTTTTTCTTTGTTTTAAATTTGGACTCTGCTCTGGTGTGGGAGTACTGTCTCAGGCTGGTGCTGCACTGACATTATCCTGAGGTCTGCTTCTTTCCTCAGAGCTACACTGAAGTACATGGAGGTCTGGCCACTGGAGTTTGCTGAGGCACGTGACAGTTCTAACAGTTGGAGTCATTTCCCTGGCTATGCTGAGGTACGTGCGGGGTCCTGGTATTGATGTATGCCTGCTCCATCACACTGGGGCTCAGCAAACTGATAGTTTGCTGTGATGGGGTTTGCTACTGGTTTGCCGGAATGCTTCCTGTCCTCTTCTGTGCATCCCTTTTACCTGAGTGAAACAGACCCTTACTGCTGATTTTCCAAGTTTCTTGGGCTCAAAGATTGTTTCACCTCATCTTTTTGCTAGTTCTACTGGACCAGGATTTGTTTGGGGGCACTATTTTATGTTTGGAGATGAATATGGGACAATTAAAGCAATTCACTATTTATTTTACTATCTTCCCCAGAGTCATTTGATTGGAATATTTTGTACCAGCCACTTTAAAATTAAATCCACTTTGGAAATATATTTAGAAGAATTGCATATATTTAATCTATATTGATTGCTTGTTGTCTAGGGGAGGGGTGGGGGAGAGAAGGAGAAAAATTTGAAACACGAGATTTTGCAAGGATGAATATGAAAACTATCTCTGCATGTATTTTGAAAAATATAAAGCTATTTTTATTTTAAAAAGAAAAAAAGATTAAATCTATTTTCCCCATAGACTAAATAGATGAAAAAGGGAAAGTGTACCTCTCCATATGGGAGAGTGTTTTTGTACTTTTGTCTTTGTGTAAATATTGTATTTATACATACATACATACAATATTCTTTTGTAAAAGTTATCATGTGATTGATACTAAAGGGTTATCAACTGGCTAATCATTACTGAGGAAGCATACATTATGAGAGTTCTTGAACAATAGAACTAGAAAACCACTTTTAAATTCTCTGTTCTTTGAGAAGTAATCAAGATTTCTGGCCAGAATGACTGCAGACCATACAGACAGGCTACCAGCTGCCATATGACTTCTCTCCCTCTTTCCCTCTCCTTCTCCCTGTCCTTCCCCTCCCCCCCCACCTTTCTCTCTCTTAAATAATACTTTTTCATTTTCTGAAATCATCCTGCTGGTCATTTCTTACAGAACAATAATATTCCATAACATTCATATACCACAATTTACTCAGCCATTCTCCAATTAATGGGCATCCCCTCACTTTCCAGTTCCTTGCCACTACAAAAAGGGCTGCCACAAACATTTTTGCACACATGAGTCCCTTTCCCTCCTTCATGATCTCTTTTGGACACAGGCCCAGTAGAGACACTGCTGGACCAAACGGTATGCGCAATCTGATTGTCCTTTGGACACGGTTCCAAATTGCTCTCCAGAATCCCATATATCTTCCAAAGCAAAAACCTGAAATTCATCCCAGGCAAAATGATGATCAAGAAATCGAATAAGAAATTACAGGTGGCTTATTCTACCCCAGAACTACACAGTCAGCCCACGGGCAGTAGGAATGGGGAGCGTCGGACAAGACAGCACCTAGGTAGACAAACTAGTCTAGCCACCCAGTATGACCAGCCTGCATGTGGAGCCTGCAAGGTTCTTTCTGAAGGCACTACATGTGGAAGGACTGCAAGAGTGAGCCAGGGAACGCGGAAAGCCCCAGAGTGGTCAGAACACTGCTGAGCAGATATTCTGGAAGTCTCTAGCGTTCTGGCCTGAGCTACCAGGCGAGATCCAGTCCTCTTAACCTTAAAGATCCGTGGGGGCCTGAACCCCAAGAGGCAGTCAGTGCAGCACCCCAGAGGACCCAGAATAAAATCAGATAGGGCCAGCCATCAGGGGTGTGCTGGTGAATAACTAACACCTAGCTCTCCAGAACCACAATATACTTTTAAACTTAATCCTCAGTATTATTTTCTCCATTGCTTCCTTAAGTCTAGGCAGGCAACAAAACAGTAAGTCAAACCCAGATCTGCAGCTTTCGCCTATTTCTAAAGTACAAATGCTCCCACTAAAAATTTAACAACTGGTTCTTTCTGGCTCCAGTACATCCCTGCCACCATCCTGCCCAAAAGCACTTCGACAGTTTTGAGTTTGGCCCTGGACCAGAGCCTCGATTCAGGCATGAAAGCTGGAGATATGAATAAATCAAAGAAAGCCTCGACTAATGTAAATATTATTTGTAGAGCTAGAGATTCCCTAAAAGAAGGAGTGATAATTCACTAATAACTGTAAACAGTGGCTCAAAGCCTGGAGCCTGGCCAGCCAGGGCGAGTAGAGTCTAGCAGAGGGTAGCTCAGAGAAGGTAGCACATAGATCAAGTGAATATTGTTATCACCACAGTGAGGAACCAAAAGTGAGTGTCTGGGGTGGGGGGTGGGGGGAAGGGGGGATAGTAGAGCTTAGTCAGTCAACAAACATTTGTTATGTGCCAGGCACTACTGAGTGCTAGCACAGCTCGGTGGCACAGGGGATACTCTAGAGCTCTGGGCACAGTCAGGAGGATCTGGGTTCAAATCCAGCCTCAGACACTTACTGTGATCCTGGGCAAGTCATTTAACTCTACCTCAGTTTCCTCATCTGTAAAATAAGCTTGAGAAGGAAATGGAAGACCAGTCCAGTATCTTTGCCAAGAAAACCCTAAAAAGAAGTCATGAAGAGTCAGACATGATTGAAAAATAATCAAAATAATGGGCACTGTGTTAAATGTTAAGTATACAAAGAAAACAAAAACAAAAACATTACAGTTCCTGCCCTCAAAGAGCATACATTCTAATGGGGAAGACATGTCATTATTAATTACATACAAGGTATATACAGAGTAGAGGTAGGTAATCTCAGAGGGAAAGGTCTCATGCAGAAGGTGCAATCTGAGCTGGGTTTTGGATGTATCCAAGAAAATTAGTAGTTGGTGATGGACAGAAGCAGCTACACCCAAAGAAAGAACACTGGGAAATGAATGTGAACTATTTGCATTTTTGTTTTTCTTCCCAGGTTATTTTTACTTTCTGAATTCAATTCTCCCTGTACAACAAGAGAACTGTTTGGTTCTGCACACATATATTGTATCTAGGATATTCTGCAACATATCTAACAAATATAGGACTGCTTGCTATTTAGGGGAGGGGGTGAAGGGAGGGAGGGGAAAAATCGGAACAGAAGTGAGTGCAAGGGATAATGTTGTAAAAAAAATTACCCTGGCATGGATTCTGTCAATATAAAGTTATTATTAAATTTAAAAAAAGAAAATATTTTAAAAAAAAAGAAAAAGAAAATTAGTAGTTGGAAGTGAAGACAGAGGGCATTGCAATTAGGGAAAAGACAGTCTGTACATGGACCACCCTGGCAAGGGACAGCAGGTGTGGCAGAACTTGAAATTCACACAGAGGAATAAAGTATGGGAAGACTAGGAGAAGAAGCCTCAGGGGCTTTAAGTGACAGACTGAAGATTTTATATTTCATCCTGAAGGTAATAGGGAGCCACCGGAGTTTTGTGAGTAGGGAGATGGTGTGGGGGTATTGCACGATCAGATCTACATGATCAGAAAATCGGTCTGGCGGCTGAGTAACGGATAGACTGGAGGATGGAGGGAGAGCAGCCAAAGGGGGGGAGGTTATTGTTCTCAACTCACTCAGCTCTGCCTTTATTACGCATCTGTCAGCAGTAAATGATGGTTGTTCTGGGAGTATTGGGGGGGCCAAGAAATAAACCTTCCTCCCTACATTTTAAAGAAGACAGAGTGCTGAATAAATAGTAGAGCCCAGAAGTGGCAATGAGAGGCAAGGACGTGTATCTACTTCCCGTGGCCTAGAATGTCAAGAGCGAGAAAAGCACCATTGCACTATGGAAAAGGTCAGGAAAGTGTTGTCTTCAAGAGAAATCTATACTTGCCAGCTAAGGGGGAAGGGAGAGAAAATGTGGAACACAAGGTTTTGCAAGGGTCAATGTTGAAAAATTATCCATGCACATGGTTTGAAAATAAAAAGCTTTAATAATAAATAAATAAATAAGAGAAATCTAGGCTTCTTATTGGTGGAACATAGAATATGAAGCGAAAAGAGCTAGGAGGAAGAGAAGTCTGGATAAAATAAAACAGGACTGCCAGAGGGCATGATAATCTATGGGAAAGTGGAAGAGGATGTAACTGTGAAGGGCCAGTATACAGAAATGAGAGGGTGAGCAAAAAAGAGCAAAGGGAAAAGATTTTTCAATTCATCTGGTGACTTTGAATCACAGGGAGAAGGGGAGTAGGAATTTATCTGTCATTGAATGGGGAAGAACAAGGATCCTATGCCTGAGCACCAGTCCATTCAAGTATAATATAATCCAATACATAGTTTAATAGATATTCAATAGAAATTCTTATTAATAGTTTATTTTATTTTATAAATTTATAAATATTTGTTTTAACTATGTGCTGCAGAGAGTATAACTCTGTTGGGTTGGCCACATTATTCAAATACCAAATGTAAGCTTGCCCAAGAGAAAACTCACACAAGGCAAGTGCTCACAAAGTGGTCAGAAAAAGTGATACAAGGACCCTCTCAAAATCTCTCTTAAGAACTTTAGAATTGATTGTACAACTAGCATGGTGTGCCCTCATCAGAAAATGTCCTGTGCTCTCAGAGCAAAAAAGAATTGAATTAGCTCAGAAGAAACTCAAGCTAGTTAATCAATCCCAAATGTTCACATCGACTATTTGTGCCTGACCTATGGTAGAGCATCATATGGGGCTGGCTACAGTCAGACAGACAAACCTTAATTTAACTAACATAGTGATGTAAATTTAGCCCTCTTTAAGAACAAAAGACAATAAATTATGTCTGGGCACTGTGCAATTCTGAGAAGTCATCTCAGTCCATGTAAATTAACAAAAATGACAAAAGACAAGAAGAATCAATGTTGTAGAATATGGGAAAACTGGCAACTAATGCATAGTTGGTGGAGCTATGATGTCTGGTCATTCTATTTTTTAAAATAACTTTTTATTGATAGAACCCATGCCAGGGTAATTTTTTTTTACAGCATTATCCCTTGCATTCACTTCTGTTCTGATTTTTCCCCTCCTTCCCTCCACCCCCTCCCCTAGATGGCAAGCAGTCTGGTCATTCTAGATATAAATGTAGAATTATGTAAAAATACTGTACTTAACTGTCCAGAACCTAATGATCCTACTCATAGACATAGATACCAAATAAGTAAAAGACAGAAACAAAGATCCAATACATACCAAAATATTCAAAGTTGTGCTTTTTGTGATAGTAAAGAATTAGAAACTACATATATATTTAGAAATAGAAGGGACCTTTGAGATTGTCTCATTCAACCTTCTTATCCGACAGATGAGAGTCCAAATTACTTGCCCAAAGTCACAAAATAGTAAATGGCAGACTTAGAATTTGAACATAGATCCTCTTATCTCTAAATTAAGCATTCTTTCACATTATACCATTTGCTTTTTCTTATGAATATAATGGAATATTATATATGAGAAATGACAAATACAAAGAATTCAGATAAACATGGAAAGATTTGTATGAACTAATAATCCACAGTGAAAAAAATGGAACCAAGAGTACAATGTACCCAAAGACAGAAGTATCAATGAAAGGATCACTAAAAGAGCAGGAAATCTGAGTAAGTAGAAAATTAATGAAGTTCTGAGAACAGACAATAAAACATTCTTCTGCTCCGGTGGCAAAGAGGTGAAGGACTTACTTGGATAGAATATTATATGTAATGTCAAAGTAGTCACTTTATTGGCTGGTTTTGCTTAATTGGCAGCTAGGTGATACAGTGGATAGAACACCACTCCTCGAATTTGGAAGGCTGAGTTTAAGTCCAGATTTAGAAACTTACTATGTAATCATGGATGAATCACTTTAACCAATATTTGTCTCAGTTTCCCCACCTGTAAAATGGAGACAATATAACACCTACCACCTAGGGTTGTTGTGAGAATCAAATAGGATAATAACTGTAAATCATTCCTTTGTCAAGAGAAGATTCAAAAAAGGCTACTTTAAATGACTGATGCAAAGACAAAAAAAAAAAAAAAAAAACAAACAGCAATGAAACATTTTTTAAACTTAGATTATTTATTTATTTATTTTTAATTTATGGAGTAAAACAAGCATTTCCATAGCATAGCATAATTTTTATAAAGATGATGCACATGAAATTGCAAATCTATTATTTTCCATTCCTTTTAAATATTATCATGTAAATTTCTTTTTTTCTTTAAAAGAAAAAAAGCAACAAAACTTAAAATTTTTTAACCATAATTCTCTAACATCTATCCCTTTTTCTTTTTTTCCAAATGTTTCTTAAAAAACTGATTCAATTTATACAAACTTTTCTGCATATCAATAATTATATTTTATTAAAATGAAGTAAAAATTTCCCCATCTGAAAAGTCAGTGTTGGAGAGATTATGGAAAGACAGACTTATTAATGTGCTAGAAAAAATTGAAGTTATGTTAAGGAAGTGACTAAAATGTTGTCCATCTCCTTTGACCGGGATATTTGCGGCTCTGCATATTCTCTGTCTCCCCACCCAAGGAGGCTCAAGCTTGGGAAGCCCATGGTGCTGTATTATGACTAGTCACTAGAGGGAGGTCTCTCCTCACTTCTAGGTGGAGGTGGTTAGCTGTGCTGGAGCTCAGTCTGAAACAGGAACTTAGAAGAGCAGCTCTTGGCCCCTTTTCCTCCAGCAGATTTCCTCCTCATCTTTCCCCTACTGAGATAAGCTTTGATCTGGAATTTCTGGGACCTATTATTAGCGGTCCCTCGGAGCCCTGCCTTGCCCAACACCGCAGGGCAGTTGTGTTGGCTCACTTGTAGAAAGTCTGGGAGTGGCTTGTGGGGGGCTGTCTGGGACATGACCTTGTGGGGTGCCGTGGGATTGGCTGGAGCCCTGGGTGGGACCGTGGACAGAAAACCACAGAACGTGTCAACCACAACACAGCGCTGGAGCCTGGACACTCAGGGCCAAGGCAGCGCCCACTGGGATCTGGCCCCGGTCACTGCGTCCCCGGGGACTACCTCTGGTCATTGCCAGGGCCGAGGCAGTGCCGCGTGGACGCCAGACACAGTCTTCAAGTCTCAGGACTTCGGGGTCACAGGGACCTTTCAAGTCCCTTACCTTGGCCCTCAAAACTTGGGTCCCAGATCAGCTCCCACTGCTCCTCTGGATGTCCAAATCACAACTAGCCTTTTCCAATCTCTGCCGAGTTTTTCCCATTCGGAATGTCCTCCCTCCTTCCTCTCCATCCACCAGACTTTCATTCATTTAAATCCCATTTGCTGTTTCTGTGGCAAAAACAGTAGGAAGGTTTTCCATCTCCTTTTCTAGATCATTTTACAGATGAGGAAACTGAGGCAAACAGAGTGACTTGCTCCTGGTCCCACAGCCGGTGTCTGAGGCCAGATTTGACTGAGGCCCTCTTCCTGGCTCCAGAACCAGCACTCTATACACCGAGTCACCCAGTGGCCCAACACATCACTGACTTCACAAAGTGCTCTGCTTTTTCTGCACTCCTAGTACTTATCACCCCCAGTGTGATCCCCAAGTTATAGATGAAGAAACTAGAGAGTCTATGTGACTTTTCTAGGCCATACAGCTAGCAGAGATCTGCAGCAAGATTTGAACTCAGTCCAGTGTGGTGTTGTCTGTATCACTCCCCTCTCTAGGGAATGTGCACCTCCTCTTCCAATGGCACACCAAAAAGTGCGCACTACCTTGTCCAACAGCGGGCACGGGAAGTGCGCGCTACCTCATCCAACGGCGGGCACAGGGAGTGCGTCACATTGTCCAACAGTGTGTCACAGGCAGTGCATACCACCTCATCCAATGGTGGGTACAGGGAGTGCACATAACTTTGTCCAGTGGCAGGCACGGGAATGTGCGCCACCTTGTCCAACTGTTTGACAAACATTCATCAAGAGCTTACTATGTGGAACCACCAGGATGGGATAGAAAGACAGATGTAAAAATTCCCTCCCTGAAAGGAATTTTAGACTCTCCCGGTGATTATCTTCCACTTGTATGGTTTTTATATAAGTTTTTATGTGATTTAATTTTTCAGGGATGTAATAAATTATCTCCCAAATATGGAATAAATTCCAAAATTAGTTACGGCTGTAAATGTATGATGACCCCTAGCAGAATGTCTTATACATCGATCTGATTTCACAAAAACTTTTAAGTAGGACTTCCTGAAACCGTATCACAAAAATACCTGAGCTGGAAGGGACCTCTTAGCTGGAATCCAGTTCTTGCAGTTGATTCCGAGTTGGCTGGTTTCAAGTTCCCTACCCATTCTTGGCCACCATCCCCTTAATGAGGTACTACTTGTCACCCTTCTCCCTAATAGGATAATAAGAAGTCAGCATTTGTTTAGCAGATTTAAGGTTTGTAAAGCATTTTACATATGCTATCTCATTTGATCCTCAAAACAGTACTGTGCAATAGATGTTGTTATGATGCTCAGTTTATAGTTGAAATAATCAAGGCAGACAGAAGTTAATTGATTTGCCCAGCGTCCCACAGCTAGAAGTATCTGAAGTACGATGTGATCTTGGGTTTTCCTGGCCCCAAATCCAGTATTGTATCCCCTGGATCCCTAAAATGTGACACCCACTACTGAATATAATAGTACAGATAGGAGCTGAATAAAAGGCAGTGGATGTAGAGTTAGTCTCAGTCTTAAGTGAGAGTCCTGACTCTGACACAATGTCCCAAATGACCCTAGCCAAATGACATGATTTTTCAGTGATCTAGACCACTAACTGAGGCTATAAATTGCCAGGATGTTGCTGACCTATATTGGTGGAGGGAATTTTCTTCCAGAGTTCCCAATGGTGGTGAAATGAGAGATCTGGTACTTTTCCTTAATCCCTTTGATCTGAATTGGGTGGCCCTTCCTACTTGAGTTGTCTGGCCATGTATTTGGGCTTGGCTTAGATCCAACCACTGATCTATAAGGCCGGCATTGCATTTTTTCAATATATTTTGTACAAGTAGTTTCCAATGAGCCTTCTTCTCATCAATAATAATGCTGTAGTGGCCACTTTTCAGGACAGGGAACTAGAGAGGAGATCAAAGGGTCTTAGAAGCCCATCTCATATGCAGAGCAACTTCCCAAAATAGTTTTTTGGAATTGTCTTTAGAGTCAGCAATATACATTTTAAATATCCTTGGTGGTGTCAAATTTTCCTTTTAACTTGAAGTTAATTTTTGGAAAAGCCAGGAAATATTTAAAACCAAACTGGTCTTTAAGATAAATGATCAAACTGAATATGTTTTAAGCCAAAATGAAGTGTGACCATAATAATGATTTTTTTTCATGTGGTTGACACAGTCTCTGAAGGCAGTTCCAGAAAACAGGAGTTCCTAACATGTTTTAAGCAATTACAATAGTATTGGAGTAAATGCAAGATAATTACTTTGAAAGAAGGAAATAAGCCCTTGTCACTAATTGCTAACTTTATATAACATTTACTATGTTCCAGGCACAGCACAATTATTATTTCATTGAAGCCTTATGATAACTTTGGGAGATAAGTGCTATTACACATTTTCATTTTATAGATGAGGAAATTGAGGCAAAAAGAAGTTAAGTTACTAGCCTAGGATCACACAGTTGTTAGGTGTCTGAGCTGTTAAGTTCTCCCCATCCTTTCCTCCTCCCCCTCTGCTTTCTTCTCTCCTCTTTTAGTTCCCCTGCAGCAGCCCCTTCCCCTCCTTTCCCTGGCTCACTCGTGGGCCCCTCTGGGCTCTACTCCCAGGACCTGGCTGCTTCCTCCCTCTGCAGTTGTGGACATCCTTGCATGGCCAGAGTGGAGGACAGTTGTCCTTTCCTTAGCTGGGTACCCCACTGACGTCAAGGGTTGTAGAAGGGAGAGAAGACACAGTTTCCCAGGCCAGCCTTGGTGAATGCAGGTATTTCCTGACTTCAGGTGCAGTGTGCTCTCCACTTTGCCATTTGACTATTTATTTGTACATATGGTCTTATCTTCCTATATTGAGCCTTTAGTGCCAGAATGCCCTTAGTACACAGTGCCAGGCACAGTGAAGTCTTGCCTTGTAGAAGTTTATACAATCTTGTTGGGGAAATACAATCCTGTCTCCTCGCCTGGCATAGGGACAGGAGTTTGAATCACACCCTTCTTCCAGAGAACAGGATCCCGTGGGAGCCCCTTCCATCTGCAGGTGTTCAATGTGGGTGCAGCTGCAGCCTCCTGGGAAAATCTAAGTGTGAACAAAGGCTCCAGGTGCCAGGGCAGGCCGGCTTTGTCTCTCTAGACCTTTGGGGCCCAATTTCCTGGTGGCTCAGATTGCTCTTGGCCTGAACAACCTAGCTGACCCCTCCTCTGCAATCATGAGGATGCAGGGTTGTTTTTTCCCATTTCATACAAAACAATGTCACTCAGTAAATCCACTGCTTAATTGGATCTTGATCTAGGGACTTCTGCCAATCAGGAGCATGCATATCACACTTTATCTCCTGATGAGCCTCTGTAGTTTTTGGAATAGAACCCCCAGTTTCTCATGGGGACCATGAGACTACGGCACAAAAAGGGACCAGCTCAAAGCCTCTGGTCAAACTTCAACAAAGTCAACAAGCATGTATCTATTAAATGTTATTTGCCAACTGAGGGACAAAGCAGAGAAATGATGGGGATATGACCTCTAAAGTCAGCAAGGTATGAATTCGAGTGTCTTTGACACAAACGTGAGGTATCAAAAAAATCTCTGAATTTTTAAGTGCCCCAGGCCATTCTTGAAGATTATAAAACTCTAGAATAGTTCATTTTTGCATTAGTCTGAAGAGCTCCCTCATCTGCAGCTCCCTAATCAGGAAAATCATAGGTCCAGGTCACCCCTCCAAAAAATCTGTTTGACACATTGCTTCTGGAACCCCCTCTTTTTTGTGGAAGAGTTTTCCTTTCACCCCTGAGAGAAAACATCTACCGGCTTGCCTGGATTCCTGTCATTTGGGAAGAAAATAGATCTCAGAGTCCTTCTGCTCCTTATCTTTCCCAGTCCCTCCACATTCTCCCCATCCTTTCCTCCTCCTCCCCTGCTTTCTTCTCTCCTCCTTTAGTTCCCCTGCAGCAGCCCCTTCCCCTCCTTTCCCTCACTCACTCGTGGGCCCCTCTGGGCTCTACTCCCAGGACCTGGCTGCCTCCTCCCTCTGCAGTTGTGGACATCCTTGCATGGCCAGAGTGGAGGATGGTTGTCCTTTCCTTAGCTGGGTAGCCCACTGACGTCAAGGGTTGTAGAAGGGAGAGAAGACACAGTTTCCCAGGCCAGCCTTGGCTCAGGCTGCTCCCAGACACACATACCTACACATTCCAGCTCCACAGTGCAAGCTCCCTCTCTTCAGATCTGCTACAAAACATAGTCATGTCAAGGCTGTTGTGTTTGTTCTGTACAATGCGTGAAATCCGCTAATTCACAGGACAGACGTGTTTGCCTTTCCCAGGAATTTGTAGTATTCTGGTACATTTCACAAAAGGGACTATTGCAATGAGAGTTTTTGTAGGCTCAACAAATTCATGAGATAGCCCAGGGAAAGGCTTTGCTCGTATTAGCGAGCAGACTGCCAAATTCAGTGTACAAAATCCCCTAATCTTGAATGCTTGCCACAAGCCACAAGTCCTAAACCTATAGCAAATAAATGAAAATAAATGAGAAATGAATAAATGAACAAATAAATATATATGTGTATGTATGTTTATTTATATATGTTCAACTGTGCAAAAATACATCTCAAAAGGGTGTATCTTGGAAAGAGCACTGAATTTAAATACTAACAGCTACTAATAGCTAAATAGTATTTACCATGTGCCAGGCACTGTGCTAAGCACTTTATAATTGTTATCTCATTTGATCCTCACAACAACCGTGAGAGGTAGATGCTATTATTATGCTTATTTTACAGATGGGGAAACTGAGACAAAAAGAATTTCGTTTTATTTTCTTAAGTGACTTGCACAAGGTTACACAGCTGGTAAATATCGATTTTGAATTCAGATCTTCCTACCCACTGAACCACCTTGCTGCCAATCTTAGGATCTGAGACTTAGAGACAGTGAAATTTAGATGTCATCTAATATAATTCCTTTATTTTACAGATGTCAAAACTGAGATCCAGAAAGGTGACTTGCCAAGGTCAAAGAGATCACCTTGTGGAAGGAGGGGGATGCACATTGCTACTTCCTTCAGAGATTAAGAATGGGGCTTTAAACACCATCAGGCATCCTAACTAACATCCTGGAAACCTGATCACCATGACCAGACCTACTTTAACTTAAAGTATGTTGTGAAAAGACTTGATTGCTAAGCAATAGACTTTAATTTGATTTTAGGAATAATAGGGAGTGCTGGAGTTCCCTAAGCAGGGACAAATCACCATGGCAGTCAAGTGGAAGATGGATTGGTGTGAGGAGAAATAGGTGCTGGAGGTAAACTCCCCATTTGATGAGCATTCCCTGAAGGTAAGCCTTCAAGCAGAAGGCTGTTTCTGTTATCCAGGTGTGAGGTGATGGGGGTCTGCACAGGGCGATGACAGTCAGAGAAGAAAAGCAGTATAAACAGATGTTGCAGAGGTAAAATCGGTGGGAGTTGGTGTGGGGGGCATTTTTCAGAGTGTCTGGTGCCCTGTGGTAAAGGACAAGAACTAGAAAGATCAGTTAGTTTCCCAGCAAGGACTTAGAGCTGACCTGTAGTTTAGTCTCTTCGATTTGTAGATAAAGAAGCTAGAGAACCAGAGGGGGGAAGTTGCTTGCTGAGGTTACCCACTTAGCATGAGTAACGGAGCTGTGACTAAAAGCAAGTCTCCTGGCTCTGCATTCAGACAGTTTTCCACTAAATCAGGTGGTCCTGATGGAGCAGTGTTTCTGACCAAACTGCTGAACCCAAGCTGTCAAAATGGGTCAGGGCAAGCTGGGACAAGGAAAACAAATATGGCATGCCGAAGGGTGGGGAAGGGAAGGAAAGAAACCCTAGGTACTTTTCCAAAAGTCAGATGAGAAATTACTTTTGGCTTATCTGCTGCTTTAGATCATCCATGTGACCTCCATGAGTGTGAATACCCAGAAGCTGGGGAAGCTGGCCTGTCTCTAGGGCCTCTCTTTCTGCTGGATCACTGTAACTTGGTTGGTACTTTGGCTACAGAGGACCCTAACCCTAAATTCTGTCTTCCCCTCCCCCCTCCTCAACTCTACTCACTCACCAGCCATTCTAGCTCTGCCAGTCTTGCTGGCTCTGAGAGCTTAGGTAAATTATGTAACTGCCTTAAATCTCGATTTGTCATTTGTTTTTGGTTTTTTATAGCTTTTTATTTACAAGATATATGCATGGGTAATTTTTCAGCATTGACCCTCCTTGCAATTGTTTCAACTTTTCCCCTCCTTCTCCCCACCCCTTCTCCTAGATGGCAAGTAGTCCAATACATGTTAAATATGTTAAAGTATATGTTGAACACAATATATATATATACATATCCATACAGTTATTTTGCTGCACAAGAAAAATAAGACTTAGAAATAAGGTAAAAATAACCTGAGAAGGAAAACAAAAATGCAAGCAGACAAAAACAGGAGTAGAAATGCTGTGTTGTGGTTCACACTCATTTCCCATAGTTTTTTTGCTGGGTGTAGCTGGTTCTCTTCATTACTGCTCCATTGGAACTGATTTGGTTCATCTCATTGCCAAAGATGGCCACTTCCATCAGAATTAATCATCATATAGTATTGTTGTTGAAGTGTATAATGATCTCCTGGTCCTGCTCATTTTACTCAGCAGAAGTTCATGTAAATCTCTCCAGGCCTCTCTGAAATCATCCTGCTGGTCATTTCTTACAGAATAACATCAATTTTTCATTTGTAAAAGGGGATGATCCTTTTATATCTCAGGGCTTTGATGATTATAGGAAGGGAACATGTATGATGAAAGAAAAGTTCTTAGAGCTATATCAGGAATCTACTCTTAGCTTTGCCTTTCCTAATTCTAGTATCTTGAGCAATCTACTGACCTCAGTTTCCTTATCTTACTTTATAGGCCTGAGACTGGACTGAGTGCTGGGGAATGCAAAAAGAAGCCAAGTAACAAAAACAACAACCAAGAATCCCTGCTCTTAAGGAGTGTCCATTCCAATGGGGAATAGATATGTATCTAGATGCATATGTGTGTGTGTAAGTACAATTAGGAGGTAATTTAAAAGGGAAGACATTAGCAACTATGGGACCAGAAAAGGGGATGCTCATCAGTTGGGGAACTGGAAATTGGCTAGATGCCTATTAATTAGGGAAAGGTTGAATAAGTTATATATGAATGTGATGGAATACTATTGAGCTATAAGAAATAATGAGCAGGCAGACCTCAGAAAAAATCTGGGAAAACTTATATGGGCTCATGCTGAGTAAAGTGAGCAGAACCAGGAAAACAGTGTACACAGTAACAAGACTGTGTTGTGTGATAATCAACTGTGATGGACTTGGCTCTTTTCAACAAGGAGGTGATTCAAGGCAAATTCCAATAAACTTGTGATGGAAAGGGCCATTTATATCCAAAGAGAGAACTATAGAGACTGAATGTGGATCAAAGCATAGTATTTTCACTTTTTGTTGTTGTTGCTTGTTTGCCTTTTTTTTTCCTTTTCTTGTGTTTTTTCCCTTTTTGGATCTGATTTTTTGGTGCAGCATTGGCAAATATGGAAATATGTTTAGAACTGCACATGTTTAACCTATATCCGATTGCTTGGTGACTGGGGAGGGAGAGGGAAGAGAGCGAGAAAAATTTGGAACACAAGATTTTGCAAAAGTGAATATTGAAAATTATCTTTGCTTGTATTTGAAAAAATAAAATACTTAAAATTAAAAAAAATAACTAATGAAATCTGAAAAAAGTTACATACTGAATTTACAATATACTTTAAAGAGAAAAAAAAATTATTGAGCTGGTAGACCTCAGAAAAATCCAGAAAAACTTATAGCACTGATGCTGAGTGAATTGAGAAGAATAAGAAAAACATTATATACAGTAACATCAACATTGTGCAGTGATCAACTATGATAGACTTAGCTCTTCTCAGCCATATAATTATCCAAGACAATTCCAAAAGACTCATGATGGAAGATGCCATCCATATTCCGAGAATGAAATATGGAGTCTGAATGAAGAATGAGGCATACTACTTCCACTTTTTTTGTTGTTTTTTTCTTTCTTATGGTTTCCCCCTTGTATTCTGATTCTTCTTTCACAGCATGACTATTGTGGAAATATATTTAATATGATTGTGCATGTATAACCTATATTGGATTATATACCATCTTGGGAAGGGGGAAGGAAAAAGAGGGAGGGAGAAAAAATTTGGAACTCAAAAATCTTATAAAAGAGATGTTGCAAACTAAAATAAATGAGAGAGTGGAGAGAAAAGGCCTCCTTCAGAAGGTAGGCTTTGAGCTGAGTCCTGAAGGAAGACATGAGTTGGAGAATAAGGGACAGATCCTGGAGTACCAGGAACAGCCAGTGAAAAAGAATAGTAACGAAAGCTGCGATGTCTTTTTTGAGGAAATACAAGTAGGACAGTTTTGCTAGATATTGTGAAGGGAGTGAGGTAAGAGAAGGTTGGAAAGGTTAGGAAGATTAGATACCAAAGCGAGGGGTTTAAATTTGATCCTGGAGGCAACAGGAAACCATTGGAACTTTTTGAGCAGAAGTATGAGATGATCAACCCCATACCCTAGAGCAATCACAGTGACAATTCAATGGAGAATCTGGATTACGTTAGGGCGAGACCTGAGACCAGGAGTCTAGTTTGAAGGTGAATGCAATAGTTTAGTCAAGAGGTGATTCGGATCTGGAGGAGGACGCAAGACAATATGAAGGGAGAAAAGGGGACACATGCTGAAGGGCAGAAAGATTTGGCAACAGATTGGCTTTGTGGAGTGAGAACCAGGAGTCTAGGATAATGCCAGTGTTGTAAGCATTCACTTGGAGCTATCTGGGAGGCACTTGGCGGTGGGTGACAATGGCTCAGCAGAGTTGGGGATGGATATCTCAATCTGGGGATTATCTACAGTAATTGAACTCCAGGGAGTGGATGAGATCAGCAAACAAGATAGTACTGAATGAAAAACAAAGGGGGCCCATGAAGGAAGAAAATAAGTGTTTATTAAGTGCTTAGTCTTAAGTCAGGAATTATGCTAAGCACTTTACAATTATTATCTCATTTGATCCCCATAACAACCCTGGGAGGTAGCTGCTATTATTATCCTCATTTTACAATTGAGGAAACTTAGGCAAACAGAGGTTAAGTGGTTTTGTTTGCCTACAGTCACACAACTTTAGATTGACTTTAGATTTGAACTCGGGGCTTCTGGACTACTGATCCAGCATTATATCCACAAAGCTAGCTAGCTAACTGCTTCTGGTGGTAATATCTGATCAAGTCAAAAGACAAAGTTTATATTTAGTAAACATTGTGTGCTACATGTGTGTGTGTGGTTAATCTATCCATGGGTTTCTTGGATAGCCATAGGATAGTATTTGGAATAAGATCTGGAATAAGAAAGATCTGAGCTCATATGCCCAAAGGCTATCAAATTGTGCATACCCTCTGTGTTTCTGCTGGCCTTCTTACCCAAAGAGATCTTAAAGGAGGAGAGGGACCCACACGTCCAACAATGTTTATGGCAACCATTTTTGTAGTGGCAAGAGACTGGAAAATGAATGGATGCCCATCAATTGGAGAATGGCTGAATAAATTGTGATATATGAATGTTATGGAATATTATTGTTCTGTAAGAAGTGATCAGTTGGTTGATTTCAGAAAGACCTGCAGAGACTTAATGAATTGATGCTAAGTAAAGTGAGAAGAACCAGGAGATCATTATACATGGCAACAACAAAATTATGTGATGATCAGTTCTAATGGATGTGGCTCTTTTCAACAATGAAATGATTCAGGCCAATTCCCATAGACTTTTGATGGAGAGAGCCATTTGTATCCAGAGAGAGGGCTATGGGGACTGAATGTGGATCACAACTTAGTATTTTCATTCTTTTTTGTTTGCTTGCTTTTTGTTTTCTTTCTCATTTTTTTTCCTTTTTGATCTGATTTTTTTTTGTGCAGCATAATAATTGTGGAAATATGTTTAGAAGAATTGCACTTGTTTAACATATATTAGATTACTTGCTGTCTAGGGGAGGGGGAAGGTGGGGAAGAGAGGAAGAATAAATTGGAACACAAGATTTTGCAAGGGTGAACACTGAAAACTATCTTTGCATGTTTTGAAAATTAAAAAAAAAAACTATTATCTAAAAAAGAAAGATCCTCAGATCTACTAGTTGGATGACCCTAGTTAAATCATATTTCTGAACTTTAATTACACCCAGCCTTGTCTTCCTACTTCAATCTACTCTCCATACAACCACCAAAGTGATTTTCCTAAAATGCTGACCTGACCATCTCACTCTTCTATCCAGTACATTTCAGTGACGCCTTATTGTCTCCAGTTATTAAATACAAAATGCTCTCTTTGGTGTCCAAAGGCCCCTCCTTCCTTTCTAGTCTTCTGACATCTCACTTCCTATCACATACTCTAGGACCAGTGACAGGCCTCCTGAATGTTCCATGAATAATATAGCACAATTCTCAACTCCAGGCATTTTCTCCAATATCTATAATATATCAGCTCTTTCTCATTTCTAGCTACTGACTTCTTTGGCTTCCTTTAAGTCCCAATTAAAATCCCATTTTTTATAAGAAGCCTTTTCCAATCCCTCTTAATTCTAGTACCTTCCTCAGTTTGTTATTTCCCATTTTTCCTATAACTGCATGTTATATCTATATGATATACATAAATATATATAGTTTGCTTTGTGTATTTTTGCTTTCATGTTTTATCTGTTTATCTCCTATAAAAAGTTTGTTTTGTATACATTTGCATGTTTTATATTTTTCTTATTACTCCTATATAGTTTATTTTGTATATATTTGCTTGTATGTTTTATCTACTAATTATTTCCTAGTTTGTTTTGTATATTTTTGCATGTTGTATCTGTTATTTTCTTTCTCTTATATGTAGTTTGCTTTATATATGTTTGCATGTTGTGTAAGCTCTTTGGGGCCAGGGGCTCTCTTTTGTTATTTTCCTTTCCCCCTCCCCTGCATCCTCAGTATTTAGTACAATACCTAGTAGGTTACTCTATAAACATTTATTGATTGATCTTTAAAATGGACATAATACCTACGTGCCTCACCAGGTTTTTTCAAGGCTCAAATGAGATCACATCTGTAAAGTTTCATACAAATGTATATTCAAATAATGGGAAACTTACTATATCAAAATCTGTTTTGCCAAAAAAGAAACTTGAAGGTTGATCCCATCCTGAATACTACTGTCATCACTATCTTTATCCACAACAAGCTCTTCTGTTCCTTATACCCACACCACATAAGCTATAAGAGAACAAAGGCCGTCCCCAGGAATAGATTTGGTATGTAGGGTTTTCCTGAAGGGAACCTTCAAAATCCCATAAGAGAAGTTTTAAGGCAGTTTTTACCAGCTCTGTTTTCTATTTTGTTCATTCTCATTAAAATGGGAGTTCTACATGAGAGACACTGAATACTGGGGGATTGAGGCAAAGGCTATTAACATTGGGAAGGGTTTCTCCGGAACATTACACACAGATTTCTGCAAGGAATAACTTTATTGAGGAGGATGGTGTCCTACCTCAAGAGGAATTTGGAAGTTTTTGGCTGTTCTTTGCCTTTTTTCAGTGCCCTGGAGGCACTCCTACGCTAGGTATGAACCCAGTTCCAGCTGGGCAGAAAATGGAAATCTTCACATCATAAATCCCTATAATAAAAAGAGTTTATTAAGCCTTCATAGCATTTGTTGTTCCTTTCTGCTAAATGGATCAGAGAAGAAGGGAAAGAGAATGACCATATAATAATAACTGATATTTAGTTAATGCTTTAAAGTTGAAAAGCAATTTACAGACATGGCCTCAGTTGGTAGGGAGGTACTATCATGGGAAACTGAGATTCAGTAAGACTGTGACTTGCTCTTGATAATAGAATAATAATTTGAAGCTTTCAAATCCAGCATCTTTCTATTATCCAACAAAGCTCCATAGGATAGACCACACATTCTTACATGTATGTTGTTAAGGGAACTTGGTTATGTTGACTTTTTCAAAAGTTGTGGGCCCTCGGCAGAGGATAGTAATCAAAACTTTTAGTCACTGCAGGTAAAAAAAAAAAAAAAAAATTAAAGTTATATGGGTGATCCTCAATTGTTTTTATGGAACAATCACACAATAAGAATTTTGGATCAATGGCTTTAAAATTCCTTTTTATCTCTAAAAATCTCCAATCCCATGACTAAGCAATCCTTAAGCAACCTATCAGCTGTAGCCACCTGTGGTGTTTCCCAGAGCAGGAAGAAGGTTCAGATTTCAGGTAGGATTTTACTATAATGGACATTTCACACAAGAAAAAAGGAGAGTTGAAATGACTTGTTTATAGCTCCAGTGTCAGTGAGTCAGGACTAATTCATACTCTGGAGTTTCCAGGCCGTTAACTTCTCTGACTGGAGCCGTGACTCATGGTCAGTTCATTGCTTAGGTGGGGGCTTGTTGTCTTGCCCAGCCTAAGCATGGATCATTACCCTCTCACACAGAACACACACACACACACACACACACACACACACACAACCTTGTGTTTGAGAGGAGGTGCATGTTTATCCACCTCAGAGCGGTGGGATGAGTAGATTTTTGGCCTGGGGAGAGTAGCACTAATTAGTACTATCAGCTATTCCATGTTTCAAAAAAAACATACAACCAAATTGAAAAACATTCATTCCTGTATACAGACACACACACCTCCAATCATATGACTAAAGTTCTTGTTTATTATTATAAACAAGTTAATTTGGGGAGGAAAAATGATGTCCTATCTTCTCCCTGCCCTCACTTACCAAATACACTGTTGGGTTCAGGTTTACAAGGTTACTGGGTACCTGAGATTCTTTTACTAGTTCTCTCTGGTAGAGATAGAGAATGATTAGGAAAGAAAGTGTTATTTTCAAGGCATTGATAAATAGATCATGGATTTAGAACTGGGAAGAACATTTAATACATCTCCCTCATGCTCTGAGAAGTTGACTTACCCAAGTTAATAAGGATAGTAAGGGTGTTTTGAACTTAAATCTTCTACCTTCAAATATAGCATTCTTTCCACTGCCCCTTTAATAATGATGTCTTATAAAAATAATTATGTGGGCAGAAAGCAGTCAAAATCCATTCTTTAGAAAAAAATAATTTTGTTCAGTCACTTATTGTTATCAACTCTATCAAAAATTGGAACAGCAAATTGTACATATTAGATTTGCACTTTCACGTCCACAGCAAAAGGAAAAGAAAATAGAAATTGACCTGATAATTTTGTTGGATTTAAGAGGAATAGCAAATTGTACATAGTAGATTTGCTATTTCAAATGCAATTTTTTTTTTGTATTATTATACTATGTTATAGAAATGCTTGTTCTATTGCATAAATTTAAAATAAAATAAGTCCATGTGAAAAAATGTAATCACTGTGATATAGTGAAAAGAAAATTGTAGTGGGAAGGAGGAGAGCTGGCTTTCATTTTGGTTCTTCCACTATGTGACCCTCAGCAAATCCTTTTCCTTCTGTGAGCCTCCGTTTTCTCATTTGTAGGAGGAGGGTTGACTAGTTAAAAAGAGTTGGTCCTTATTAAGTGGCACCCACAAACATGAACACGTGCCAACATAATTACCCCACATAAGTGTTAGGTTTGTCTGCAGTCAAGAGCTGACCTTGGCAGGTTGGGTCAGCTTGGGCAATGGGACTCAGTGATGTGTGAGCCAGGGTTTGTGTCCAGAGAACCTAGGTGAGGCTGTCTTCAGGGTTGAGTTATGTAAGAAGAGCTTAACGCTGGTAGTGCTCAGAGAGCTGGTGTTTGGCTAGGTGCCCGGAGAACAGAAGGAGAACTATTGGAGCTAAGGGAGTTGTTGGGGTGCCAGAGGCTGATTTTCCCTTTAAAGGGACAGTCGTTTTAGTTTCACATTCCAAAGGGAAGCTCCCTGTTGGGTATTTAATAAATAGCTCCCTATTCACAGCTTGTCCTGATGACTACATTTGGAAGGAGGGGACATGGAGAAGAGTTTTTCTTATTTACAGCATAATATTTAGCCCCTTCAATCCTCAGATATTCAAATGTATCTATAATCTTATCTATTTGGAAGCTCACCTCCAACAATGTATTAAGTGACCTATCCTATCCCTGCCTGACCATCCTGGATGGTTCTGGTTTACATCTTCCTAGTTCAAGATGGGAAACTTTGCTTTTTCCTGACATCATGTTATCCCTTTGACATATGACCAGTCCATCTTTTCTTCCAAGTATATATGTCTTTGAGAACATTTTCAAAGTTCCTTGTGGATTGCCCCTACAGCATATCTCTTCATTGCTCTCGCTATGATATTAGTTTTTAAATTTTAATAGTTTTTATTTTTCCAAATACATGTAAAGATAGTTTTCAACATTCATTTTTGTAAGACTTTGTGTTCTAAATTTTTCCCTCCATCCCTTATCTGCCTGCTCTCCAATAGAGCAAACAATCTGATAGAAGTTAAATACGTGCAATACTTTTAAATATATTTCTATATTTATCATGTTGTACAAGGAAAATCAGATCAAAAGGGAAAAAAACAATGAGAGAGAAAACAAAGAAATAAACAAAAAAGGTGAAAATGCTATGCTTCTGTCCACATTCATTCTCCATAGTTCTCTTTCTGGATGTGACTGGCATTTTCCATCCCAAGTCTATTGAAGTTCCTTTGAATCACTGCATTGTTGAGAAGAGCCAAGTCTATCACAGTTGATATACTAATTTTTAATTCGTTAAAGATTGTTGCATTCTGTGCCTTCCTTACAGCAACATGAATAAAATGTTTAATTAAAAATACTGGTCATTGTTTTCATTGGAAAGTTGGAATAATTAAAGGAATTTCACAAGTTCTTGGAAGCAATCCAGCTTTCTCCTCAACTCTGACCTAAACTCTTTGCCCTTCTGTATTATCTTTCCCAGACAGACATTAATGAACAAACTCTTCAATCTGTCCATTCAGATGCAGTGCCAATCTGAGCAGTAGGCATTTGTTCATCCACTTAGTCTTTCGTGTGTGATTGTCAGGCTTTGAGTGGTTTTAGCTCTCTTTGGAGGAGCTTTATAAAGTTTTTCCACTTGCTGTAGTCAACATGTCATCTGCAAACAGGAACTTCTGAAAGAGCGCACCATTTACAGAGAATTTCTCTTCAACTTGGACAGCTCTATCACAATGCCAAAGACAAATGAGTGCTTTTGACTAGCATATATCTATCTATATATCTATCTATATATACCCCACCTTATGTCTATGATAAGAAGGTCAGTGAATAAAGGCATTTTTTTTTTTTGTATATCATTGAGAGAATCTTGAATGACTTTGACATATGGTTAGAAAATAGCTTATTGGAAAGGGTCTTTAATATGGCTTTTTAATCTGCTAAATTTTAAAAAAATTAGTCAACAATAGGTACTGTAGAATTTATATTCTGTATATCTTTCAGTCAATTGTGAAATGCTAAGAATGTCGTCTGTTGCTGAAACAAAAATCTACTTGTTCTCTGTTGTTCAGTTGTGTTTTATTCTTTGTGACCCCATTTAGGATTTTCTTGGCAAAGATACTAGAATGATTTGCTACTTCCCCTTTAGCTCATTTTACAGATGAGGAACTGAGGCAAACAAAATTAAGTGACTTGCCTAGGACCACAGTTAATAGGGTTCACATTTGAACTCAGGTCTTCCTAGCCTTAAGACTTTTTATCAATCTACTTACTGTACTGTCTAGCTGCTTGCTTGTTCTCTAGTAATACATTTTGTATAAAAGGAAAAGTAAGTGTGCTGGTTGCTAGTAGTTTTGTTTTTTTGGGGAGCAAGATATTTATAATATCTAAGATTGTTTTTTACACACTATTAATAACTTCCCATCCTTTAGATACTTTGCATATTGATTCTTTGGTAAAACTTTACAATCATACCTTTTCTAACATGGATCTCCTCCAATACACTTGACTCTTGTAACTGCTTTTCCTATCTGTTCTCCTTAATGTCATTTTTACCTCCCCTACAAGTACATCCAAGACTGTGGAATTAATATCTAAATATGGTTGTTCTACTCTTCTTGATGGTGAAAAAAGTGTTACAGTAAACATTAAAGATCTTTTCCATTTCTCTTCTAATGGTTATTCTTCCATTTTTGTCTTTTAATGCCCCCAAGATGACTTTGAATCTTTTGCAAAGCTTTCTTTAAAATGGTTTTACTTTCTACTGCCCATAAATGTCCATTCTTCTTTGTAAGATTTAACAAAAGAGTTTATACCGAAAACCTGTATTGCCTTTAGCAATTGTCTCAGTCCATTTGGCAATCAAGTCATACATTTGCTGACTAAGACATTTTCTGGCTTTTAAAAAAAATTTTTCTTGTTGCAGTGATAGATTTGCAACAACTAAACCCCTGTATAAAATTGTAATTGGTTTTTATTTCTGTTGTCCTCATTGCTAATAACTTGTTTAAATAGTTTGAGTTATTTCAATTGTATACTATATCTTTTTCTCAAAATTCTTTCTTCTTGCTTTTTACTACTTCTAATCTTTGCCTTGACAAGTCAGTGGTCTGACTGTACATAGACAGCTGATTCAGGTATAAATCCTGTATTAATGACAAGTCTTTTCCTGTCTATTAAAATATAATCTATTTCCTTTTGGTGATGTTATTTGGTGCTCACTGGGTCAAACACCTTCACTTATTTTCTCAAAGAAAGTGATCATGCTTCCGGAACCATGCTTTCTCATCAATTTCTCATCATCCTCTTTTCCTGATTAATACTGAAATCACTATTAGAGATTATCTTGACTTAATTTTAAAGATCTTATCCAGTTTAGTGTCAAACTTTTCATCCTTAGCAACTGATGTCGATGTACAAGATGCCAAGAATTTTGTGGTGGTCCTTTAGTGGACATGTAAATGAATCCCAGGAAATTATGTTTCTTATTTGCCTTTGAACACAAAATAAAATCAACTCCATTAAGCTCTTTCTTTGCTTCTATAGAGAGAGTACTTATGATCTATTCTCCCAGTTAGCAGCAATGTCTTTTCTTCTTCTGGTTTTGTTTGTGGTGAAAAGATTAATACTAGTATGATTCAATTCCTGCAACAAAATGTCCACTTGTTGGATACTGAACATTTTGTGCCTCTTCAACAAATAATAATTTTTTAAAAGCGTCCTCCAATGCAGACAATTTTAAAGGAATAGGCAATTTTACTTTGTTTTTATAGGATAGTGAGGTGGGAATTAATATTTCTTTTATGGGATGATACCTTTGTGATAATTCCTTTTTCAGATCTCTTATGCAGAAGATATCTGGCAGAAGCATTGCAATATAACATTTATATTCTGCTCTACACACATTGCATTTGTACTCTCTTTCTTCATACTGCTACTCTTATTTCCATTTTACCGAGGTGAAAACTTAGTGATTTACCCAAAATCACATAGCCAGTATAGTCAGTCTTTCCCACTTCCTGAACCTCTACCTCCAAGTCCAGCCAAATTGAGATGAACAGTAAATTTGGGATCAGGAAAAATATGGTTTTATCCTTCTTTATTCTATAGCCTATAGTCAAGAAATCAAAATACCCTGAATTTCAATTTTCTAACCTGTAAAATGAAAGATGATAATAACAGCTAGCATTTATATGGAGCCTATTGTGTGCAAGGCACTGTGCTAAGTGCTTTACAAATATCTCATTTCATCCTCAGCAATTCTAGAAGGTATTATGATCTTCATTTTGCAGATGAGGAAATTGAGGAGAAATGACTTGCTGAAGGTCACACAACTAGTGTCTAATGTTGAATTTGAATTCAGGTCTTCCTCATTTTAGGTTCAGGGCTCTCCACAGTACCACCTAGCAGTTCCTTTGTTGATCTAGGGAGCTCCTGATGAAAAAGTTCCTTCTTCCCTCTACCCATGCGGATAAGAACTTGCCCTGCTCGGGGCATAAACTATATATGTCCCTGGTAGAATCTGAACCCAATTCTTTCAGACTTCCATTCTGAAGATCTGGATTTAAATCCTATCTCTGAAATTTACTGCTTGTGCAATCTTGGGTAAATTACTTAATTTCCTGGACCCTTGGCTTCCTTATTTGTAAAATTAGGGGACTGGATTTGGTGACCTTCAAGTCCAGTCCCCTAATTTACTGTGGACTGTGTTTTAATCCTGCCTATGTCCCAATCTATGTGACCACACAGAGTTCAGAATTCAGCTATAAAAGAAGAGGGTTGAATTAAATGACCTCTAAAGTCCCTTCCAGCCCTAGATTAATGATATAAATGGACTCTGCCATGGCCCGCCTCAACGATATTGAAAAATTGTTTAACCATTAAAATGCCTTTAATTTCTCCAGCTATAAAATGGACATAGTCTACCAGCAGGATTGTTGGGAGGGGTATATGACAAATGGTCGTATGGCCTTAAAACCCTTTGCAAACATGAGGAATGATCCTGCCAGATAGAAGTGAAGAACCATGAGGATTATTGGTAAACAGGCAGTCCAGAGACTGGGTGTCTCCAAACACTTAAATCTCTGTCGTGCTCAGGGAGAAGAGTACCAAGAGCTTAGCTGTAGAAGTGAAAAGGGCTGGGAATCCTCCAACTTTACAAAATAGCAGCTGTAATTCCAGCCAGTCCCACTGACCAGCCAGTTCAAGCCACTGACATCTCAAACTGGTTGTTACCGGAACTGCCCTGCATGTTATTACCTACTCAGAAGATAAAGGACAAGGACACACAGAACCAAGTGTCTTATCTAAGGTTATTGGGCAAATCATCAGTAAGAGATTGTTTTAAAAATCATTAGGATCAAGGAGAGGAAGGGATCCCAAAGAGCATCAACCCCAGAGAAGTAAAGCAATTTAATATATTAAATGACATTTTTACACAGCAGGAAGGAATTCTGTGAGCATGGCAGGCTGGCCGATCTCCATTAGAAAGACCAGGATACTAGTCAAGCTTCTGAAAAGCACTAGCTTTGTGAATCCTGAGCCTGGTTAGCTTTTTATAATCAAAAACTGCCAAAGAGTTGCCAATCTGCATTTGCAGAGGATATCTGTTATACCATAGAAATAACAAATCCACATCAAAAGTAAAAGAAACTACAGTTGAAATCAAGTCCACACCAAAAGGAAAAGAAAATAGAAATTGACCTGATAATTTTGGTGGATTTAGGAGTTGTACTTAGCAGATTTGCCATTTCAAGTGCAATCATCTTTTTTATTATATTATGTTAAGCAAATCCACAACAAAAGGAAAAGAAAATAGAAATTGATATGATAATTTTGGTGGATTTAAGAGTAAAATCAACATACTATCTTATGGAAATGCTTGTTTGATTCCATAAATTAAAAAAAAAAACAGCGCTTTGAAGTTTACAAAGTACTGTATGTGATCTCATTTGAGTCTGGCAGATGACTATTACGATAATTTGAAATTCTCATTTAAAGATGAGTAGAAAGTGTTAGATTTTGGATTTGAATCTGCGGTCTTCCTAACCTCAGGTCCAGAAGTACCTGGATGCCTCTCCACCTGTTACTTCAAAGGGCAAATGAGTTTATTGTTCATTCTGCGTTTTTGTGACTGGGGACTATCGCACTCCCACACTGTTCCTGGGACTTTCTTGGTAAAGAGTGGTTTGCCATTTCCTTTTCCAGTGAATTGAGGCAAATATAGTGGGGGAGGGGGGGTCACATGGCAGGAGGTGCCTGAGGCTACGTTTGAACTCGGACCTTCCTGACTTCAGGTCCCGTGTGCCAACCTCTCCAACCACAAATCCAGAGGTCTTTTCCATTCTTACCAAACTTATTAATGTGACCCAAGAATTGCCCTCCCCGACGTCACTGGATTCACCTTTATTCTCAGGTCCCGGGTAATGGAAGCGGGGTGGAGCGGGGAGGGCAGGTGGAACCCAGGGGAAAACCGAAGCCGGCTCGTTTGGCCAGTTTCTTTGGCTCCCGATGGAAGCGACCCACAGACGGGCTACGGCACGAAGAAAAACCCAGGACGAGGGGCACGGAAAGACCCGCAGAATACAGGCGAGCCAGACCTGCGGCCGGGAGCCAGACCTGGGCTGCTGAGATTCAGCGCCATTAGCTTGCCTCGCGTCCTCGCGTTTGCCCTAAACCCCGTTTCTCCCTCAGTAACTAGAAGGCGATTGAGGATCCCCGAAAGGCGCGCTCCCCCCTCTCCCCTCCCCCGCCCCAGCAGGAAAAGCACTTCAGTTTCCAGATAAAAACTGGAACGCTGACGAGGTAGTAAATCCGAGGAGAGGAGAGAGCCAGAGCCACCTTACGCATCCCGTAAACAGAGAAGGGGTGGAGCCTTGGCTCGGGGCCCTGCATTTCCTGGGACCCACAGGACTAGTGGGTGGAACAGCTACAGCCAAACTCCTCTACAGGGACAGGAAGCAGGGAAGGCGCTCCCGAGACAGGAGTCGGTGAATGCTGAGGGGAAGCCAAATTCTCGTGGATTATCCAAAGAAAGGGGCCCAGCGCTCCCCCCGAGCAAGGGGCTGGCGTGGGGGGAGGGGCAGACGGAGGGGGCTTCCTAGCCGGGCCGAGTCTCCGAGGCAGGGAGAAGACCCCGCCGACGGAAGCAGCTTCCTCCTTGATCAGGTACTCTCTTCCTGGGAATGGGGGGAGGGGTGCAGGTCCGGAGAACGCCTGGCCTTTCCTCCGGCTGCAAGGACGGAGAAAAAGCCCGTCTTTCAACTGGGTGGCTCTGGGCTTTCCCGGAGACTCCAGCATTTGGGGAGTGCATCCAGTCTCCTAGTCCCCCCTTTCTTCTAGCGCCCGCCCCTCCCGCCCCTGGGCTGCCAGCTGCTCCCTCCTCTGTCCCAGCTCTGATTTCGCTCCAGAGGACGGGCTGATTTAACGAGGCTGCTAGCCCGCAGCTCCCTTTCCCTGGGGCCTCTCTGAAGTGGAGACCACCAGGGGGGCGATCCCCAGCAAAGGGTGGGTTTAGGCAGGCGGGGTACTCTGTGTGACCCAGTTGCTAAGGCAGTGCCTGAGGCTGGTCCCACGTTCCCATGGCAACCGGGGGCCAAGCTCCTAATCCATTAGAACAGAGCTTTGTACCAGGATAGTGAGGCTGGTCAAGCCAGACGGGGCGCTTGCCTTGGGACGGAGCGGTTTTAGAGGGGCGTCCCGCTGCTGAGGCAGGCGCGGGACTGCAGTCTGGGTAGACGAAATCTACCCAGGGTGTGCATATATACGTTCGCTGGTGTCTGTCTCCAAAAATGGCAGAAATGGTGGGGAACTGGCTGATTCCTGCCTTCCTTGAGCTTGGGTGGAAGAGTGAACTTTGGGCCTGGACGTGTGGACACAAGGTGGGGATGAATCTAGGGAACAGTGCTGAATTCCAGGAACGTAGATTTCAGTCTCGTAAGGAACCCTAGAGGTAGCTAGCTAGTCCAACCCCCTCATTTTATAGATGAGAAAACAAGACTCAGAGATTTCCAAGGCTAACCAAGTACAATAAATAGTTACCTAGCCTAGAGAGCCAGACACCTGACTCACCTCTGAGCTTCAGTTTGCTCCTCTATAAAATGGGAAGAATAATATGTACCCTAGGACTTTACAGGGTCATTGTGGGGAGAGTAAGTGAAAGTTCTTTGTCAAGCATAAAGGACCACGTCAGCAAAATGGAGTGTCATTCCTTTTCTAATTATGGAGAGCTCTAGGAATTCGTTAATATTTCTTGCTTGTATTGATCTGCTGGGGTTTAAGTAGTTGATGATAGGCTATATCCCCCTGGGGAGAGATGAGGATACCAGAATATCCTGCAATGAGCCTTCATTTTTACTCTTCAAGGTGACACCTTTGGGGATAGCCGAAAAAAGAGGGGGCATTCCTCATTCTCCCTAGTGTGTTGGTTCCATGCCCAAGGACTTTTGCTTGAGTGCAGTGCTAAACAACAGAGCTCTTAATAAATCCCCAGAGCAGCCAATCATTTGGCACTACTCAAAAATGCCTGGAGTTTCCAAAGGCACTGAGGCTGCATTTGTATGGGCCAGGAAAATTCCTTAGTTGCCCCGAAGCAGAGAAGTTGGATTTCAATACCCACATTGTCCTTATGGTATAGAGTTTCCATGTTGTTGTGGAAAGTGCTTTTGTAAACCTTAAAATGCTGCATCAAAGTAAGTCCTTAGTTTTTCCTAGTAGTGGTAGGTGATGGTGGTGATAGTAGTACAATTTCTTTTGAAAGGTTAGGGGTGCAGCAAGATAACTGTATGTATACATATATTGGATTTAAATGTATTTCAACATATTTAACATGCATTGGACCACCTGACAGCTAGGGGAGGGGATAGGGGGAAGGAGGGGAAAATTTGGAACAGAAGGTTATGCAAGGGTCAATGTTGGAAAAATTACCCATGCATATGTTTTGTAAATAAAAAGCTTTAATTTGAAAAAAAAATTAAGGGTACAATAAGGGAAGAAAGCAAGGAATATTCTGTGGACCATTCTAAAGTGACTCAGAAACCAAAACAGCTCAGGAAATGGGCCTAAAGCAGCATTATTCCAGCCTGCTTAAAAAGTTTAATTGTATTTTATCTTGTTTTGTTTTTGAGTCATGGGAACATGTGCTGATGCAGCTCTGTAGGAAAAAGGTCTTCAAATTTCAACCTCTTCACCCAATCCTACCTAGTTATTAAATATGATTAAGCTTAATCCACAAAACTCTTGGGACCCTCGATGGAAAGAATACTCTGACACATCCTGATCTCAGAGATTAGAACAAAAACTGAAATGAATAGGGAATTATAGATCTCCAGAGATCTTAGTGGACTGTGTTTTATTGTAGAGAGATTTCTAAGATCATAGATCTTCAAATCATAAATTTTAGCACTAGAAGGGATCTTAGAGATCATTGAATGCAATCTCCTTCTTTTATAATAAGAAAATTGATGCCTAGAGAGATTTAAGTGATTTGTCTGAGGTCCCACGGTGATAGAACCAGGATTTGAACTCAGCTCTCCTATCTACAAAGGGTCGCTAATGAATAGAGTTCGGGTCTGGAGTCAGAAAGACATCTTCCTGAGTTCAAATTTAGCATCAGACACTAGCCGTATGACCCTGAGCAAGCCATATAATCCTGTTTACCTCAGTTTCCCCATCTGTAAAATGAGCTAGAGTAGAAAGTGGCAAACTGCTGCAGTTTCTTTGTCAAGAAAACCCTAAGAGAGTTCAGGAAGAATCAGACATGATCCAAAACAACTTTGTCTTTGTAGCCAACATTTTCCTGTTCTACAAGCAGAAGTATAATGATGCAATTTGGGACATAATCCTGATTATACTTAAGCCTTTTTGCATATGATAGTTTGGGTGTTTGGGGGGAAGGAATTCCCTGAAGGACAAAAAGCGATGTGTCTTATTATCCTTTTCACATATTAATACTTTGTGGTGATGGAATGCATTGCTTTGCCTTGCTAGGAGAAAGTTCAATTCTCACTTGACTGACAGAATTTTGTCTGGTTTCAGCAGGTAGTGGATAGACCAAGGAAGTAATTACAGAAATTCTTCTCTGCAGGAAGAAAGGTAAGATTCTCCAGTATGTCTACTGCCTTCCCTCTCTCCTTCCCTCCTTCCCTTCCCCTGCTTCTGAATAGCTTAGCTGGATCCTTGTGAGATGAGAACATTTGGAAAGATGGGTGTGAATGTTGGATAGCTCCAAAGGACATCTATCCAGTGCATCTTTTTTCCCTTTCTCACTTAGTCCAGATTCAGGACACCATGCAATGCTAATCCATTCAGAACTCACTCTTGGGAGTTATTCGGCCCCAGATGCGAAGGCTGGATGGAGTGCCATTTCCAGGCAGCATAAGGGGGTCTGGAGCACCGCTCTTAGGCCAGATACTGCTCAGACTCAGTGCTTTGGTTAGGGTACCTTCACACAGGGAGAATACCTTCCCCCTTGCTATTGGAGCCACTGTTTTGGTGGCAGCAAATGGGTTGGGAGAGGGACATTCCTGCTCTGAGGGTCAGTCACCATGGAGAGTTCAGGGCTACTGCCTAGCCTTCAGAAATAGAGGAGATAAATGGCAGCCTTCCCTCCTTCCAGTGCCCTTGCCCGCTCCAAGGCCATCCCAGAGAGGGCAGAGCTTTCTCTATTGATTTGTGTGTTACCCAAGAACAGGTCTTTTCTTGGGATAACTAAAGCCACAGTTTGGGTGACCTAAGGTGACTGAGAAAACCCAGGGGTCAGAGGACCCCACCCCCTCTCTGTGAGTGACTGTGCTGCCTGGGGGGGGGGGGGGGATGTAGGAAAGGACAAGTTGACAGTGGGAGGGAACTTGGGGATCAGGAAAGGCACCGATTGGCTCTGGAGTTGTGGGAAGGCTGGGCTCTGGTGCATCCCTTCCCCTTTGATGATGCAATGTCCAGGTGTCTGTGGTCAGGAGTAGGGCCTGAGGGGGGGGAAACGGGGCTGTCAGAAAGAGAAAGATCTCAGCCCTCCTAAAGCCTGAGAAATAGTGGAGCTCACCCCGGTGGTAACTCCAGGAGGGCCCTGCGGAGGACTCTGATGCGTGGTGAGGTGCCTGTGGTTCAGCAGCAGGTCAGAGCGGCAGCGGGCACCCCAGGTGCCCCTCTGGGGCAGCAGGCGCCAGGCACCAGCCAGGCTAATTGTTTCCTCCCCCTCGCCATCCCCTCTGCAGCAGGCAGGCAGGCAGGCAGGCACACAACCCCTCTTGGGGTGGCTGCTCCTTGTTGGCGCAGGGACAGGTCGCACTTTGAAGGTTGCACCATAACCCCTCGGGGTAGGGGGTGGGGGCTCTCCTCCCTGGGAGTGGCCAGCTCAGGTTTGAACAGGTCCTGGCCCAGAGCGGGGGTGACTCCGTGGCTCCCTCAGCACCTTAGGCTGATTGCACCAAGCTGGACGGGCCGGTTCCTTTCCTCTAAAATTACTTGGGCCTTAGCACCCCCAAATGAGGGAGAAACCCCTGAGATTAAGGGGGGGAGTTTAAACCTAAGGACCAAAGAAGGAAGAATTCAACCTGAGGTGACTGAGTGGGGATTGTTGGGGTTGAGCTAGGTGTAAATCCAGCTGTTATCAGAGGACCAGAGGTTTGGAATTCTCTCCTTAGAACCTCTTTTTTTTTTTATAGAGGGGGAACGGAGGCCCAGAAATGGAAAGTGAGCTCTCCAAAGCACCTAACATTTTAAACAGACTTTAAGTGGCAGAGTTACTATTTGAAGCCAGGTCCTTTGACTTCAAATCTTGTTAAGAAATTCTAAGACTAGGAATAACTTTAGAAGGACAGAGGGTTGGGGGCAGGCAGAGGGTAGGGTTTAAGAGAAAGCGGAGATGCAGTGAAGGGGGACTCAGATGAGACCACTGGCACCTTCTGATTCATGCCTTTTAGAAAGCAGTCTATCAGATTGAGTGTTAGGCCTTATTAGTTCTGAAGCTCTGAATGGATACCCAAGAGGGCACTCTGCTCTGAGGAAGTGGCAGTGCCCTAGGCCTGCCCACCATTGGCTGGTTCAAAAGCACACAGTAGGTGGGTGTGTCACCCAGACCTCCTTTGCAGAATGAGACTGATGCTGTAGCTCAGTTCCAGCCCTATCCCCCAGGGAGGGAGACCAGGGCAAAGGAAGCTACTCTTGGAAGGTGGTGTAGGGCCACAGCTGCACCCTGGCGAGCATTAGGGAAGAGGGGGTGGGGTGCTGCAGGGGGTGGTGCAGGTGGCAGCGGGCCAGAGCCCGGGGAGCTGAAAAAATTGGCTGAATGCCAGTTCGTGTCTCTGGGGCCCAGCTGGGCAGGCTGCCAGCCTGGTGCCCAGAGAGTGGGGAGGAGCCCGGGTCTTTTCCTCGGGGCAGAAGAAAGGGCTGGAGAGGGTTGGGCTTGAGCTCCATTAGGCCTGGTGAGGTGGAGAGGCAGAGAGAGTGAAGAAACATTGAAAGAAAAATCAGTGTTTCCAAACCCCCACGTTAGTGTCTCTGCAGTGCTGGGAGTCAGAACCCAAAAGGAAACGAGTAGTGCAGAATTGTGGGAGCAGGTTCTACTGGGGATCAGGTGGACATAAGAGTTGTTATCCCGGCTAGCAATTCGTTAGCAACCACTCCTACAATCAAGAAGAACTCAAGCGTTTCTCCAGCCTTTGAACATGTCCCCCACCCCCTCCTCATAGTGCACATTAACTGGAAAAGTGCCATTTACCCTTCGGCTGCTTAATGAATATTTATCACCAAGATGCCTCTTGCCATAAATGTGACCTTTATTGATATTCTCCTCATCCCTGTGCTTCTATATCCTTCTCCTTTCTTTGCTCTTCTCTTTTTCCTTTGATTTATGCTGAATTTCCACTCTTTCAATAATCTCTGCTTTATTTTCCCATCTCTCTTCATTTTTGGCCATTATTCTTTCCCTCTCCTTTCCCTTTAACCTCTCCCCCATTCTATAATTGCTCACATTTTTTCTGATTATTAATACTGATGAATCTTGTAGTCTTTTTTCTTTTTCACCCTTTTATTCTATCCCTGTCCCTACTTCACAGATCACATATTTCTTTAACCTCTTACTTTTTCCCTTTTCCTCTGTTTTTCATATATGTGTAAATGAGTAGGTCCATTTGTGAAAGTTTGTATTTTGTTGCATGTAGGGCTTTGTGATGGTGAGAGTTGCATGTATGGGTTTGAGAGGAGGACGTAAAGTTAGAGGAAGGTCAGGGCTCGGCCTTAGCGTGGCTCGAGTTCATTGCTCTCAGGAATTTTTCCGCCCCATTCAGTCCCCAGAGTATGTATTGTAAGGATGGAGAAAACTACAGCAACACTAATTTGCTCACTCCCCTTCTATGACTCCCCTTCCCTGCCACTTCCTGAGATCCTTATAAACAGTGTTGTGGTTGAGAAAGAGTAGAAGGAATCCACAGGTCACTGGAGTGGGGGAGTCCACAGGCAGTTGAGAATAGTATGAGCTGGCTGTGGGATGCAACCCATGAAATATCTCTTCAGAGATTTTTTCTCTTTGGCTAGTGGGAAAGACAAATGAGCATACTGAATAAAAACAACACAGCTTAAAGGGATTTTGGTACCATGATGTCACTATATTACACATACACACATTTAACCATGAGTTTAAAACCTTCACCTCTTTTATTCTATAGTTTTCTATTGGGTTCCTATTATTTGGTTCAGTAATTAAGCAATCATTAAGTTTTTATTATATACAAAGCACTGTATTAGGTGCTAGAATGTGAAAAATGATAATGCCTTTAACTTGGAGAGTGGTTGAGAAAATACTTGCATGTATATAAATACATATATAATATACATATATATATTCAACTTATAATCCTGGGCACATATGTATGTATGTGTGTGTGTGTGTGTGTGTGTGTGTGTGTGTGTGTATGATATGGTGATATATAAAAAGGTGACACAGTAAGAGTCTGAGGAAGAATTTGAATTGAGATCTTTATTACTCTAGGGTAAGTGCCTATCCATTATACCACCTAGCTGCCAATAGATAAATAGATATATACATATGTATATATCTATACACATGCACACACATGCATGTGTGTACACACACATATATATTTGTGTGTCTGTGTGTACCTCTGCATGCGGGGAGCTACATGGTGTAAGGATTAGAGTACCAGACCTAGAGTCAGAAATTTTTCAATACAAATCCTTCCTTACTTTCTGTGTGATCCTAGGCAATCTCAGTCTCAATCGCCTTGTTTGTAAAATGGGGATAATAATAGTACCTGCTTCACAGCATTACTGTGAAAATTGAATGAGATAACATGTCAAGTGCGTTGTAAACCTTAAAGCTCTATATAAATGCTAGTTGTATGCATCATGCTAGGTGTTGTGGGGGATTTAAAAGAAGTGTCAAATGTGGTCCTGGGCACTCAAAACCCTTTCAATCTAATTAGGTGCATCCACAAGTCACTTAAATAATTAATGAAAGAATGATAAAATAAACATTAAAGTGATTGGCACTTAAGGACCTGACGTCCCAGAAAAGAATGCAGGCATCCCAAGGAACTAGCATCCATGCCCTAGAAAGAAGCTATGCTAGGTGAATCTCATTTCCTTTTTTGTGATAGGATTATCTACACACACACACACACACACACATACATACACACACACACAAATATATATATATCTTGACAGCAGTGGAGGATGTAGGACTGTTATGTCCAGATACCTTAAACTCAACATGTCTAAAACGTAACTCAGTTATCTTTCCCCCAAATCCTTCCCACCTCCTCCCAGTCCCCCAGGCACTCTAGGAGTGACTTGGACTCCTCCCCCACCCCTAAATCCAAATTGTTGCCAAGACTTTGTTATGCCCCTTCTCTCCTCTGTACTGCTCTCATCACTTCAAGCCTGTATTATTGCAATAACCAACTGGTGGATCTCCCTGCCACAAGTCTCTCCCCACTCCAGTGACTTGTGTCCTTTCAGCCACCAAAGTGATTTCCTAAAATGGAGGTCCAACTGTGTCATTCCCATACTCAGCAAATTCAGTAGTTCCCAATCATCTCCAGGATCAAATGGAAAATCTGTTTGCATTTAAAGCCCTTCATAACTCATCCCATTAACTTCTCTACTCTTATATCTTATACCTCCCTGTGTATTCTTTGACCTAATGACACTGGCCTCCTTGCTATACCATAAACAAGACATTCCATTTCCCAATCCCAAGCATTTTCTCTTGCTGTATCCCTCACCTGTAGTATTCTCCTTCCTCATTTCTGCCTCCTTGCTTCCTTCACATCTCAACTAAAATCCCACCTACCACAGGAAACCTTTTTCAATACTTCTTATTTCTAGTTTATTCCCTCTCTCAATTATTTCCTCTTTATCCATTATTTGTATATATTAATTTACATGTTATTTCCCCTGTTAGATTGTGAGCTCCTTGAGGGGTAGGACTATGTTTTCACTTTCTTTTCATCCTTAGCACTTAGCACAGCATTTGGCACAGTTAATAAATGTTTATTGACTGACTGATTGATGTAGGCTGGATGATACTACAGTTAGGCAGATTTGGAACTGGTTGAACAACTGTACTCAGAGAGCTGATTAATGAATCGATGTAATCTTGGAGAGAGGTTTCTAGTGGCTCTCTACAGGGCTATGTTCTTGACCCTTCCCTAGTTACCATTTTTATCATTGCTTTAGATGCAGACATAGGAGGCAGGCTCATCATATTTGTAGATGGCAGAACAGGGAAGGATAGCTGTTATGTTAGCTGCCAGAGTCAAGATTCAAAATGAACGGTATTTACAATGAATCCTGCACAGAAATGAACAATATGTAATTTAACAGGGAGAAATGTAAAGTCCTCATCTGGCTTCAAAAAACAAATTGTCTAAATATAGGCTAAAGGAGTCTTGATTTGAGTTCATTTGATTAGGGATTTTAGTTGACTTGGTTAAGTTCAATTGTAATCATCAGTGTAATATGTAGCTACTTTAAAAAAGCATAAACTAATAAAAAATATATAGCACTTGGATCTAAGTAACAGTACTACAATACTCTGATGCTTAGAACACATCAGGCATATTGACTCTTAAAAGATGGACTGGTTAATTAGAGTTAATCCAGAAGAAGAGGAAACTAAAGACTAAAAATAAAGAGTATGGAAATGATGGTGTATATTGTTTAAGGGACTGGGAATGTCTTTCAGTGAGAGAAGACTAAAGGGAGACAATAACTATCTTCATACATTTCAGATAGAATCTTTGGTTTATAAGGGACTTTCAGGATCTTTAACCCAATTCATCCCTTCTATAACATCTTTGAAAATTGAACATCCAACTTCTCCTTAAAATCAGCAGTGATGGGAAACTCACTCCCCAAAACCGGTCATTCTACTTTTGAACAGTTCTGATTGTTAGAAAAATTTTCCCTACACATAGTCAAAATCTCTCAGCAAATCCCATCCTAGTTTTGTTCACTGGAGCCAAGGGGAGCAAGTCTATTCCTTATTATACATGACAACACTTTAAAACAGCTGTCATAGTCTGTCTTCTTTTCTCCAGGATAAATATCCCCTGTTTTTGCTTTTTTAAAATTGATCCTTATATGGTATATCCATCCAGACTTGGAATCATTCTGGTCACCCTGCTCTGGATAGTTTCCAGTTTATCTGGAAAAAGGTCATGGGACTAAAGCTTCTGTCTGAAGCAATAGTGCCCCAAGTCATGATGCTCCAAATCTGGTTTTTTCAGAGTAGAGGGAAACCATCACCTTCTGTTTCTGGAAACTGCTCTCTTTATAAAGGCTCAGGATTATGCAAACCTATGACTGGGACTGTCAAATGTTTCATACTCTGGACTCATGGAAGTTTTGGTCTAATAAAACTCTCATATCTTTTCCATCTTATCTAGCCTGTATGTTTTCTCTGTACTGTATTTGTACCTGTATTTGTACATCTGATTTTGTGAACTCAAGAGGGAGGACTCGAATGTATCCCTTAATTAAATTTGATATAGTGTCTTGCAGAAAAGAGAGAACATTTGTTCTGAGATGTTGCAGAAGGAAGAGCTGGGTTGTAGGGAGGAGTTAGGAAGCACATCACATTCATAAAATCCTGTACCCAATCAAGCCATATTCCGATCAACTAGTCTCCTCTCAAGTGCTGAAGTAATAAGGTCAGGTATTTACTGAGCATTTATAAGCATTCAATACTGTTGCAAGATGCAGAAGTCTAAAATATGTTCCCTCAGTTTAGGAAGCTTACAATCTAGTTGGAGAAACTAACTACATATGAAACAATCACAAACAATACAAGGCAGTATCTAAGTGCAAAATCGATATTATTGACTGCAGTGACTGCAGGAGTTCAGAGGAAAATGGATGAAGGTTGGAGACAGAGAATCTAGAGATTGATGGTACCTCAGAGGTCATCCTTATGTAACTTCCTATTCATGTTTGAAAGCTCTTGGGGAACAAAAGTTCACTCCTTCACCAGGGAGTTTATTCTATTGTTGGACAACTCATCTTTGAAGAGTTCTTCCATAATTCCTCTCTGAGGAAACTAGATTTGGGGCATCATGACCTGGAGCACTATTGCTTCAGACAGAGACTTTAGTCCCCACCACAAAAAAGGCTTAGTCCTTAGTGTCCTTGGTCCCCTGAACTAGGAGATTGGGGGGATGGGAAGAATCATAGCTGCTGTTGAAGAGGATGGTACCAGAAAGAGGGCTGGGAACTTGTCCCCTTTTAAATCCTATCTTTTCCCAAAACCTGACCTAAGATCCCTCCTTGTCTAATTACTTGAAAGGTAAAAGAAAGAGTCTGGGCTGACAGGGGATAAAGAGACAGAGACAGAAACAGAGAAACAAGAATCAGAAAAACAGAATGGAGCTTGGGAATTAGGGAATAGATCTGAATATTGAGTGACTCTGAGCTTTGGTTTGAGCCTCATGTCTATCAATGAATATTTCAGTGTCCATTAGATCCTTCCCTCGTGTTATTATGGCTCACTGCCTCAGATCTCTGTTAGGGAATGAGATCTTCCTTCCCCAGAGGGAAAACGTTTTCCAGGTTGGGGGAGGAGAGGATTAGGTTATTCCACTCAGAGTGTCTGGAAGCTGAGGAGCCGCGGGGTTAGCAGCCTTTATGTCTCCTACTCCCAGCCTGGGGGGCGGGGGTGTAAGAGAGAATGGTGGCCCCTGGTTAGTGTGCTGTCTCATCCCTCTCCATCCTTATCAATGAAGAGTGTGTGTGTGAGTGTGTGTGTGTGTGTGCACGCGCGGAGTCCTTGCTCACCACCTGTCCCCTCTTTCCCCCATGCAGGTCTGGAGGTTGGGGCAGGGCTTGGAGCTCGAGGGGGCCGGGCTCGGCTGGTGCCGGGGGCGGGAGCAGCGGCCGGAGAGTCGAGTTTTGCAGCCGGAGCTGGAGCCCACAGCCGCCTCTCTTCGCTTGCTCCTGTTCTCGCTCCCTCCGTGCCGCCGCCTCCTCCTCCTTCCCCTCCGGCTGCCGCCGTGATGGGCTTTGGGAGCCTGCTGGCCCCGCTGGGCGCCCTCTTCCTGCTGCTGCGGCCGAAGTCGCTGTCCGAAGCGATGGTGCCCCGGGTCAGCCTGCCTTATGGTGAGTGGGGCCGCTGGCGACGCGCACTCCGGAGGTGCAACCTGCGGTAGCCAGGGAGGAGGGGGAGCTGGCTGGGGTCCTGGAGGGGGAAGGGGAAAAGGGGAGAGAAGGGAGAAAGAAAGAAAGAAATGGGAGGGGGATCCGGTGACAAAGAGGGAAGGAGAAAGAATGGGAGGGGGATGCTCTCCCCTGGGTTAAACGGCTTGTGAATGCTGGGGGAATTGGAGGCCCCGGGAGCTTTGCCTTCCACCCCCCGGGTCAGAGCATGGCAGGGCTGGCGGACCCTCAGCCCCCGCCAAGCTCTTTCATGTTTGGTTTCTTCCTTTTCTCTTGCATGGTCCGTGAAACTCTTCCCCGTCCCTCGGCAGCCCTCTTCCCCACCCCCACTCCCCTCTCCTCTCGCATTCGGTCTCTTTGAGAGGGACTCAAGGCCGCCGGTAGTCTGCCTCCTCATCCCCCCACCCCCTGCCCCCGCTCCCTTTGATGCTGACCAGAGCCCTTGCCCCGCAGCCCTGCCCTGAGCCGGGCCCCAGGGGGGTGGGGAGAAAGGGGCCCAGCCAGTCAGAGTCACATAAACATGGGGCTCTGGTATTCCAGGCAAGTTGTAGCAGAGCCCAAGGAGCCGCAGCTCCGCGCTGCCTCCCCGCCCCTTCCAGCCGAGGTGCTGGGCATGGTCCCCACTCAGCCCTACCCTGGCTGGCGTGCCATTGTCCTCCTCCTGTCCTCTCCCTTCCAAACCCTTCTGCTGCCCCTCTGCACTCTCCAGGACCTCTTCACTTTTACTGCATTCAGCGTCTCTGAAATAGCCTTTCTCTGCATCTCCCTTTCATTGGACTGATTCTCCAAGAAGGGATGGGGAGAGTGGGGGTGGGGAGGGACTGCAAGAACAAGGAAGAGAATGAAGACCCCTGGGGAGGGGGGAGGATTTGGGCTCTAGCGCCTGGATTTGGACCAGAAATGAGTCCCTGGCAATCCTCCCGCCTGCCCCCTCTCTCCCACATCCCCGCAAACCACATACTACAGGTTGGCGGTCTCAGATGCAAATCCAATCTAACAGTGATCCTACCAGGGTGATCTAACGGTACTCTGTGACTTCCACCAGGGCTCTTTTCCCTTTTTCTCATGGCTTCCCTCCCCACCCCGCCATGGCTTCAGATTCCCTCCCTCTTCCTTTCTCATCCATGAAGCATCCATTCCTTCCATACCTAATGTTGAGGGTTGTTCTGAGGGTTGGGGTAGATATATAAGTAAAAGCACTTTGGGACCGATAAAGGTTCCTACAAAAAAAGAAGGTATGATTATTGTTATTATTGTAAGATGTATAACCCACATGCATTTCCACACCCACTTTTCCACACAGGTTGTGGGTGGTTTCCTAACCACATAACAACTCTAGGGCAATACTATCATTCTGTGAGAAAAGAGACTTGTGTCTTTTAACATATTGTGTTAGTCTCTAGCACCTCAGGGTACTTGATGAATGAGAGCTACAAAGAGAAAGAGCTGATTTGAGAGAAACCTGGCCCCATTTGTAGATCTGTTACAAATGACCGTGTGAACCTCCATTTTCATTTTCATTAAATAGTATTTAGTATTCCCACCTAATCCCAGCACTGTACAATATCATGCTAGGCCCTCTCCATTTTTATTTCCATAGAATAATTGAGATTCTCTCTATTAGAGAAAACTAATTTGCTGTTTTCCTACTCCTTTCTGCGTTAGGATAAAGGGTGGGAGAGTTGGGATTATGAGAAAATGAAATGCTGCCTGTAAACTTCTTTGAGAATCCCTGATGAAAGGAACTGTGGAATATAGAACGTTGTCATTTTTATATAGATGGCTGCTTCATAACCAAGCCCACCTCCACAGGCTGCTTGTAAGCACATGTTTACACACAACAGAACACACCTCCACAAAGTGGCTCATAAACATATTTATGGCCAATCGTCTAGCTTTTCCCAGGCAGTTGGTGTACATATTTACTCATGGGCATTGGTACATATAGTTACTTTTTTGGGTGAATATGTATGTATGTGTTAAAAAAAAACCACACCACCATCTCCTACTTGTAATCACATTTATATGGCGATTTGGGCTTATAAAGTACTTTTCTCACAACAACCTTAAGAGGTAAGTTGTGCAAGTAAGCTTTATTTTACAAATGAGGGAACCAAGACAGAGACATTAGAAGATTATAGATTTAGAGCTGGCAGGGACTCAGAGTTCACTTAGTCCAGCCGCATCATTTTATAGATAAAGGGCATAAAATAGAGGTCCAGAGTTTAATTGATTTGTTAGAAGTAGTAGAATCAGTTTGGGATGTCAGTTCTTCATCTCGAGCCACCTCTCTTTCAGATTCCCAAACTAGTAAATGTGAGAGCTGGGATCAGCACCAGGACTCCTGATTTCTAAGTCCAGCAGCCTAGGGTTTGTGGACTTTCCTGGAAGTCTGAACTTCTCAGAAAAATATTTTAAAATTATTGGAAAAACTAAATTTCAGTTAGATTTTAGTGAAAACAAAGTTGTATTTCTCTCTCCCCTCCTCCGCCCCAGCCCAAGTTCACTGACCCTGAGTCCTTCAGGTCAAGAATCCTTACATTACACCATGTACCCCCCCATGCACCTGTAAGCATTCAGGTTGCCCCTCCATCCTTGTTGGCACAGCTGCTTTGCCACTGCTGACTAATTCCGTCTAGTCACTTTGCTTTTCATCTCCCCTTTTCATATATTCAGTCTCTAATAGAAGGGGGAGGTCCCCATGGGAGGCTGCCCAGGCGACAGAATAGTCTCACCCCTGGAGTGTTGCCTCAGGCTGTTTCCTGCTTTTTCCCTCGGGGACTTGTTAGATATTCCTGGCAGAGGATCTGCCCTTGGGGCCCATGGTCACACTGGACTGCTTGGCACAATGACATGGTTTCCCTCCCTCATGGACCAGGGACAGAGATATGGAGAGATGGAGTAGGCTCAAATACTACTGTCGGGCTTCCCTGCTCTCGCCATATTCTTACCTCCCTGAAATGACCTCCGCATTCCCGAGGCATCCAAGTGATTATTATAAACTGTGGCCTTCATTCATGGTCTCAAACCATAACACCAGGCAGTGAACAGAGGGATTGCTGCCATCGTTAATGATGGCCTATCTGCCTGGGACCCCTCGTGCTTGGGGACGCAGGCTCAGCACTGGGAATGGAGCTGGCGGGGAATGTGTTCCCCTTCTAGCCTAACTCCTTTTCCTCACCCAGTGGTACCACTGTTAGGGGAAGGAAGACCACAGCTTGACTTTAAATCAAGCCTGGGAGGGGCCATCCCACAGTGGGGGCTACAGGCCGGGGCTGGCCAAGTCAGGGCCTCTCAGCTTGCGAAAAGATTTGCCTTGGTGAATGGAAATGTTTCCAGGATTTTTTTGGAATTTTGAGTTCTGTTTTATTAGAAACAGAATTTTCCTTGCATGTGTAACCTCTAGCTTCAGGAACTAAACTGCTATCCAGAGCTTAAAGACCAGGAGTAGTGCTGACTAAAAATGGTGACACAGACCATTTGGACCTCAGGATCCTGTTAGAGCAAGTCTCTACAATGCTTCTTCAGCTTTCACATGTTTTATTAGGGCTACTTGTTTACATAATTAAAGTGAGTTATTAATCTCCAGCTGCCCCAAGAATTGCCAGAATGGAAAAGGACTGAACTCAGTAATTTTGAAACTGACATTTACCAGCTGTGTGACATTGGGCAAAATAAATTACTTTCTCTGGGCCTCAGTTCTTCTGGACTAAGGGGGATCTAAGGTCCTTCCAGCCCTAGGTTATAATTGGGAAAACAGAGAGCATAGAAAGCTGTATTCTCAGCACATTTAGGAGAAGGAATCTGCCACGGTGCCCTCTGCATCCTGGGCACCTGATGTCTGTGTCACTGATTGGTGGGACTGAAAAGATCAGACTGTGGATTGTTGGTCCTTCCCATGCTGGTTTCAGAGTTCCCTTCTGGCTAGTGGAACTTATTACAAGGCTTGTCTATATGTCTGCCCGATGCCTTTGTTCCAAAGGAGTCTTTCCTTTTCTCTTCTGAGTCAGTGGTATCTTCATGGCACCTTGATGCCCATTTTCTTCAGGTGGCCTTTAAGTTAACTCACCTTTCTCTTAGTGAAATATTCTACCTTTTTTTTTTTTTTTTTTTTTTTACATTTTCTTAAATCTTTTTTATAGTATTTTAGAATGCATACAAAGATAGTTTTCAACATTCACCTTGTGTTTCCAAATTTTTTCCTCTCCGCCCACCTCCCCAAGACAGCAAGCAATCTGATATAGGTTAAACATGTGCAGTTCTTCTAAACATTATTTCCATATTTTTCATGTTTGTTGCACTTCATTTTTTAAAGAAATTATTCACATGGTATGTCTAGATCAAAAGAAAATTCTTAGAAGAGCCTTATTTGCCCTGTTCTCAGTAGCCTTGACTGGTGATGCTCTAAAATTCAGAGAAAGTAAACAGAAGTTAAGATCCAGCTCTAGAAGTCTCTCACTTTCACTGGCTTCTGGGCCCCACCTCACCTTCCATTCCTTACCTCTCTTGTTACTGCTAGTTCCACCTTGTTATCTATATTCTGCCAGATGTTGAAATGCCAGTGAGTCCTGTGCTAAGTTGGCAAAGTGTGACCTTTGGGCGCGCACCCTGGGCACACCTGCAGCCAGTGGCAGGCTGCCTGACTGTGTGGTGTCTGAGGCTCAAGTGGAAAGCTGGGCTCAGGGGATAACCTCAGCCTTTGTGTCCAGTGTCACCTCTGGCTGAAGCCTGAGCAGTCAGGTGGTGCATATTTTACTAGTCTGTGATGCTGAACAAGTCACTTCTGTCTGCCCCAGTTTTCCCAGTAATCTGCAAAATGGGGATAATAATAGCATCTGCCTCCTAAGGTTGTTGTAAAGTCAAAATGAGATGTTATACACCAAGGGCTTTGGAAACCTCAAAGCACTTTTAAATGGTGACTATTATCTGATTACTGAAGATTGGGAAAATGTTAAAGATTTACATAACAAAAGTATGATATTTAAAATCAATTTATGAAACTTGCCCATTTTATTCAGTTCACATTTGATAAGATAAAATGCAGCATTATATTATTATATGTAATTCAATTAAAATCTTGGTTTTTACTTTTAATGGTCCCAAACCTCATTAAGGCCTAGAACTGTGCACAGAATAGAAGTATTCCAAGAAATATTTGTATACATGGGGCAAATTTGGAATTTTTAATGTAATAATTCTTTGTTAATATTCTAAGTTAACTATTCACAGTTACACTGACAATGAATAGAGTCACAGGCACATAGAATGTTGAAGATAGATGGAACCAGGATGCATAGATATTCAAACTAAAGCAGACATTGAAAACTTAGGTATAGACAAAATTTATACTCAACTATTAAAAAATGTCTATAATTTAGCTTTAATGAAAATCCAACCAGCAGAGTCAATAATCCTATCCAATGTTGTACCAACATAGCTGTATTCATGCCAAATATATTTTCTAGTAGTTTCTTGTAAACTAACATTTATTTTTATTAAAGCCTTTTATTTTTCAAAAAAAAAAAATGGTGGCTATTGCTGTTAAGCCATGTCTGCATTAGAACAGAGTCCAAACTGGTAAGATGTGTGAATGAATCATCATTTCAGTAGGAGTCAAGAAAGGACTTACGGTTCCTCCATTCCAACTAAAGGCTGGGAGGAACCTTTCTATGAGGGAGCCCCTCCCCAGGGTCAGGACTAATGTATTTCTCTGATAATGTACTTTCAAAGATCTTGTTTTTTAGCGAGTTTTTTTACTTCTCCCTTGGTAGTACTGAATACAGTGAAAAGTGTATTCTGTTTGAAGATATTTCTCAATTTCTCCTTGCATTTCTCCTTTTTTTAAAAAATAGTTTTCTAAGGCCTTCTTTGCCCAGATAGTTCTTACCAATACCACATGGTCATCTTCATACATCTCTGTTCTCATTCTTTTTTCCCCCCTTTGGTTTTTTCCCAACTATATTTTGTTCCTCTTGGAAAGAAAGATAGAACTTGGAAAATCCTACTTTGATGGGATGCTTGTAGGTTCTGGACAGAAGGACAAGACACTTTTGGTCTGTGCTGTTTGCAGGGCTCCTTAGCTCTTCTTCTCCTAATGCTCTGGTAGAGGCTAGTTGATTTTCCTGAAATTTTATCTTCCTGTCTCTGGGTTTTTCTCCAGAAAAGACATTGTTGAAATTGCTCTTATTTCCAAATTTCTTAGCTTTATATTTGGTTCTCTCTTGGGCAATCTTTGAATACTCCCATGTGAATATCATTGGCTTATGGCAAAAACAGGATTTTCAATACACTCTATGTGGTGTACTTCAGAAAAATCCTTTTTGCTTTGATAGTCTTCTTTCAGGGTTCAACTACTTAGGCAAAGTATTCTTTTTTTTTTTTTTTAATTTAAATTTTATTTTATTTAATAATAACTTTGTATTGACAGAATGCATGCCAGGGTAATTTTTTACAACATTATCCCTTGCACTCGCTTATGTTTCGTTTTTTTTCCCCTCCCTCCCTCCACCCCCCCCCCCCAAGATGGCAAGCAGTCCTATATATGTTAAGTATGTTGCAGTATATCCTAGATATAATACATATTTGCAGAACCGAACAGTTCTCCTGTAGGCAAAGTATTCTTAACCTTTTGGTATCATGGACTCCGTTGGCAGTCTTGTGAAGTCAGTGGATCTCTTCTCAGAATAATGTTTTAAAATACATAAAATGAAATACATAAGAGTTACAAAGGAAATATTGAGATATAATAGAATAACAATTGTAACATTTAGCATTTGCAAAGTATTTTACTTTATCCTTACAGCCACCCTGGGAGGTGCTGATTTTTGAAAAAGTTCACTGACCTTTGATTTCAGAACTCAGAGAGTAAAAAAAAAAATTAGGAAAATGATTCTTTGGTCTACCTTTGCAGCATTCCACGCTTAGTGCACTCCAAGAGCTTAGTGAATTGGGGAGAGCAGGATATTTGTATTATTTGTGGGAAGAGAAGATAGTAATAATAGCAGGAAAAAATTTTAATAATCAAATAATTTAAAAATAATAATTAACTAGCATTTATATGAAGCTTTAAGATTTTACAAACATTATTTCATTTCATCCTTTCAACCATTCTGTGAAATAGGTTCTATTATAATGCCCATTTCATGCATGAGGAAACTGAGGCATATAGAAGTTAAAATGACTTGCCCAGGGTCACACTAGCTGTATCCGAGGCCCCAAACTCAATCCAATGTACCAATAATGTAATTTAAATACACCAAAAATCCTAAAACTTTATATTTGGCCATTTAATACCCGTTTTCTTTGATTGAACTTTTTTTCCCTCATTGGACCTTTTACTCTTAAAAAAGAGGTCAGACTAACTCATTTCCCTTTTCCTGTCTTTGCCCATTTTCTGTGGATAATGTTCACAGACAGACAAAAGATTTCTACAGAAGGCAGAGGAGAGGAAGCAAGGAGTTTAGCTAATTTTACTCAGACTTTGTATAATTGAGAATTTGCCATTATTTGCATTTGTTAAAAGTCAGTTTCGTGTTAAATACTATATAGGATAGGGAACTAAAGATAGTTCTCACCCAAAGGTGCTTTCAGTCTAAAAACAGATTGAAATGCAGTCTGAGTGACCAGTCTTAGAACAGCGTAGGCCCACCTAGCAGAGACGTGTAGGCTGCTTGGCAAATTCTGTAGTGTTGAAGCAGTCCCACTCACTTAAAAAAAGACTATTTCTGGTCAAGCACTTGGGAATGAAGCAGTAGGAAAGAAAAAATAGAACAGTCATTTTCCTAGTTTTGCTTCTACTCTAGGTATTCTGAAATCAGAGGTCAGTGAATTTTTTAAAAAATCAGCTCCTATTTCCCAGGGTGAATGTGAGCATAAAGTAAAATACTTATCAGTCCTTAAGGTGCTTTATAAATTCTAGCCATTAGTATTATTATAATACCATCTAAAATTGGAAAAGACAATAGGGATCCTTTCGTCCAATGCCTTACATTGCCCAAAGTGATATAAATGACAAAGCTAAGATTTGAATCCAGTTCCTCCGAATCCATATGCAGCATTCTCTCCATGGTGATAGGAGAGATGATGGAATTAAGTAATGGGAGAAGACCTATTGTGTTTCATTTTGTCTTAGTTTGCATCTGTGGTGCACCTTTACCCCCTGAGTGCCCACCCTCAGCAGACAGAGCTTTTGTGGCCGGACCCTGAGGAACAAGGTGCCTCAGATGCACATTTTCCTGCGGACTCAGAGTCTGATTTTTTCCTGCTTGCCATCTGGCCTCTGAACATCTAGGAAGTGAATTCTGACCACAGCTTCTGCTTGGAGCATGTGCCTTTGGCCCACTCTGAGCACCTCAGACCCAATTGCTCTTGCGTTATGGATATATCAGGTTTGAGGGATCCATTCCCTATTATTTTTAGCTTCCTTTATCTTTCAGACCTTTTTAGAGCCAAAGGTCTCCCTGTAGGGAGTATGGCCTCTGGGGATTCTGCTCTTGAGGGCTGAACCTAATGATGATTGCCCCTCACCCAGAAGGACAGCCTGATGTTTTGAGGTGAGGGTGTTGCTCTGCATTAGCCCAGAGAGAAGAGGTGGACTCCGGTTCAGCTTCCCCGGGCCCTTCCCTGCCCTGGCAGACGGGTGGTGCCGGCAAGAGGAAGTGCATCCGGAATACAGACTTGCCCCAATTCACTGCTGAGTCAGCACTCACCACCCTGTCCGAGGGAGAAGAGACAAAGTAGCCTGTAACTTGATATAAAATTGCTAGGGGGAAAGGGCATGAGATGACTTGCAGGATCACCTTTAGAGAGTCAGGTTGGGGGATATCTCTGGAGCTAACATTCTAGAGAGTACCCCTCTCACCTGCCCCCTAAGTCCCTAGGGGTCATTAACCGTTTTTATATTATAGACTTTCTAGTAACTGGTGAAGACTACGGACCCCCACCTTCTCAAGAGTAATGTTCTAAAATGTGTAAAATAAAATGTCACACAAAGGAAATTAACCATACTGAAATGTAATCATCTCAACACTGGAACAAAAGCCAAGTTTAAGAACCTTTGCCCTAGGGTGTAGTTGATGGGAAGTTAGGGAAAGACCCCGCCATTCTTGGAGGTAGTTTTTTTTTTTTTTTTTTTTTAATATTTAACCAGGTTTCTTGCTTAGTCAAAAGGGGTGTGTGTGTGTGGGAGGCTGGATTTTGGCCTTTATGTTGAGAAGGGGGCAGTGGACTGAGACTAAGGAGGAAGGAGAAAGGGAGGGCAGAACTCTGAGTCACTGTTCTCCTGCTCAGGGTGGGGACGGTGTTGAGCTGTGTTCTTGTCTCACCTCAGAGAGCTCCACGTTGCCACCTGAGTCACTAGGATCGGGAGAAATTTTAGGTGAGGTTGGGACCTGGACAAATAATGCATCATTTCCTGCTAATATAGGTGGGGAAAAGCAGGAGATCAGAACACCATCCTTCCTCCTCTTTACGGCAGCTTCACCCATCCTGAAAAATTCCAGCTCACTTGCTTTGAGGGCAGCAAGAAAGACCCCCTTTAACTTCTTGTTACCAGGGATCTCAATCCCAGGAAACTCTACTACTGGGCTCTCTGGATATTAGCCCAAGGGTCTGGGTCTCCTTGCATGGCTGTATTCTCAAGATAAAGTGTTGGTTTTACTCTGGACCTGGGTTCAGTTAATTGTTAGTAATTGCAACAGTGGGATGGCCTAGTAGATGAATGGAACATAGAACTTGGGAGTTAGGAAGATCACCTCAAACATTAATTATCTGTTAATTATCTCTGGCCAAGTTATTTAACCTCTCTGAGCCTCAGTTTTCCCATCTGTGAAACGGGCATAATAATATCTGTAGCACTTCACAGAGTTTCTGGGAAGATCAAATGAGCTAATATAGGATATCTCAGAGTCTTGGCTCAATTAATTTTAAATTTTACTTATGGAACATCTATATATGTGTGTGTGTGTGTGTGTGTGTGTGTATAAACAGAGGGGATATACACACATTACATACATTTGGGACATCATATGAACACATTTTTTATAATTGTACATAAATGTAGGTGTGAGTATGCATATGTGTGTACAGGTGACATTGCCTATATATTTGGGACATTATATACACACAGTACACATATGTATATGTATGTAGGTGTGTGTATATATTTATATGTACAGCTACTGCTTTGCAAACCTGTCCAGGTTCTCCAGCTATAAAGTGCTTGCTTTCCTTGTAGTCAGTTATTATTTCAGTCAATCATTTTAAAAAGCCTTTATTAAGTGCCTGCCATGTGGCTTGGCTAGGTTAGATGCTAGAGATACTGTCACAATGATTGTTTAGTGCTTTACAATTTACAAAGCCTCTTTATACCCATTATCTCATTTGATTTTCACAGCCACTCTGTGAGATAGGTAATATGTGTATTATCATCCCCATTTCACAGATGAGGGTAAGTGACTAATCAAGCCACAGAGAAAGGAGCCTGGAGCTTCTGATTCCATTTCTTCTCCAGATTTGTTATGTTTTGTTCCCAGAGGAGGAAGTGAGATCACCCAAGACCGACAGGTGGGCTTGGGCTTTTCTGGAGGGGAAACCTGAGACCCTCCCTTCCCCCCCCCAGCTAAGTGGGAAGACTCAGCAGCCTCGGTCAGGCCCCGTTCTCGGGAGTTCTGGCTGGCCCGGCCGCCGTGCCAGGTTCTCGGGCCCCCGTGTTTACCAGTAGGCATAGACACACAATCTCGTCGTCGCCGAAGAAGCAGGGGTCCAGATATGCTCCACAAGCCTGGGTAATCCCCGCTGGGAGGTCCGGCAGGGAAGGATACAAGGGCGGCCGGAAGCAGGGAAGGCTTGTTGACCCACACAGGCTTTAACAAATGAGAACGCATGCAAGCACAGGCGTGTGCTGAGGCGTAGGCACACATGCATGCAACAACAGGCCGAGAGACACATTTAGCCAGTCACAGACAGGAACCTGGTCCCAGGGGAGCGAATGTGTTCGGTGGCTGCTGCCTTTCATTGACAAACACTTTTGTATAGAAATAAAGATTCAGGCTGAGGAAAAGTGTGTTGGATTTCTAACCCCTGGACCCGCGTTTGAATTCTACTTTCATCACTTATTTGCCTGACCTTGGATGAACCATTCTATCTTCTATGGCTTCTGATCTTCTACCAGCCTAAATCCATACTTTTAAGTCTGCTGACCTACGCAGGTTTTATTGCATACACACATGTAGGCCTGAATGTGTGGGAGTACTACACACATCGTGCCTTAAGTTGGTGTTTGTATAATACAGTCTTTCTTTCCCAAGTTCGCATGTGTCCTCGCCTGGTGATGTAAGAGGCTTAGGTACATGAGTTTCAGTCTCCACGCCTAAGCTCCTTGGGCCCGGGCAATGTGATACTTGATTCTTGTCCTCAGAGGCCAAAGAAAACAAGTATGATCTCCCTCTTCTGCGTGGCATTCCTTGAAATACATGAAAATAGTTGTCTCGGCCCCCTTGGGTCTTTTCTATGTTAGATACGAGATGTTGGGATAAACGGATTCCATTTAATGGGTTAATGCTATTAACCAACTGTTTGACTTTGGACAAGTAAATCAGCCTTTCTCGAATTGGATTCCTCATTTGTAAACCTGTTTGGGGATGAGGGTAATAATGGACCCCAAACCTCAGGGATTGCAAATGTGCTCAAACAGTCATTTTGTTTGGACCAAAATGATTTCTGAATTCTATTTCTAAATGTCTTTGATTATATGATTGGTACATCTCAAATTGAGCCCTTCAGACATGGAAGGGTAAAACTGATTCTCTGATGACTCTGGACACTCACTGTGGCAGACAGAGTAGAGTAAGATCTTCAGGGTTCTTTGGCTTTGGAGCTTCCTGCTTTCAAAGACTAGTCCTATTCATTAGGCATATCAAAATCTAGTATGGTTGTACATTTGAAATTAAAATTGTATAAAGTGAGAAGCCTTTGCTGACTATTAGAATTTAGCTATAGGTAAATAATTCAAAGTAATGAGAGAACTATGGGACACTCTGGCAGTCCAAATTTAACAGATTGGCAGGGCTGGAGAAGGGGAGAAGAATCTTTTCTTTGACTCCGAGAAACTTTGTGGTAAGGGTGAGATATCTTGGTTGGTTCATCATTGTCCTCTCCCTTTGGGCAAATTACATTTGAAATACTATAGTAACTTCACACACACACACACACACACACACACACACACACACACACACACACACAAACACAAAATTCAGCATTGCCTACTTCCTTTGGGCAAATTACAATTGATGTATTGCATACTTATATAACATAGTACACACACACACACACACACATTCACATATATAGTTCAGCATTTCCTTCTTCCTTTGGGCAAATCACAATTGATATACTACACACATACATAAACATATATATATATAATATATTTTTTTTTCAGCATTTTCTTCATCCTTTTGGCAAAGTACAATTGATATGCTGTAGTAATTTCATATATATATGTTCAACATTGCCTTTTTCCTTTGGGCAAAATACAATTGATATACTACAGTAATTTCACAGACTTCTATCCATGTATATATGTACATACAAATGTGTGTATGCATATGTATCGTATGGGCATATATACACATATGGTTAGCATTGCCCTCTTCTTTTGGACAAGTTACAGTTGATGTACTAGAGTAATTTCGCATGTATACATATACAGAATGCATTCACAGAGTCATGTGTGTGTGTATCCATACACGTGGTTCAGCATTACCCTCTTCCTTTGGGCAAAGCACAATTGATGCACTACAATAATTTCACACATACACAGTATATATATAATATATACACATGCATAGACACACATCTGTATCTATACACACACATACATGGTTCAGTGTTGCCTTCTTCCTTTGGGCAAATATAACTGAGATACTGCAGTAATTTTACATATATCCACACACAAAATACAAACATATGTGTCAATATGCACAGATATGTAAACACAGATATATGTCAGTATTGCCCTCTTCCTTTTGGCAAATTACAGCTGTTGTACTGCAATAATTTCATGTATGTGCACACTCACGTATGGTGAAGGAAGGATGGGCTGGCTAACTTAGGAGAGAAACTTGTCTCAGTATAGGGAGTGAGAGCCCAGGAGCCTGGTTCTCCGCCAGCTGGTGATAGTGACACTGAGCTATTATTCTCCATGATCCTCTCTCAGGTCCCAGTTTCTCCAGTGTGGCAATGGCTGCCCCACCCCCCAGTTTCTCTTCTGTAACACTCAGACAGTTTTACTCCCTAGAGGTATAACTGAAGATTTCTGCACTCAGTGGGAATTCTAAGAGCTTTGTTTTACCTACTTTAATAGAATCAGACCATGAGAAAATAACAACTCATGTTTATCTAGTAGCTCTTTCAGATTGCCATTGCTTGAGGAAAGTAGGGGAATTTGATAAGTTAACAGGCTTTCAGGAAGGAAGTGATTTGCTCAGGATTGCACAGCTACTAATGAATATCTAGAGCAGAATTTTAATCCAGATCTTTTTTTATTTCAAGTTTAATGTTCTAGCTGCTACTTCTAAGCTCTCTCTTCTCTTTAAGATTAGGACAAATTATTGAACTCTTGTGCAGTCAGTGTTACCTGAGAACCTACAATGTACAGAGCATTGTTAGGGGAAGAAGGAAAATAGATAATATAAAGTTACTTCTTTTAAAATAAAGATTGAGTCAGAGTTACAGAGGAAAGGGCATGGTTGTGGTGAGTGCCCTTCCATTGGTACACTTTGGGTAGCTGTCTTTCATATCACCTTTATCTCTAATCAGCTTGGTTAAGTGGAAAAGCTGAAGATGGAATGGGAGGAGCTCATTCCGAGAGCTGATAAGCATGTAGTTCAAAGTACAAACAGCTCATCATTAAAAAAGTAATTAAACATCAGATCATTGGAAAATTTTTTCAGAGGCAGAAAGGCTAGTCCAGGGAAGGAAGGGAATTAGTGCTGGAAAATTACCATTAACATCAAGAACTGTGAAATGACAACAAGAAAGAATGTAGTGGCCCAAAAAGCCAGCAGGGCATCTCCCTGGATTCACTTCAGGTTCAATAGATGCAATAGAATCTTGTAAGCCCTCTCCACCCAAAGTTAGCATCAGAAGCTTTTCAGTGCAAAGTTAGAATTAGGATTACAAGATCAGAGATTTTAGAGGTGGAAAGGACCCTTGCGGCCTTCTAGTCTGTCCTGTACCTGGTATTGGTTGTCTAGCCTTTGTTCAAAGCTCTCCAATGAAGGGCATCCCGCTACTTCCTTAGGCAGCTATCATGTTCTCTCTTGAGTTTTCTCCAAAAAATCTTCAAAGGGCTTGGACTTGAGAGCCTTCACCGCCTGGTTGCTTTCCTGTGGATGCTGTCCAGATTTTAAAAGTTGGGGTCTCCTTGCTATTCTAAAAACAAGATGCCCCAGTTCCTGACTGAGGCTTTTCACTGAAGGTCCCCCCATACCATAACATGCTCTTCCTCTTCTTCTTGGTCTCTTGGCTTCAAGTCCTAACTAAACTCCCTCCTTTCACAAGAAGATTTTCATCATCCCCTTAGTGCTAGTGCCTTTCCTCTGCAGGCTCTTTGTGACCCTTCCAGCATACATATTAGTTGTACATGGTTATTTTAATGTTGTCTTCTCCATTGGGCTGGGAGCTCCTTGAGGTCTGGGACCATCCTTTGCCTGTGTCTTCTTTGTGCTTTGCCTGGTGCCTGTCCACTGTAAGTGCTTGCCTTGACTTCCTGAGCTCTGGCATCTAGAGCTGAGCAGTGTGGTCGCGATCTCTGAGAAGCCACATCTTGTCTTAATAATTCTTTTTTTTTCCCCATAGCTTTTTATTTACAAGTTATATGTATGGGTAATTTTACAGCATTGACAATTGCCAAACGTTTTGTTCCAATTTTTCCCCTCTTTCCCCCTACCCCCTTTCCTAGATGGCAGGATGACCAGTAGATGTTAAATATACTAAAGTATAAATTAGATACACAATAAGTATACATGACCAAACCGTTATTTTGCTGTACAAAAAGAATTGGACTCTGAAATATTGTACAATTAGCCTGTGAAGGAACTGAAAAATGCAGGTGTGCAAAAATATAGGGATTGGGAATTCAATGTAATGGTTCTTAGTCATCTCCCAGAGTTCTTTCGTTGGGCGTAGCTGGTTCAGTTCATTACTGCTTCATTGGAACTGATTTGGTTCATCTCATTGCTGAAGATGGCCAGGTCCATCAGAATTGGTCATCATATAGTATTGTCGTTGAAGTATATAATGATCTCCTGGCCCTACTCGTTTCACTTAGCATCAGTTCATGTAAGTCTCTCCAGGCCTCCTGTTGTTCATTTCTTATCGAACAATAATATTCCATAACATTCATATACCACAATTTACCCAGCCATTCTCCAGTTGATGGGCATCTATTCAGTTTCCAGTTTCTGGCCACTACAAACAGGGCTGCCACAAACATTTTGGCACATACAGGTCCCTTTCCCTTCTTTAGTATCTCTTTGGGGTATAAGCCCAGTAGTAGCACTGCTGGATCAAAGGGTATGCACAGTTTGATAGCTTTTTGAGCATAGTTCCAAATTGCTCTCCAGAATGGCTGGATGTCTTCACAATTCCACCAACAATGTACCAGTGTCCCTGTTTTCCCACATCCCCTCCAACATTCCGTTAATGCTTATTCTTAAGGCTGTAGACTCAGTAAAGAGAGCATCTTGGGGAAGGCAGCAGCCATCAGTATGAACATTCCCTCTCCAACCTCGCCCCTCTCTCTAGGTTACCATGCGGGGGAAGTATTTAGCAGCATGTAGGTTAGACCTGCTGCTGCTTCTCCACACATCTCACATGTTGACACTGTTGTCTCAGCAGGCATTCATGACTGTGGTCGGGCTAAGTCTTCTAACTTTTTTCTTTTCAAGTGATTTGCTCAGGATTTTTATACGAATTATTTTTGTACAAATTGTCTCAAATGTTTCCAGAAAAGTACAAGTTGGAAGGAAACTAAAATCCCAACATGATTTCTTGTGTATTGAAGTGTGACTCCAAATTATTATTCTCCCTTTCATAACCTCTCTTCCTCCCTCCTTCTTACCCCCCCCCGCCCCCCCGCCCCCTGTCTCATGGGGATTCTCTGGTAGGTAGGCTCTGGATGAATAGCATTTAGCCACCCCCGTGATGGCAGCATCTCTCTCCCCAGGCTCACAGGAGCGGACAGTGTGGAGGTTTGAAGCAGAGGGCATCACCAACTACACAGCACTGTTGCTGAGCAAAGATGGAAAAACACTATTTGTGGGGGCCCGCGAGGCCCTCTTTGCTCTCAGTAGCAATAGCAGTTTCCTGCCCGGGGGGCACTACCAGAAGGTGAGAGTCAGTGATCAGGGATCTGGGGGAGGGTGGGTAAGGTGAAAGAAAAAATAGGAGGGCAGGCAGATTGGACCTTAGGGCTTCTGGGGCAGAATTTGTAACATACCAAAGGAGAAATGTTAATTAATTTTCTACAGAGTGGTTCCTTTTTTGTTATTCTGCTAAGTCCTTTCAAAAAGATACACACACACACACACACACACACACACACACACACACACACACACGGCTTGTAATTTAATATGGCATTCATAATATTCTTTGCAATAATTTATTGCTTAACGAGCCATTAAAGCATATTTAGCTTGGACCATCATTACAAACCTCCAAGGACTAGAGAACTAATGGGAATTTTAATACTATCCTCCCTCTTTCTTATTATTAACCTTGTTCTTTTGTGGGGAATCTTCTAGCTGCTATGGCCTGCCGACCCAGAGAAGAAACACCAGTGTGTCTTTAAGGGAAAGGATTCACAGGTGAATAAAGGGAGAAAAGAGGAGGGGGGGGAGGATGGAGGGAGGAAGGAAATAGCAGATTGTGGGAGGATCTGTCCCCCACAGAGTCCCCCTGGGAAAGCAATCCTTACTAATCCCTTTTTTGATTGAATATCAAGGGATTTTATCCAGTTGCAAGTGAATAACCATTGACCTCTACCTTAGCCAGCTACAATGAGAAAAAGAATGGGTCATTCAGAAGGGAATCTTCCCTTCTGGTGGGGAGTAGACCTTATTTCTGGTGCTCTTAATTATTGAGCTGCTGAGAGATGTGGCGCCATATGCTGCAATCTCAGCACTTGGCTCATGACATTTCTGAGCCCCTTTGTTTTTGGCCAAACCCCCGTAGTTTGTTAGGACTGGGGTATTCGTCCGAAGGTTATATCCCCCTTCAGAAACTCCAGAAGATGCTCCCTGGTCTTGAGAACTTTGGTTAGACTGTTGCTCTGGAGCACTCCATCTTCCCCTATCTCAGTCACTTCAGTGACATCTGGGAGTTCAGTCTAAGCCTGAGGTCACCCAGGTCCATGCAGTCAATCCTCTTCCTTAAGAAACCGAGAGCTGGCCTATATTTCTTATGATGAGACTCAGTAGTATTTGTATATGATGATGAAAGAAGGAATGAAGGGAGGGGGTACAGGATGATAATGCTTGCTTCTTCTCCTAGAGGGACTGTCACAACTACATCAAGCTTCTCCAGCCACTCAACAGCAGCCACTTGTACACCTGTGGTACAGCTGCCTTCAGCCCAGTCTGTGCCTATATAGTAAGTGGCAGCCTCAGCGACCCACTCCCCACTTCCTCGACATCTCCCCCCCCAACCCTCCCAGTGCAATCTCAGTTCTCAGACAGGCCAGGGTAACCAGGAAAGGCATCAAATGCTCCTAGCTTTTGTCATTGCATGTAGGGAAGTTGTTTCTCAAATAGGCCTGAAAATCCTGGGGAGAGGAACATAGGATCACAAATCTGGGGCTGGAAGAGAGTCAAATCCTTCTACTCCAACTCCCTCGTTTTATAGATCTGGAGAGCTTAAGTCACTTGCTCAAGGTCATGTAGGCTAGTAAGTGTGTGAGGAGAGAGTTTAACCCAGGTCTTCTAAGGCAGCTGGATGAAACAGTGGCTAGAACACTGGACCTGGAAGAGACGCCAGTTATCCCACCCCTGACTACCGAGTTGGAAAGGCTTAGACTATATAGTTCACCGTGAACTTTGTGTCAGTTGTATTGGTTTAGCTCAGCCTAGGAAGAATCATCAAATGGCTAAGATGTTAGAGGGATTTTTAGTCAGGACCTTCCACTAATAATGGCATGGAACAGTGAGCTTGCCAGCATTGATGGAAGGAGGACCTCTCTCTTTGAGATCAGATCCTTAACATTTCTGCCTTCTCCAAGAGCTCATTCATATGCACACAAATCTGTTCCACACACACAATCTCTCTAACTTACCCAATTTCCTCTATCATATAACCATAGCTCTTTCACACAATGCTTTAATGTACGCAGAATGCTTTTGTATGTGTGATCTCATTTGATCCTCACCACAGTCCTGTGCAGTGAATGTCAGATGTCCCTTTACAGACAAGGAAACTGAGACTGAAGGTAACTTGTCCAATGATACAAAGTGTCTGAAGCAAGATTTGAACTCAGGCCTTTCTTACTCTCATGTCCAACACTTTATCCACAATCCTACCTAGCTGTTGCTATAGTTGAATATTTCTCTATGTAACACATACCATAGGTCTCTTCCTTGTCTCATACTGACATGCATCTATAGCTCTCTTTTTTATATTTGTATATATCCCTTTCACACTTAAAATCTTATTTTATTATGAATATAACATCAATAAATACCATCTTTTCAATATACAAATAAGAGAATAAAGAACTTTATAGGAGCCCTCAGACTTATATTTTACATACATTTTAAAATAAGTATATGTGATATTTTCAAAATTATATCTTTTTGGGGAGTCTAAACCTGTGATATTTTGCAGGTTTAAGGAGCTCTCTGGTGAGCAGACTCCCTTTGCCCATGCAATTCAGCAACTGTTCCATAACTTAGTTTTTGTTGTCTAAGGCATTGTGAGATTCAATTAATAAATATTAATTACCCAATTAAATTGCATAATTTACTATGTGCCACTATATAGTAGTGCCAGGACAGCTAGAAGGAAAAGTGCATAAAGTCAGGAGGACTCATCTCCCTGAGATCCAGTCTGGCCTCAAACACTAGCTGTGTGACCCTGGGGAAGGCGCTTCATCCTGCTTGCCTCGGTTTCCTCATATGTACAATGAGCTAGAGCTGCAGTATTGAGGAAAAACCCACCCGGGGCCACAGAGTCATACGTGACTGAAAACAACCGGCCACCCACAAAACTATTTGCCAGCACCACTCTAAGCCACAGGGGTTCAAAGAGAGAGCAAGTTCTGCCCTCACAGAGCTTATAGTCAAGTGGAGGAGAGAACATCCAAAACAAGCTACCTAGGGAAGGCGCGAGAATCTGAGTCAGTGATTTGCCCAGGGTTCCAGTATGTGCCAATTGGGAGGTTTGAACCCTAGTGTTCCCAAGCCTGTTCTCTAGCAGCCATACTCAGCTGCCTCTTCTCATGGCCTTTCCACATTCCTTGTCCTGACTGACCCATGACCCCTTGGCTGCTGTGGCCCTGCTCCAGGGCTCTGAATGGTCCCATTTGTCTTTACCTTAGAACATTCAGAACTTCAGCCTGGAGCGAGATGGAACGGGGAATGTCCTGCTAGAGGATGGGAAAGGCCGCTGTCCATTTGACCCGGAGTACAAATCGACAGCCATCATGGTTGGTAAGCATCTGGTATCCTCCCAGGAGCAAGTATATAGACCTCCAGAGGTCTGGAATGGGGCATTGGATTCCCTAGCACAAGGGGGCTCTGGAAAAGCTTCCTGAGAAAACTGCCAGGATGACCTTTCACACGAGGCCGAGTCTGGACCTGGCTGGGGAGCTGCCATAGTCCCTCCCTCTCTTTTCCCCTTTTTTCCCCATTTTTGCCACTTTTATGTAATCTTTGTTTTGAGGATAGAATTATAGAACCATAGCACTTGCTTGAGAATGTTGTTAGAGATGATGGAAGTAACTCGATGTCATAAAGTGTGTCTGGACTGCTTTGTTACAAGGGTTCTATTGGTCAGGTGGAACAATTGGAGGACTTATTGGGAAGTGATATTTTTTGTTTTGTTTTGTTTTTAAAGGTACCAATAAAATGATTTTCCTAAGTTGTCACTATGTTCCCCTAGGGTTTGTTTTCTTTGATATCGATTCTGTTCCTAGGTCTAAATTTAATTTAGGACATATGGGTGCCCCTGGGGCCCCAAAACTAAGATGAAATGAACCTTCAAGTTCCTTTTCCAGTCCCTACTCAGCTTAGAGGAGCTGATTCTCTGCAATGGGGGCTGCTCTGGGGCTGTTCCCATGGGAATGTTTCTCTTGGCAGATGGCAAGCTCTATGCTGGAACAGTCAGCAACTTCCAGGGGAACGAGCCAACCATCTCCCAGAGCCAAGGGAATCGCCTCACCCTCAAGACTGAGAACTCCCTCAACTGGCTTCAAGGTGACAATTTCCCCCCTCCCCTCCAACCCCATCCTTCGGGGTTAGCCCTGCATGCCTGGACTTAGAGGAACATCTTGGTCCCAGGATGAATGGAGGGGACCCCAACTGGAGGCCGAGCCTGGTGCAATGGGCTCAGCACGGGAGGGTTGTGCCAGAGGAGTTGTGTCCCAGCTACTGTGAATTTGGCAAGGTCCTTCAGTGGAGAGCAGGTTCTTTCTCCTCATAGGATGGATGCCATGGGGCTCCTCTTCTGCTTCTTCCACCAACTCAGCCTTTTCTCACCCCACACAGACCCAGCCTTTGTGAGCTCCGCTTACATTCCTGAGAGCCTGGACAACCCACGGGGGGATGATGACAAAATCTACTTCTTCTTCAGTGAGACTGGCAAGGAGTTTGACTTCTTTGAGAACACTGTTGTGTCCCGAATTGCCCGTGTGTGCAAGGTGAAGACCAGGGTCTAACAAAAAATGAGATTTGCTGGGGGAAATATACTTTCTCCTTCCCCTCCTCAATTTTCTTCAGTCTGGGTCTCTCATTTGCCCTTCTTGGTCCTACCTGTCAGATTTATTATGTCCCTATCATATCACCCCCTTTCAGATCAGAAGCTCTGTGAGGGCACACAGTCTCTGCTGCCCTTCCTTTTGTACAGTGCCCTTCTTGTAGATGCTTCAGAGAAGTGGGCTGTGCTGGGGTTCTGTGAGACTTCACAGTCAGCACACCTAAGATCTGGCTTTCCCAACAGCTGTCACTTCTCAGAGCTGGGATCGGGCAGGAGTGACATGCATACCGACTGACCCCTTTAGGTGCTCCTCTCTTCAGAGACCCTCACTCAAGTCATTGCCTCCCCACGTGAATTCACAAAACCTGATTTTTCTCTCCTGTCAGGGGGACCTTGGTGGGGAGAGAGTACTACAGAGACGCTGGACATCTTTCTTGAAAGCCCAGTTGCTTTGCTCCCGATCATCTGATGGTTTCCCCTTCAATGTGCTCCAAGATGTCTTTGTGCTGAGCCCTAGCCCTAAGGACTGGCAAGATACCCTCTTCTATGGAGTCTTCACTTCACAGTGGTAGGTCCCCAGTGGGACTAAGATACTAATTCTTAACCCAAATGGCTGAAAAGCTAGGGAAGAAAAAGAGTGCGGATCTGTTGTTGTTCAATTAGGAAGAAACTAAAAGGGCCAGCTCTTTTTGTGGGATGAGAGGAGAGGCCCCACCTACACATACTTCCCTTGGATTTTTAGCAGACTTTTAAGGATCTTCAGCTGCCACTGGGGTCTGTCACAATTCAGACACTATCTATCTCTCCTGTAGGCATCAAGGAGCCGCAGGAGGCTCAGCCATATGTGTCTTCACCATGCAGGATGTAGAGAGTGCCTTCAATGGCCTCTATAAGGAAGTAAACCGAGAAACACAGCAGTGGTATACAGTGATGGAGTCACCAACACCCCGGCCAGGAGCGGTCTGTATTCCCCTCCAACATTTTACCTTATTCTCAAAGCAGATCCCTGTGTAGCCTCAAGCAAAAGTCACGCAGCTTTGGTCAGTTCATTCTGTCTCCAAAGTCAAAGATCCAAAATAACACCCCTTCTTCCCCACTCCCTCTCTGCAGGAAGCAGAGAAAGTTTTGAGACTGTATGCAGTCATATAGCCTTCAGTAGAGAAATGAGAACTCTGTGTGTTAGGTGTATGCATACATATGCACACATATATGTACATACATTTAGGCATATATGTGTGTGTAGGTATGTGTATTGACATATACCCTTCATTTATACATCTCTTCTAGGTCTATTATTATTTGTGTATATCTCCATTTATATACATATAATAAATCTAGAAGAGATTTTGAGTGTATAACCATTAAAGTAAATATTATCCTATCCCTGGCGGATGAGTTTCTCCATATAGAGATACTTTTGAGTGTTACTCTTTCTTAAATTTTCTCATTTAAATTTTTCTTCTTTGTTGTTTTTACTACAGTGCATCACTAACAGTGCCCGGGAAAAGAGAATCAATTCCTCTTTGCAACTCCCTGACCGTGTACTTAACTTTCTCAAAGATCATTTTTTGATGGACAGGCAGGTCCGAAGCAGCCCACTGCTGCTGCAGAACAGGGCCCGTTATCAGCGTCTCTCGGTGCATCGAGTCCCTGGTCTGCACCATACTTATGATGTCCTCTTCTTGGGCACAAGTGAGTTTTCTGGATTCTGAGGTTAAGGAAGGGCCCTTGCCAAGGGTTGGCTGAAGACTGTGACACTTAATGAGAATCCTTCCCCGGGAGGAGAAAGTTGAGTCTCTCTCTCATTTTGCAGGCGATGGCCGACTACACAAAACTGTGAGCTCAAGGCAGAGAGTACATATTATTGAGGAGATCCGGCTCTTCCCACCTGACCACCCTGTACAGAATTTACTGTTGGATCCCCAAAGAGTGAGCAAGAATATGATTAAGAGGAGGGAGGAGATACGAGGGAGGAGGAGGAATATTGGTCTAACTTTTGTTCCAAATTTCTGTGTCCCTGGGGCACCACATTGCCATTCTGTTTTTCTCTCCCTCATTCCTTGGATTGGAATGGAGAATCTCAAGTCTGGTATCAGATCCGGACTATATAGAGTCCAGGTGTGTTCAGAAAATGGACTTGGGGAATCATAAGTTGGCAGCTCTGCCATGAAGTAAACCTTTTATCCTACAAACCAGAGCTGGGTGGATGCTGTGGATGCAAAGAGTGCGTCCCTAGACAGGAGGCTCCTGTTGCTAGCGTCTCATCACTTTATCTCATTCAGGGGCTGCTATATGCTTCCTCCTACTCAGCTGTGGTTCAGGTGTCTGTGGCAAACTGCAGCCTGTACACAAGTTGTGGGGAATGCATCTTATCCCGAGACCCCTACTGTGCTTGGAGTGGTACCAGTTGCAGGGACGTCAGGCACTACCGGCCCGAACTGGCCTCACAGTAAGAAGCCTACTGATGATCTTCCAATGACTTCTCTCTCCTTTGCCCCCTGGGCCATTCTGCACCCCCCCTTCCCCCAAAAGTCCTTCTTCCTTCAGCCTGTGCTTAAGGGGGAAGTGGGTAGGGAAAGGGGGGGAGATGTTCTGGGGATGCCAGCCTGGAAAGCTGCCCTGTGTTCCTCCTGCCTCTTATTCCCCAACTTTGCTGTGTAGGAAGCAGCACCCTGTGAAACTGATCTAATGACTTTTAAAATAATGATGATGATAATGATTGCAATAAAATGCTCATTGAATCCCCCAACCAGCTTGGGACAGAGGTGCTCTCGTCACCTCCATCTTACAGATGAAATAACAGGCAGATAGGGGTTATTGCCCAGGATCACCGGGTTGGTGATTGTGGGAGTTGGACTTGAATGCAGGTCTTCCTGACTCCAAACTTGGTGCTCTGTCCATTGCTCCACCTGGCCACCCTTTTCTCTTCAAGCACTGGGACAGAGGGCAGGCACAGGGCGAACACTCCGGTTTGCTTGGACTGCCACAGTTGGAGGGCCCATCTCCCAACTTTGTCATTGACTTTTCTCTCTTCCTCAGGCCATGGGTACAGGACATTGAAGCTGCCAACACTGAACAACTCTGCAACAAGTCTGCATTCAGCCCCCAGCCTCCTACGTCGTCAGGTAAAGTCTTCTACTTCGGGAGGGGATAGGTGGAAGAAGCAGCTGAGGCCGTATCTGCTGCAGGGACAGCTGACTTTTCAGGGAACAATTTTTATTGTTGCTCCCGTCTCCCTTTCTCCTTAATCCCAGAATACTGGCGCTCTCCTTTCACATACAATAATGGCAGCGTTTAGCTATCCCCAAACAAAGGATAGGTCTCTAATGTGGCCCTCTGGTGGGTAGCCAGACTTGATTTTTTCCTAATAAAGGGAGTCCCCAGAGTATCTTGGGGAGCCTTTGGACACCTGCTGTGTTTCTCCTCGGCAGGTGAGACACCATGCAAGCAAGTACGCTTCCTGCCCAATACTGTTAACACTCTGACCTGCCGACTGCTCTCCAACCTTGCATCACGACGCTGGCTACACAACAAGGTCCCCATTAACAACTCTGCCTCTTACCGTGTGCTGCCCAGTGGGGACCTGCTTCTGGTGGGCAGCCAGGATGGGCTGGGCTCTTTCCAGTGCTGGTCCATGGAGGAGAACTTTCAGCAGCTGGTGGCCAGCTACTGTGTGGAGGCTACCGAGGAGGCTTCAGATGGAGAGGAGGGCTCTATCATCCCCCTCATCATCAACACCTCCCGCGTGAGCTCGCCTGCCAATGGCAAGGCCGCTTTGGTGCCTTACAAGACTTATTGGAACGAGTTTCTGCTGATGTGTGGTCTGTTCGGATTTGCCGTTGTACTTCTAGCTCTCTTCTTCCTTTATCGACACCGAGATAACATGAAGGTCTTCCTCAAGCAGGGAGAGTGTGCCAGTGTACATCCTAGGACCCGCCCAGTGATGCTGCCCTCTGAAAACCGCTCCCTCAATGGAAGTGGCCCCCCTAGTGCCCTGCCTGATCACAAAGGTTACCAGGCCCTTGCTGACAGCTCTCCAGGACTGCGAGCTTTCACGGAGTCAGAAAAGAGGCCGCTCAGTGTTCAGGACAGCTTTGTAGAGGTGTCTCCCCCGTGCCCCCGGCCCCGGGTGCGGCTGGGCTCTGAGATCCGTGACTCTGTGGTATGAGCGCAGGAGATGGGCAAATGCCAACTTTGGCCTAGGGACTAGGACTCCATGTAGAATGGCCAGGCCTTTCTGTTCCTCATCAAAGAGCACCCAGAAGTCAAAGAATGGAGCTAATTAGTGGGGCAGCTCCCTTCTACTTCCTAAGGGAGTCTCTGGGGATGTACACCAGCCAGAGAGAGAAGGATCATCAGCCTTATAGCCTGCCTTGTAGCCTCCTCCCCTCAACCAGGAATGAAAGAAAGGTGGTTTTGCTGGCCCTGGGTGATTACCTTGAAGCTCCACATATTGAATCTACAACCAGAAGGCCCCTAGAGGGGACCCAGTTGTTCAGGAATGTCTTTCACTCCTCAGTCTTTGCTGAAGACTGTTCTGACAGACTAGCTCTGAGCCCTTTTGAAAACATTTTTCTTTAAAAAAGAGAATGTGAAACAAGTGGGAGGGATGAAAAGTGATCAAGAACTTTCTTTGAGCCTTGTTCTGGAAAGGCTTCAGTTCATGGGCTCCCCCTTCCTTACAATTTCCTTGGGGCATTTTGGATATACCAGGAGAATAAGATTCCCTGAGCCTGAGTTTGAAATACATCTTCTTCTTCAACGTGCCTCCTTTCAGTTCTTCCTGTGTTCTGCTGCCAAAGTCAATCACTGCAGAGCCCCAGGGCTATCCCTGAGGCCCCCAAGGAGTCTGGTCCTTCCAGGCCAAGGACCCCTGAGTGTGAGAAAGCCAAACCAGAGCACACTTTCTCCTACCTCCACAGAACTGTCAAGCTACAGACAACAGGAGAATTGTATATCACTGCCAAACCTGCCAAGCCACAGGGACTAGTAGTGGCTTTTCTACATGCTCTCTTGGGACACTAGAGGGCTGGCGTAAGGCTGCTGTCATCACTATATTAAGGGAGGAGATAGAATCACACTCCATTTTTTGATGGAGTTCATGTTGAACATCAAAGACTAGACTGTCTTCCCTTCCTAACAATCTAAAAGAACCACTGTGTCCCCATCCTTCTTCGTCCTCTGACCCTTTTGGACTTCCTCCTATTTTCCATAAATGACTAACCTCCCCAAGCTTAATAATTATCTGGCCCTTTGTGCTGTTTCTACCCAAAGGAACAATGACACTGCCCAGTCCAGGGGCCAAGAATCTATGTGGGTTTTGTATCTTTTTTTTTTTTTTTTTTATAAAATGCACTTTACTTTTTTTTTTTTAATAAAAATCTGAAACTGAATTTTAACTTATTGCAGTATGCCTTTCCCTCTCACACTGAATGCTGTTATTAAAAACTGGTTCTGCCTTGGGCAGACAAAAGTCCAATTATCTTTGTCATCCTTATGTTGGGCCTGCCTCTATAGTGTGAATGAGTTTCTTCTATTTATTTATTTTTTTAAATAAATAATTTTACTATTTATTTTTGTTAAGTAAATATTCAGATGAGAAAGGGGTGTTAGGAACTCAAACAGTTGGTCTGCTCTATAACTAAACTACAAGAATGAGGCTAGATGGAGATGACCAGCAGTTTGAACTTTTTATTTTTAGGAGGCAGCTGGGGTTAAATGTCTTATCCAGAGTCAAAAAGCTAGTAAGTGTCTGAGGCCATATTTTAACCTGGGGCCTTCTGACTCCAAAGCTGGTGTGGTGCTCTATCTATAGCTGACTAGAGTGTTGTGCTGAGTACTGAACAATTCTCCCTTTTCTTAAGAAAGCACAGAGCAAGAAATTCATTTTGTATCATCCATATTCCTGTTTTATAGAAATATCTCTGCCTTAGCTCTACTGTAATTCAGAAATTCTCCACTAGTCTCTGCTTCTCACCTAGTTACTAATCTTAAAAAAGATTTCTCTGCCTCAAGCTTTGTCCAATGTATCCACACTAAAACACGCCTGAGCAAAACTTCCAAACATTTATTATTGATCAGTATAAACATGAACAGTGTTGTCACAATGGCAGTGAGGAGAGGAGAGTCCAGGAGGCTGGACTCCTCAGTACAGACCCCCGGGCTAGCTCAAGCATGGCGACCTCACTGCAGGTGAGGTCAGTGCATAGAAGAGAATTTCTCAAAGACAGTTTGGTACAGCTAGACACTGCAAGTCCTCATCACAGGACAATCTTAAAGGAGCTGGAAAAGACAAAGATGTATGAGTTATTGATCCACTGTCAAACAAGCATGGTGAACAGAGGATAGGCAATGATACCTAGATGGAGTAAGCTTGGAGAGAGGTCAGAAAATATGTTCCCTAAAATCTGTCTAGAATTGGCTCAATCCTTGAGGACGATAGGACTGACTTGGGTCACCCGTAAGCTGAAGACCTTTTCTCCATTCTCTTGCCCTCCTAGCAAGATGCTATCGGTACCTAAATTGCTAGGTGGCTCTAGTCATACCTGGTGAAGTCAGGTGAACGGGAAATGACATGCTGGAACTCTGAGAGGTTGATGGTACCATCCCTGTCAATGTCAGACTCTTCTAAGATCTGTCCAGGGAAAGAAGAGAGAAGTTCAGTTAAATAGCCCAATGCCTTGCCTTCCCCTTCCCTGTTCACATTGTCCATGCTCACATTCTCAATGAGCTGCTTCATCTCGGAGCTGGTAAGTTGAGTATCCTGCCCATCCCCAGTAAGGCAGTTTACTAGGCACTTCAGATCCTCTTTATTCAAGGTCCCATCATCATCAAAGTCTAGTAAGGAAAGACAACAAACAAAAAATTATCCCTGATGAAAAGACCACAATGCTCCCCATACTCCATATGGGGACTGTATATGTAATCCTTACCAAAGATGCGGAAGGCATAGTGGGACTTAATTTCAGGGGTAGCTGCATCGCTAAAGACACTGAAGAGGTCCAAGAAGTCTTCAAAGCTCAAGCTGTCTCTTTCTGGTGCTGTGGAGAATACACGGCAAATACGTTCCCTGAAGGGGTTGGCCTAGAGCAAGAGAGACTTGTAAGCAAAGGATATTGAGTTTCTGATAGAGAATCAACTCCTAAACTTTGATTACACATGTACTATCTCCAAAGTCCTGTACTGGGAACTACAGAGCACTGACCAGTTCTAAAAGAACTGGAATAAAGATTTCTCGTCCCCATAGATCCCAAAACAAGTGGCTAAAATTAATTACTGAATGAAGCATGGTGGGAAAGGTACTACCTTGAGCTCCGGAAGTGTTAAGATCTGCTCATTGGATACTCGGACTCTCAGAGAATCTTCCACATTCCGAGACTCAGGAGGAAGCAGTTCAATAAACCTTCTGTGGGCCCTGGGAAACAAAACCAGAATGCCTTCATTCACTCAGCAAATATTAATTCAATCCACCAACCAGTTATGTTCAGATTTATACTTTTTATTAAATTCACAGCTCAGTGGGGAACTTTCCTCTAGTGGCCTACTGTTTAGTCAGGAAAGAGAGGATCAAAAAGCACAAGACAACAATATAGGAGAGATGTCACAAAGCATTATATGGCTGGGGTCAAATGAGTGGTAGAGACAGGAAGTAACAAGCTCTCAAAGGATGAAAGAGATTACAGTAAACTGGGAAGTCATCAAAGAAGCCTGGGAAATAGGTGGAACCTGAGGGGGCCCTGGAGAGATGGATGGAGAGTGGTAGCAACCAGTCAGTCAACAAATATTTATTAAGTTCCTGCTGGGTGCCAGGCATTGGGCTAAATAATAACACTGAGCACACACACAAAGGAGTTCATGGCCGAAGAGCCTGTCCCCATGTCACTGCCTGCACCAAGACCCCTTCAGTCTCTGCCTGGTGCCCTCAGACTTAACCTGGATTCTACTCATGGAAGACTTTCCCAGATGCCCAGTCCCACGAGGGGCCTCCCAGCCCGTCTAGCACGTCTGCCCCTGCCAAGAAGGGTTCAGGAATCCCACTCCGGAGAGTGCTCTGAAAAGGGCAAGGCCTTGCTCTCTGCAGGAGCACGGACAAGTCACAGCAGGGGGCACAGCCCCTTTCCGCGGGGGCAACTGCCTTGGCCAGCCTGGGCAGCACGCGGGGCACCAGCGTCTGTCAGACGGTCCCAGACTCGGCCAGGGCCGAGCAAGGCGGACGGAAACGGAAGGAAGCTAAAGTCCGCAGCGGTGGGGAGGCGCCCAAACTCTGGCGTCCAGCCGAGAGTCCTGTGTGACCTCGGACTAGCCACCTCGCTCTCCAGGACAACACGGCCTCGGGCTCCAAGGTTTCTTTCCGTCCTAACACTCAGCGGGACCTCAGAGATGGTCTAGTCCAACCCCTTAATTTTCGGGGAGGAGACTGAGGCTCAGGGGTAGGGAAGGGACTTGCCTAAGGTCACACAGTCACTCAGTGGCAAAGCCAGGATAGAAAACCCAAATCTTCTGGCCAAGTCCAGCTGCCTCCTGAGTAGGGTGGAGGCTGGACGGGTACTTACAGGAGAATCTCCTGCTTCGTCAGGAACGTTAATTCCTGGAAGGAAAACAAAGGAAGATCATCAGACTGCGATCGGCACTGGCAGGACAAGCGCCCCCCTCCCCCTTATTCCCCAGCAACTCGGGGCGCCTTGCACTTGGAGTCTTTCCGGGCCTGCCCTCCCTAAAGAACGGAGGGGGGCAGGTTGTGCACGAGGCAGGCCAAAGATCGTCGCCCCCAAAACTCCGCCCACGGTTTCGGGGCCCAACGCAGCCCAGACAGTCCAGGGCCAGCACCACCCCAGCCAAGTCTAAGCCACACAGAGGTGTTTTGTTCCCACCGAACCTGGTATTCTGTCAGCAGCTCCTTGGAGAGTTGACTGGCCGAGCTGCCCATGGCCTTGCTACCCCCGCCGGGTCTGAGGGAGCCACTCTACCAACTCCGAGGCCGGACAGCAACAACTTTCCCACTCACTTCCGCCTTTCGTGTCACCAACCGGGCCGCCCGCCCAGTCCCCGCGGCAACCGAGGGGCGACTCCGACCCCACCTTCCGTATTTGCCTACAGGCTCCGCCTCTCTCGTTCTTAAAGGGCCCGAACTCCAGTTCTCAATTGCCTGGGTGAATGAATCCAGGTAGAGGTTTCCAAAATCAGGCGTGTGACGTGGTTAGGGCGGGGGAGGAGGAAAGAGGGAAAGAAGAAGAGGAGGCGGTGTACAGAGAATGCCAGAATGCTGGGACCTGTGGCAGCTGCACTTTAGAAGAAGACATTTCTTTAGCCCCACGCCTAGAAAAGAGGCGGCGGGGTGTAGTGGAAAAAAAATGCGGAGTTTGGACAAACAAGTCCCTTGGGGCTCAAGTTTCCTCGCTAATTTGTAGTGGGCCTAAACAGGACTTAATTTCCCACAATTCATAGGGACAAGAGACCTTCGCTCATTGGAAGTCTCTGGACTACATATCCCAGAGGACTGTGCGTGATCTCCGGTAAAGGTCTTTGATTAATGGAATTTGAATCGTAAAGCGGGAAGTTTAAAACTACCACAGCCTTTCAAGAAGGACCCATGGTTAAAGGGAGGAGCCGGGTTTGCTGCTCTTCCCCAGTCCCAGACCACCGGAAACAGCTTGAATTGATATGGTTAGTCCGCTTCTGAAGTCGCTGGTCTGACTTTATCGCCCCGCCTCCCTCCCCCTCACGCAATATAAACTCCAGTGGCTCCATTCACCTCCAAGAGCAAATACAAAATGTTTTGATTGGCGTTCAAAACCCTTTTTAACCTAGCCCCGCCCTACCTTTCCAGTCTTCTTACTCTTATTATCCCGGACATGTACTCTTCGATTCAGCAACACTGTTCTTTGCTCTAGCACGAGCAAGACACTCCATATTTCTTGGCTCCGAGTGCTTTTTCTCTGGCTGTAACCCATGCTTGGAACGCTGTTACATCATGTCGGGCAGTAATGTTGTCGATATGTACATTTTGGAAATCCGTATTGAGGACTAGTAATAGTGTCTGAAATGAGGGTTTGAGCCAAGAGCTGAATAGTCGATTGTCCCTAAAACAGAACATCATTTCAGGAGGATCGAAACTACAAAATGAAGTTACTGAACAAGATGATCTCTGAGCTGACAGCTCTTGAGAGGAGTAGGGACCCGGGACAGGGATGTCTCTTCTTCTAGAAGCTAGAGGGGGTGGGGTAGAAATGCTAGACTCCGCCCATTAGCTCCTTGAGAAGGGAGGGTGAATTCTACCTCACAGTTGCTCCTACCCTTTAAGAGAGGCGCATGCGCACTCTTGACCCCCGAAGGCTCAGGAAGTCAGTTTCCTCTTCCCAGATCTTGGAAAAGGCACCAATATCCACCTAGGATAGACTGGTGGGAAGAGCTAAGGTGAGGAGAGGAGGGAAGCGAGGGAAGAAAGACGGTGCACTCACTCTCTGGAGGAAAGCATAATGGGACGGGAGAAAAATGTAGTCAACATTTATTGGGAAGCATCTGTGCTGGGAAGATTGGAAGTTGTAGAGCCCCAGTTGTTACCCCAGGGGAGCCCCGAGAAGGGTGGATGCAGAAAGTTTTCATTCGGTACTCTTCACCCCTATTTCTCCGATCTCCCAACTCCCTCCCCCCGCCTTTTTTTCTGATATCTTTAACGAAACCTATCAATTATTTCCCATGTTAGTGGAAAAAGCACTGAGTTACCAAAAAAAAGGGGCGGGTAGGAACTTCCTGATCTCAAGCCGAGACGTTCTATCCACTCCCGGGTTTCCTCTCCGCTTCCACTTTGTGACTGTGACTTATACTATGTAGCCGCTGAGATGCAGAATCCTCCTGGATAAAGCGGGGACACCTGTCTTATCTACCTATTTACAAACTGGGGTTATTAGGAAGGTCAAATAATTATTTAAATGTATGTATTCCTTAAAAGCTATAATGCAACATTCACATTATAAATAATGTGAATGTTCATTTCTGTTTTATATCTCCTATTATACAATAAAACTACACTCTTTGAAGGGCAAAGAACATCTCTTAATTCCTCATCTTATCTTCCAATATTCTACATATCGGAGTGGGTCAGTAGATATTTAATGAATTAATTTAATTATTTGGTAGCCAACTGTGGTTCTGTCCTCTCCACTGCTTTCCCAAGTCTCAAGGCTCATTGCTAACTTGCTTAGGAAGAATACTTAATTTCCAAAGTGTAACCAGCTGTTTTGTCCTAATGAGAAGAGATAGCTAGGAAACATAAATGTAAATTTTAACTTGAGGTACTTTTGCCTCCACTCCCCCCTTTTTTTGTTGTTTCTGGACTCATTTAGATGGTGGTGAAGCTGGAAATGAGAATTTCAGCTGGGTTGGTATAGTGGCAGATGGAAAATGTTATGAAACAGGTTTTATAATCCCTATCGATTTTCCTTATGAAGTTATCAGTTTTCCTATGCATAGGTTTGGCCTTGTTGTATACATACTAAGAAACTATATCATTACACATATCATGGGGCATCTTTATATGTACAAACACAACAGCAGAAAACTTTTTACAAAAATAGATTTAAAACATTACTTTTCTAGAACTTTAAGTTATTTTTCAAAGTGATCTAAAAAACCAAAAATCCAGTGGCCAAAAAAAATTGTTAAAACCCTTAGAAATGTGATACACTCTGTGTTCCTTTACCCCTTCTTATTGTGTTCCAGATCACCTGGAGGAACCCATATCTGGTAGAACTTGGGATTTGTGCCCTTTTCAGATGGCTATACCACAGAATATAAATGAAACTTCAGATTTATTACCCCAGAGCAATGGCTGTGAACAACAGTCAAGACATCCTATTGGGCTGGGAATATTGGATTTTGTGTATTGCCAGGAAGAACTGATAGTGAAAGGGATACAATGGCAAATTAGTGAATCGGGTATCTTGTGTCCCCCTTTGCTGTCTCGTTTTGATTGTACCCTCCAGTCATCTTGGAAGCAACGGATGGAACAAGGATTTTTTCGTTACTGCCTTGGGGAGCTGCAAACCCAGATCCTACCTGGCCCTCTGGGTTTTGTGGCTCAGCTGAATGTGGAGCGGGGTGTACAGAGAAGACGCCCTCAGAACATCCAGAGTGTGAGACAGGCATTTGACCCTCAGCAGTTCAATTTCAGTAAGATCAAACCAGGAGAAATCCTCTTCCGCTTACGCAGAGATCCAGGCTTTCCGATGGCTCTCCAGTGCACTGAAGTCCTGGTAATTATCAATGTCAGTCCTTTGGAATGGGGACATGTGCTGTTTGTGCCAGAGCTCACCCAGGGGCTACCACAAATCCTCCTGCCAGACCCATTACAGTTTGGAATAGAGGCTGTTATGCTTAGTACTCATCCTGGCTTCCGGGTGGGCTTCAACAGCCTAGGTGGCTTGGCTTCTGTGAACCACTTACATCTGCATGGTTACTATCTGGCCCACAAACTGCCAGTAGAGACAGCTTCAAGCCAGCCACTAGATCCAAATGGTTATATCTATCTACTAGAAGGACTCCCAGCCCCTGGTTTTCTATTTTATGTGGATGAGCCAGGACCAAAGTTGAAGGCACTGGTGGATAGGGTCTGCCAGGTCACCAACTATCTCACTGACCAGGAGATTGCACATAATTTATTTGTGACACGGGGGGCCCCGCCTGGAAACCCACCATCCTCATTGGCCTACGTTGGTGTCCGGGTCATCCTCTGGGCCCGGAAGTCCAGCTTTGGAGTTAAGGAAGGGGAGGCTTTCAATGTAGCACTCTGTGAGCTGGCAGGACATTTGCCAGTTAAAACATCCCAGGATTTTCACAGCTTGACAGAAGCTTCAGCTCTGAATCTCATTCAGCAGTCTCTCCTGCCTCCATCTCAGTTTTTACAACTTCAGGAAGCACTGGTGTCCCTCATGGCATAACATAGTAGGTTCTTTCCCTGGGTGATATTTATCTCTTAATGTATCTTATTCCTCCTTAGTGTTCAAAAAACCTTCAGTAATCCCTATTGTTTTTGGGCATATAAAAACTCTTAGAGGTCTGGCATTTGCTTCCAACCTACTTTTCTATACTTATTTCATATTAATTCCCTACACATCTTCTCCATGTCAGCCAAACTGGACTGCTAGTCAGCTAGTGCTGAGCTCAGTGTTCCCCAATCTTACAGTTCCACATATCCCTCAATGCTTGGAATGCTCTCCCTGTTCATTACTCACAATCTTTGCTTTTCCGCAGTTTTAAAGTACTGTTTCTCCTATGAATCCTTTACAGATCTATTCCCAATCCAAAGTTTTGTGTTCTCTCCTTATTATCTTGTACTTTTATTTGTGTACATGAATGTAAGTTCCATGAAGACAGAAATTAGCCTTTATTATAGTATCCTACATACATAGACGGATTTAATAAATGTTTTTTGAATTATGTTATATCAATATGTATACACATGTGTATCTGTATATACATACACACATGTGCTCACATGCATACTTAAGTGAACTCACTGGGGGGGGGGGTGCGGAGGAGAATCTGTCCAAGATACCCTCACAGCAGTTTGCATATCTGCTTTCCAATCGATTTTTTAAAAGTCGGGAAGCCATAATTTAAATAATTGGCCCGTTATTAAAGATGCTGGCCCGGCTCCTGTAATTGGCCACTTGCAGCCCAAAGTCGCCGGGCCGGGGCACCAGGGCCCCACGGAGCTATGCAACGAGCCATCCCAGGACTTCGGCGAAGTTCTGGAGTTTGGCTCCCTAGAAACTACATGTTCTAGCGTGCATTGTAGGCAGTTCGGAAAGACCATCAGGTTCTCGAGGCAGCCGCGGTAGTCTTCTTTATTGTTGCGAGTCCTCTGAAGTCGGGGTCTCGTTCTATTCAGCCTAAGATGGCCGCGGCGAAGGCCGAGGTGGGTGTGGCTGTGGAGAAGAGGCCCCGCCCCTCCAGAATGCTTCTCCAAGGCGTGTCCATGGCGACAGCAGCAGCGGTGGCGGCGGCGGCGGCGGCGCTGCGAGCCTGTGGAGGCGCCGCCGCCGCCGGGGTCTCAGTGCTAGGTGAGAGCCCCGGGGAGGGAAGCGGGCTCCTCTCCGGAGCCACCGGAGGTGGTCCCCTATAGCCCAGGAGACGGACAAATCGAGCTCTGGGCCAGGGGAGGGGATGAGTCTTCCGCCGGGCCGCTCCTAGGCACTAGAGGGCGCAGCTGCCGCCCTCCCCCCTCAATCCCCGACTGAGCCTCTGGTGATTAGCATCCTTTCACCCCTACCTATTAAAAGTTCTCCTGCCCCTTTGGTCGCCCGCCCAGCAGCAGTCCCTGCACTGCCCAGGTCAGCCGCGGGGAGGCGCTCCCTTACCTCTACATCCCAGCACCTTTGGTCCCTGGTCGCCCAGTTGAGAGTGGGCGCAGGCAATGGTCCCAACCTCAAGTCTGCAAGCCCAACCTCAAGTCTGCAAGCAGGTGTCACTAAACTGTCCACCTGAAGCTATGCTCTGTGTGTGTGCGTGTAGAGAAAGCAAGCGATGGTACTAGCTGGACACAAGCGTCAGAGTCAGGGCAAGTCTTATTAACCCCTTACCCCTGGGTATTTTGCCTCTGCTGCAGAATCTACAAGTATGGAGAATGCTATCTGCAAAACCAGTGAATCAGAGGATGACTATGGCGAGGAAGAGGAATCAGAGGAGGAAAATGTTAAAAGGGTCACAGGCCCCTCTACTGCTCTGCAGCAGGACAGCACAGAGGCAGGTGGGAATGCGGCCCCCATTTCGGTTGTCAAAAAGTTTCAGAAGAAAACGGCAGCCCCTTCTGAACCAGAGGACCTAGAAGTTGGGAGGAAAAAGAGACGGCGGAAAAGAAGGTGGTAATAGTTTCCTGCATCCTCTACCTACTGTCTAGGCTTCTGGGGATCCTTCTGCTAAGGCCACTGGAAACCAGATGTTTATCCTTTATCTCTCTAGTGAAGAAACAGGGAAGACCTTAACTTCACAGACTTTTTTTGGTCTTTTCTCTTTCAGAAGAATTGCTTGGATGTTACAACACAATAAACATTAAGTTGCCTTATATGTGCCCAACACTGCCAAATACTGAAGTAGATTTGTGAATAGTCTAGTATTTAAGTTGAGCTGTAAAAGATGGATAGAGATTCAAAAGACAAAAGAAGTGGGCGAGGGAAGGAAGTATTTCTAGGTATTGCAGATGGTTTACAAAGGCAATAAAGTCATATGAGAGTAGCTTAGTTTGTCTAGAACAGAAGATAGTAAAATGATATAAAGCAAGAATTTTTAAAATGCTCTGATTAAAGAGAACTTTAAATGCAGATACCGAGTCCCTTTTTCTTTCAATTCAATTAAAATGCTTGCTGAATCGTCATCTTATTTGCTAGGTAATGGAGAACCACACTAAGGATTTTTAAGTAAATGTCTAATGGAAACAGGTGGGAAAAACCAGACAGGGTAGTGACGTTGGTGACATGTAACAGATGATGTGATGGTGGAATTAACAGATTTATGTAACTAATTTATTATGACAACTGGTCAAATCTGAATTTTCCTTCATTAGGACTCTTGGAATGCTGGTCTTTCTCCTGTGAGTTCCATAGCGGCATAAGAAAATTTGGTTAGCTCTTCAGGTGTTCTATTTGGGGACCCAAGATCTGCCTACCCAATTAGAGTTCAGTTTTCCCTTCTATCCTATTTTTAAATTTCATTTGATTTCATATCTCCCTCTGTTGCAGACTCTTGACTATCAACCTGACCAACTGCAAGTATGAAAGTGGTAAGAACTTTTTTGTTGTTCAGTTGAGTTTGACTTTTTATAACTTCATTTGGCGTTTTCTTGGCAAACATAGTAGTTTTTGCCATTTCCTTCTCTAGCTCATTTTACAGATGAGAAAACTGAAGCAAACTGGGTTAAGTGACTTGTCCAGGATCACACAATTAGTAAAAGTCTGAGGCCAGATTTGAACTTGGGTCTTTTGGGATCCAGGCTCATGGCTCTATCTACTGCACAATCCTAGAAGCTTTCATTTTTATCTTTCTCTAAAACATGTTTTTTCCAGTGTACACATTGCTACTGTAAATACTCATAGTCTCCAAAAAGTAGGGTCTGTTAGCTGTAAGCTTCCTTCTATGGGCCGTTAAACCTCAGGAGAAAGATTGCTGCTAAGTTATACTATATGACGTCAGTATTGGCTTATAACCTTAATATTTGAGTATGCTTCAGCTTTCAAGATCCATTCAATTATTTCAAATTATTAACTAAATTATTCAACTAAGCACAAAATACCGTGCAAGAGGAAAGAAAGGCACACAAGTAATTATGTTATAGAATGTAAAATCATAAAGGAAATACAAAAAAGGATGAAGTTGATAGGAGGGGGAAAGGTTGCTGAAAACAAGAAAAAGACATTATGGATATGGCATTTTAGTTGAGCTTTAATAAATGTATAGAATTATACCAAACACAGATGGCTGGGGGTAGGGTGGTCAGAAACATTGTTTTTAGGATGTAGTTGAGATATAGGCAAGTTTTCAAGTAGAAGGGAATAATTCAATGAGACTGGAAGGATAAGATCAAGACATAAGGCAGTGTAGTATAAAAGAATGTTGGATAAAAGTCAAAAGCCAAGTTCAAATCCTGGTTCTTCCACTCAGGCCTTTGGAAGCCTTAGGGAAGTTGCTTAATCATTTACTTTTTTCTTCCCTATTGCCACGCGAGAGGTACCTTGGCAGTACTAATAGATCCCTCCCCTGAGCTTTCTGGAGACAGGATTTGGGAACCATGCTTTTGTACCTTTGGGATAGCTCTGGAGAATCATATCCTACTTTATTGGCTGGGGTTACCCAGAGTTGACTAACAGTCAGATCTTGGAAGAAGTGTTCTGATATAATAGTAGACATAGGAATATCACATTAAACAACAGTGTTGAATCTGCTCCTCACCCATATCAAACATTCTTATTCTTCACCATACTGAGATTTAGGCAATGGCCATAGTCTTTTCTTTCTGTTCCACATGGTATGTACCTTGAAAGTCAATGTCAGGATTTTTCTGTCTTTTTAGTTCGACGAGCTGCTCAACTCTGTGGCCTGAAGGAGGTGGGGGAGGACGAGGAATGGACAGTGTACTGGACTGACTGTTCTGTCTCATTGGAGCGTGTTATGGACATGAAGAGATTTCAAGTATTAACTTCTTGGGAGGAAGCACTAAGTGAAGGGGGCTGTACCAATAGAATCATCTACTCCCATCATTGTATTAGGATAACCAAAAATACAGTTTTTTTCCCTTTGTTCAGTACCACAAAGATGAAAGTTTCTGGAAAGACCACTAGCAGAAACTTCTTAGGAAAGAATTGGGGCTTTATCTAACATAATAAGGCTTCAGGGGGGGAGACTTAGAAACAAAAAGAGAGGACAGAGAAAGAGAGAAAGTGTTTTAAGTACTTACTATGTACCAGGCTCTAGGAGCTATAAGATCAGTAAAGTACTTTGTGAACTTTAAAATGCTATGTAAAGTCTAGCTATTGTTTTTATTATTACCTTTAAATCCAAGGATTTGCTTCTTGGTTTTACCAGGCAAAACTCTTTTGCTTCATTGCTTATTTGTCCCAAATTGTCACCCTACCCCATCCCCAATGCTTGGAATTATTTAGGGATTATTGCTCCCTTTCCTGTGCTCCCTCTCCATTTTCCCTTATAGCTTCTGTCAATCTAAGGAGCTAATACCCATTTTATTTAGATGAACCTGGCATTTCTTTTGTCTCTCTCTCTCTTTTTTTTTTTTTTTAGAAAATCAACCATTTTCCAGGAATGACAGAAATCTGTCGTAAAGATCTATTGGCGCGAAATCTCAACCGCATGCACAAGCTTTATCCTTCCGAGTATAACATTTTCCCCCGGACCTGGTGCCTCCCTGCAGAGTAAGTAAATGCTTGTTATTTCAAAATGGCACACAAGAATAAAAATTAGGAGAGGGATTCAGCTGGCCAAAGAAAACTGACTTGAAATGAGTGTTCCAAGAGAGTCACACAGTGAATAACAGGAATAATCCAAAGGACTCTGTGGGTGAGCAGTGACCATGATATCTGGAAGCTTTCTGACCACTACCATTGTGCCAAACAGCTATGGGGACTTTCAGAACCATGGACGTCAGCGGAAAACTCGTACTTACATCTGTAAGCCAGACAGTGGCTGCCAGGGAAGAGGCATCTTTATCACTCGGAATCCTCGGGAGATCAAGCCAGGAGAGCACATGATCTGTCAGCAGTACATATCCAAGGTGAGTTTAGATCACTGACTTCTTATTAGTCACGGGGCCATTTTTTTCTCAACAAGCAACTGAATCTGATTGTATTTTCCTAGAATCATGTGGGAGGGAATCAGTTTTAGTACCCTTTTGCCCCCTCCACTTTCCTCAGTTGTAGTTCCTACTGCTCGCTTCCCTCATGGGGATCACTCTCTTTCAGCCCTTCCTCATTGATGGCTTCAAGTTTGATATGAGAATCTATGTCCTGATCACATCCTGTGACCCGCTTCGTGTCTTCATGTATGAAGAAGGTTTAGCCCGCTTTGCTACTATGCCTTACATGGAACCAAGCATCAGCAATCTGGTATGAGGACCTAAAAGGCAGCCCTGAAGTAGAAGTATGTACACATCAGTGCTTCAGTATTTCTCCCTTCCCTTGCCAAGAAGTCCTTACATCAACATTATTGTTATTAGATAAACTTGAAAAAAATAAATTTCTACTTGTTTAGAAGAAAGGATGCCAGAGGGACATACTATAGTTTGATTTGACAACTTCTGAGAATAATTTGGGGAAATCTCTCATAGCTGAGAAAATTAGTAATAGTTTAGGGTGAAATGGAATCATTAAAGATAAGTTTAGCAGAATTTAATGCCTGGCTTGCCCAGGCTTCCTTTATTCTCAGTGGAAGGCATTCGAGGAAAGGGAAACACAGGACGTAAGTGTAAGAGCAAGGTCTTCTGCTGAATTTTTAATCATCCGGAAACCTGTGGAATATAAATAAGGATCACAGAGGAAAATTCTTGGGAGGAGTAGAATGAGGAATACAGAATAGGGTAAGGAATATACTTCTAATGATAGCTTGAAAATACTGAACTGATTCCTTCATAGGATGATGTCTGCATGCACCTGACTAACTATGCCATCAACAAGCACAATGAGAATTTTGTCCGAGATGAGACAATAGGCAGCAAGAGGTACTTCTCCTTTTATCTCCCCTTGCATGCATTGTTCTCCCATCCCTTTCCCAGCCCTGCAGAGGCACCGTGACAGCCCCAGTAGCCCAAGCAATGAGTGGTCTCGTTGGAGGCTAGTTTCTCTGGAGCACTCAGAAACAGTTTTTCTTATTTCAAGCTCTCCGAACTCTTTCCCTGGGTGTGGCCCATGAATCCTGGTTTCCAACTCTGAAATCATACCCTGATTCCAATCCTCACTTTTAAAAATAGTTTCCTTTGAAGCTAGAAGGGTATGGGCTTAGTATTAGAGTTTCCTGAGTCCTCTGAGTACTGGGCCTCACAGGAAGCTGTCAACACTCAACACCTGGCTGAGGGACCACAACTACGAGCCAAGAGAACTGTGGGGGGACATCGAGGACATCATCATCAAGACCATCATCTCCGCTCATTCCGTCCTTCGACACAACTACCGAACCTGCTTTCCACAGTATTTGGGGAGTGGCACTTGTGCCTGCTTTGAGATCCTTGGCTTCGACATTTTACTGGACCACAAGCTGAAGCCCTGGCTGCTAGAGGTGAGGACAGTCCCCAGGATGTCAGAAAACCCAGATCAAGGGACAGTCAAATGGATAGCTCTTTCCTTGTGAAGCGTGAGCCACTGGTCCAAGACAGAGGCATGAAATGGTTGAGAAAGAAATGAATGAAGCCTCCTATCTGTATAAACACACACACATACCTGTCGGTCTGTTTGTTTATACTGACAAGCTATTGTTGAGAGAAAGGAGCAACCTATGCCTGTGTGTAGAGTCAAAACTTACTGGACTCCAAGCCCAGGTAAATGCCTCTCTTGAACCATGGGAAGCCAGATTGGGATATCCTGACTGGTTTATACCAGGAGCCTTACTTTAGTAGTCTTAGTCTCTTTGCCTTGCCCTGGCTAATCCGTGATATTTACACGGACCTTTATCACAACCTGGCTGCTGCTGATTAAAACCACGTCTCATCTTTAGCCACTGAAAGGGACCTCTCTGTAATGACCTTTCCATTATCCCTACCATTCTTGGAAGACTTAGGCAAGGGGTAGATAATGACTCTTCCTGATAGGTCAATCACTCTCCGAGCTTCACCACAGACTCAAGCCTCGACCGGGAAGTGAAGGATGCACTTCTTGGTGATGCCATGAATCTTATCAACCTCCGAGGCTGTGACAAGAGGAAGGTGCTAGAAGAAGATAAGCGGAGGGTGAAGGAGAGGCTTTTCCAGTGTCATCAGCAACCACGAGAAACCCGGTATTCTGATGTTTTACAAAGCACGTCGTTAAATCATGTTTTTGCCTATTCCGCCATTGTTTTCTTTCTAAGAAAGCTCCCGGCTGGCCTAGTTTACTTGTTTTCTAGAGTCTGGCACAACTCGTAATTTCTGTGATAAAGATTGGTAATATAGAAAACGGAGCCTTGAATGATGCTGCTATTCTAAAAATAAAAGTAGCAAAGTATGTTTCCTCTAGTATACCTGCCTATATTGGAAACAAAAATAAAAAAAAAAAAACACCCTGTTGAACACACTGAGTATTTGGCATTACCACAGTTGGTAAGTTCAGCCAGTACCAAGTTATGTTTGAATTTCTAATCTCACAACTAGGGTTGGGCCACACAGAGGTGTTTTTTGTTAGGAGGCACATTGGATTTGGTTGATTTAAATTATTCTTGAGGTGGTTCTGGACTGAAGTTTCAAGGTAGCCAGTAGTAGGAAAGGTGGGGAGACATACTTTTCAGGCTTACACCCTGAATTAAGCATACCCACACATATACATACCCCCTCCTTAAACTAAGAATGATTCCTACAGGCGAGAACAAATGGAGTCATCAAATGCAGCAATGCTGGACCAGGAGAAGTATGAGAACTCCCACCTAGGTGGTTACCGGCGTATCTACCCTGGGCCAGATTCTGAAAAATATGCACCCTTTTTCAAGCACAATGGCTCGCTTTTCCAGGAGACTGCTGCCTCCAAAGCAAGGGAAGAATGTGCCAGGTACATTGCCCAATTTAACAAACTTTTTTTCATCTTAAACTTTTCATTTTCTCACTCCTTCTATCTTCTGATACTCACTGAGATCTGTCACCCTCCTGATGACACATTCCAATACCTCTTATACTCTTCCAACTTCCTGTCCCTCACAAATTTGGTCATGCTTGGAGAAGAAGAATATTCCTTATTGCCACTTCCAGTTTTCCTCTATCACAATCATTCAACAGCCTGTCCTGTTTCTAAGGTTCATTTAGTCCATAATTCATCATATAATAAAGATTCTATAGCTGTTATTTATCAATTCCCTAAGAAGTTCTCTTTCTTTCCTCAATGAGTTCAGTGCCTGGCTTTCTCTCACCTCAATTGCTTTCTTTCTAGGGACTAGTACATATTGCTGAATCTTCAAACCTTCGTTTCCCATGACTCCTCTACTCTAGCTATACACAGAGACAGTCTTACTACTTTTGATATTGTCATCATCAATACATGTTCACTTCTATGTTCAGGAACTCTGAAATTGCTTTATCTGAACATAATAATTTTTATCAGTCTATTTTTACTTCAAAATAACAACCCCTAACTCTGTTCTTTGTCTTCAGTTTGACCTCTAGTCCCTCCATCCCTGTTTCTTGGCAAGCCACTGGATACACTCTTTCCCTATATTTAAACTTTGGTGAAAAAGCTCAACACAAATCCCTTGTTCCTCTTATCCTGTCACCAATATAGCATTGTCAAGCTCCAATTTTGTATTATATTCCTTATCCACTGCCTTTGGTTCTATCTCTGTGCTGCCAAGTAGAATTGTAGAAAATCAAGAAACTGATAACTACAAATTTGTGTTACATATTTTCACTCTGAAGCAAGATAATCCTTTTATACTTTCATAATCGATTCACTGGGCAAGTAGGTGATACAATGAACAGAGTGCCAGGTGTGGAGTCAGGAAAACTTATCTTCCTGAGTTCCAATCTGGCCTCAAATACTTTCTAACTGTATGACTCTGGGGAAAGAAAAATACCTATTTGCTTCAGTTTTCTTATATTTAAGCTGAACTAGAGAAGGAAATGGCAAACTACTCCAGTATCTTTGCCAATACCACCCCAAATGGGGTCATGAAGACTTGGACATGACTGAAAAATGTTCTAAGCAACAAAACTGATTCACTACTCTGTTCATCTTAATAGCTTTTCTTCCCCTTTTTATCTCCCCTCAACTTAATTTCATATTTCCTTACAAAAATTGAGGCCTTGGCTGAACAATCCTTCTTCTCTCATCATTCTCATCTCATATTAGTTAAATGGGTTTCCTCACTACTTCCTCCTTTACTCCATTTCATAAGATGATGTGCACTTTCTCCTTGTCCAAGTAAATCCCTTTATGTGCACCCTTGATTACCTTTAATCATATCCTTTCTCACTAATCTTCAGTCTCTAACTCCTGGATATTTTGCTTCCAACAAACATACTCAAGTCTCCTCCATTTTTAAAAACAAGAAAAAAGCCCTGCTTTTGATCCTTCCAATCTAATTATTGCAGTCCTCGTCTATTTATTCTTTTCCAAATCCTCTGAAGTTTGTCTTCCAACCTCCTCATTTAGCTGGAATTATTCCCTTCAAAGTGAATTATCTCATTCATCAAATCTAAAGGCCTTTTCTCATCTTCATCTTTCTGTGCAGCTAGTAATCCATTACTTTCCATTGATACTCTCTCCTCTATAGGTTTTTGTTAACACTGCTCTCTGGTTGCTCTCCTCCTACCTGCTTGATCTACTACACTAAGTTTCCTCTACTGGATCTTTATTCAAAGGTCATACCCATTAACTGTGAGTATGCCCCTCAAAGTTCTGTCTTGAGACTTTTTCTTCTTATATATTCCTTCTTAAGCAGCTAGGTAGAAAAGTAGACAGAGCCAGAAAATGAGTTTTCCAGAGTTTAAATCTGGCCTCAGATACTTACTAGCTGTGTGACCTTGGGCAAATCACTTAATCTTGTTTGCCCTAGATCCTCATCTGTAAAATGAGCTGAAAAAGAAAATAAGCAGTCACTCCAGTATGTTTACCAAAAAACCCAGAAGGGGTCACAAAGAATTGGACACAACTGAAATGACTAAACAATATATATTCTTTTGCTTGGTGATCTCATCATATCTCATGAATTTATGAAAATGATTCTCTTATCTTTTATCCACCCCTAACCTCTCTGCTAATCTCCAGTTTTGCCTCTTCAACTACCTTCTGGACATCTCAAATTGGTTGTCTTTTAGGCATATCAAATTCAACATGTGCCAAACAGAACTTAGTATCTTTCCTCCAAAATTCTCCCCTCTTCTAATACTTCCTTCCTTCCCAAGCTTGTAACTTTACTGTCAAGTTTAACTCATCGTTCTTAACTTTATATATTCAATCCTATTGCCAAGTCTTATTGTTTTTACTTTTGCAATGTGTCATATACACATATCTCCTCTTTTCTAACACAGCTACAACTCTGGTGTAGGTAAGCTCTTACAGCTTATTCTGGACTACTGCAGTAGATTTCTGGTTGGTGTCCTTCACAGTCCCATCCATCTTCTACTAGCTGCCAGAGTGATCTTTAAGCACAGGTCTCAGTACTCTTCTATTCAATAAACTTCAGGACCCTCCCTATTAACATCGGAATCAAATATAAAACCATTCACAAACCTGACTTCTTTCCACCCTTCCATGTTTCTTAGTTTATCCCCTTCCATTAGTTCTCACTGTTCCTCATACACAATACTTCATCCTGACTGCCTTTTTATTGGTTGTCCCTAGGGCCTAGAATGACCTCCCTTCTTGTCCTACCTCCTGGCTTCCCTCAAGATTCAATTCAAAACCAGCCTTCTTTAAGAGGGATTTCCTTACTAATTCCTTCCTCCATTTTGACCCCCTAGAACATTCCCTCTGACATTACCTCCTGTTTTCCAACTATGTAGATCACAGTAGAATGTGAGCTTCTTGAGGGCAGGGATTTTTTTTTTTTCCTTTCTTTGTATCTGCAGAGCTTAGCACAATATTTGGAATGGTAAACGCTTGTTGACTGAAGACTTGGCCATGCTTCGCACAATCATATTAGTATGAGAGAAGACATTCAGCTTTTGAGACTTAACTTCTACCCACTGCTATATGAGAAAACCAGACATACAGAGTTGTTTCTTCTTTCAAGTTCCAATTCCTTTTTCAAATCAGAATCTAGGTTTTATTAGGCTTTCCCCCCCCTTTTCATCAATTTTGGGACTCCCAGGTTAGAATCTCTATACACACACACATTCCTCCTACCCCTTGTATTACTCTAGTACCTGAAACTGCTTTGTCTTGCCAGGCAGCAACTGGAGGAGATCCGTCTGAAGCAGGAACAGCTTGAGGCCACAGGCAACAACAAAAGGAGAAAAGAAAATAAGGATGTAAATCAGGGAGAATCAGCTGGAGAGAAGAATAGGTCCAGGGTAGGGCCCAAAGGCCTGCCCACTCGCTTGAACTACATAAGGTCCAGGAACCAAGAAAAGCAGGTGTCACTGGCTTAAGTTAAATCACAGAATCATTTATTCTCAGAGCTAGAAGGGACTTGAAAGGTCATATAATCAAATTTTCTCATTTTACAAATGAGGAAGTTGAGGCCTAGAGAGGTTAAATGAGTTGTTCAAATGTCACAACAAGTAGCAGAAATGGAACACAGGTCTCAAACCTTCTCGACCTGCTCTTTCCATTATACCAGGCTTCCTTTTCAGTAGTGAAATTAGAAACACAAGAAAAATAGCAGGCTATTCTAGAGGGAATTCATGCTATCCTATGAAAATAAGATATAAATTCTAACATAATTAGCAAAATTGCACATGACTTTCTGTAAAATAAATTTTTTTCGTGTACAAGAAAGCCATGAAAGAGGAGGGCCATTTAATTCTGAAAAGATAAACTTTACATAAATGTCCATTTTCAAGGAGAAATCTGGGGTTGAATAAATAGTATGGTATTTGGCACTTTGAGTGATCTACCAAGCAACAAGGAGCAGCTGGGGAAGGGAAGGGATCACAAAGTTGGGCATAGTGGGAAGAATGAAGAGGATTTTTGTGCCGAGAAGAATAGGGAAATAATAACCATGCACTGTGCAGGATTCATTAATACTAACATCTTTTGCTGATAATTTGGAGCCTTTCATTGATCACCTGTGTTTTTTGTAGCTTCCAGCAGTACAAGTGGACACTATGCAGCCTCAAGAAATTGTGGAGGAGGAGGAATTGGAACGGTTGAAGTCCCTTCTTCAAAGGGAGAATCTTATTCGTAGTCTGGGTATTGTAGATCAGCTAACTCGTATGCTGCACCCCACTCAACGACCCCAGAACAAATTCCCTACAAATCGGGTGAGAGTGCTTTCACAGTCTTATTTAGCATGGGAAAACGGGGTTGTAAAATGTGTTAGGGGATAGTGCTAGGTAGCTAATTCAGAATAGTGCTTGACATCCTGACACAGTTGCTACATAAGACCTACAATGAAAAGGATTTGGAATTCTTGACTACATCTGATCCCCAAATCCTGTGCTCTTTCACACTTAAAGATAATGTCAGGGAGCAGCTCCTAATGGCCAGTATGTCATAGATTATGAGCTAGGTAGTCAGAATATTCATTATATACTTTTTTATGTTTGGAGAGGTATGGGGTATGGCTCCAAATAATATTGCCACACTGAAATCAAAGCCAAAGCCTTAAATTCTTAAGTCCCCTGTAGCTTCTGAACAGCTCTTTTCCCAGAAGTGCCAGGGCTGATAGGACTACTGAACAAAGGGGGCAACTACCTAAAATGTCTTTGAACCAGAAAGTGCAACAAAGGATATATTTAATATTGTTTACAAATAAATATATTTATAATGCAGAAAAGTCTGCTTCGTGGCATATTGATATTTTGTGATTAGTCAAGTTGAATGATTTTCCAGCATTAGTATCAAATTCAAAAAGAAATGGATCCCTGCGGCTACTGGTAACAAAAAAAACCCCACAAATTAACATCATCTGTTGTACTATATTTTAATTTATTTTGTTAAACATTTCCCAATTAAATTTTAATCTGGTTAGAACCACACTAGGAAGATTCAAGTTTGACAACCTCTAATTTACAGTACAGGTTCAAATTCTCTGAGGAACACAATGTTCAAATGCAGGAAAGTATAATTTATAATCCTTTCCTACGTCACACAAATGCCTTTTATTTATTGTATTAGGGATTTGATCTAAAGAGAAGTGGGTGGGTAAAAAGCAAAAAAAACTTCCTTTTTGGACCTTGCCTAAGCTACTTTTGCCAAAGCTAAAAGGAAAAGTTAGTTGGATAGTGGTTTTTCTAGAAGAAACCATTTCGGGCACCCATTTCTCCCCAAATGTCTCTCCTCCCAACAAAGATAGTAAGGCATTACTCTTCTTTTAGGCTAGATTTCACCAGGATGGACTTGGCAATCGAGATGTGCAGTCTGTGAATCTCGTCCCTTTGTCCCTTATAAGAGAAAATTCCGTCCAAGAACTGGGCCCTAACTTCATACAACCAGTCCGGACTCACACATTCATCCCCAACATCTTGGGTCCACTGTCAAACATGAGAACAACCATCCCCCACCCTTCCCACTGCCAGCTGCAGCCCAAGAACCTCAACTGGTTAGGTACCTCTTCTGCAGGAAGTAGTTCCTGCTCACTGACAATGAAGAAGTCAGGCAGACGTTATTTTTCCAGTACTCGAGGCAACAAGCATGATGGCCGTAAGTACCCAAATAACTGAAAGATTTTTAACAAAAGGCTCCTTACAGCTCTTCCCACATGACTGGTTTGACCACTCTCTTTCCCACTTATCTAAGACTCTGATTCTCCTACTCCTTCACAATTAATTCCCATTATTATCAAATACTTTTAATGACCCTGGGATAAATTCTTTCTGGAACACATTTCAGTTAAAACTCCAAAGACCACCAAAGATCATTTATAAGACTAGGAATGGAAGTCCTTAGACATTAGAGAAGTTGGTTTGTAAGTAAATAAGCACTGAGCAGTAGGAAGGACTCATGAAAGTTTCTTAGAAACTAAAGTAGCCTGGCACTTGGAAGTGAAATGTATTAATGTGAATTAAAAAGCCAAAGCTTAAATGGGTATAAATAAGCCCAGGGCTAGGAGCTAGGCATAAGTCTTCTCAGCAGAAAGAAAAAGTAACATCATTTGGGAAATATGGACTGACACCATGCTCCTGGCAGTCAAGAGTCTGGATGATGAGTAATAGAAAATATATGGGAGGATTTATTTCTCTAGAATTAAGTCTAGTCACTACTTGGCTACCACAGTCCCAATTTTGCTAAGTGGTCTTGGGTTGGGGAATGAATGATCAAATAAACTGACTTGGGCTCTCTCAAATCCTCAGGGTCCCGTATTTTTATTTTAGAGGGCCAAACTAACAGGAGGTTAGAAGCCATGAACCGGGCACTGACAGGATCAGTGCCGCCCTCCCTAGCCCCAAGGCAGGGCTACCTTCTGCACCCAGAGAGAGAAGCAAGTGACTCCTGGGCTGGCTGCAGCCTGCCCTCCATGTCAGAATCCAGGCACAGAGTCACGACCCGCGAGTTGACGCTGTGTCCCGCCTCTGCACCCCTTCTCCAGCACCCCAATGCACTGGGTCTCCTCAACATCAGCCACCACAGGTAAGAGCGGCTCGCCCACTCCAGGGGTCCGGGGCTTCCTTAACCATCAGGCTGTCATTTGGTAACAGTGCCGAGTCGTGAGGAACCGAGCATCACCCAAACCCCCGGGTCCCGGGGAGGACGGGGCGCAGCAAGCCCAGAAAAGCGGCCGGGGAAGCAGTGCGGGCCTCCAGACTCAGACCCGCTCTGTCCCCCAGGTGATGGACCTGAGCCCAGGGCCGGAAGAATGAACCTACTGGTCCCTGGATATCGGAGAGCAGAGGTAACATCTGAGCCGAAAGAGAGCAGGAGACTACTCCCTGGGCCTGACCTGGGCCCTGAGCCTAGCGACGAAGCCGGGTCCTCAGACCTAGCCGAGCAGAGTCCGGTGACCTGCCGTGGGCTGCCGGCGCTCAGGAGGACGTCGCCGTGCTGCGTGTGACGTGAGGTCTGGCGTCCGTGCATGCGTGCGTGGGCCGGGGAGGAGCGTGCTGCCTCTCCACCGCCGCTCTTACCCTACGGGACCGCTCGAGAGCAACAGCTGCGGCTGGGGCCGGGACTGAGCTCTTAGCAATTGTATCCGTCTTTTTATTAAAATTTTATAGCGTTTCTCTTCCTGCCTCTGACTTTCCCCCGCGCCTCGCGTATCAGGCTTGACGAGGGGGCCTAACTCCTCAGCTCTTGCTCTCTCACCAGTCACTCAAATTGGGCGATTAATGGTACCGGAGACACTAGCATTAGGCCCTGAGGCTCAGGGATGTCCCGGACCCCTTCCCGCAGTCCCAATCGCGTACTAAGAGATGGCCTTCGGTGAAACCGGTATTGAGTCTGCCCCTTCCGCTTCCAGGGCTGTCTGAGCCGCGGTAGGGGTGGAGTTCCGATTCTCCCTCCGCCTCAGCCAGACCAGACAGTGGCGGCGTCATGGCAGCTGCCTCTAACTTCTTAGCAGCCTCGCGACTCCGCGCCGCTGCCGCGTGGTCTCGGCTCGTGGTACGCGGGGTGGCGGGGCCGCCCGGGACAGGCTCGAATCCCTGTTCCGGCCGAGGAGATTTGGAGGACGACCTGGATTCAGACTGGGAACCGGAGCGGGAGCTGCGAGAGTTGGAGAGGTACCAAGGTTGCGACTGTTGCCATTCTCTGTCTGGGTCCACTGTTCCCGAGAGCCTGGAGGTCCCACTGCCGGGTCTGGCTTCTATCGGTTTGCAGACTAGCCACGTCCTCCTTCCTCGTAACGAGCGATTTGCCTTGGAGCCGCCTGGTAGTGGGAGGCAGGGTACGGAGGGAGGATGAGCAGCCAGGACACGCTGGCTGGCGACCGACCCACTAACTGACTCAAGTATAACGGCCGCGGTATGCGAGGACTTGGCTCCAAGGAAAGGCGAAGACCAAGTGACATGGGCCTCCAGCCCCTATCGAGGGATCTTGTCAGCTTCCTCCTATGACTTGAAAGCGGGGTTTCTTCCTGAGGGGAGAGTGCCAATTTCACCTAATCCAGTGGAGGGCGTTCACCCCATCTTGGTTTCTCACTGCCGCTTCCGTCAAAAATATCTAGTTAGTCCAGTTGTCTCTTTTTACAGACGTTTCCATCTATTTTCCTTCTTTCCTTGCTTGATAACTGTGAATTTTCTTTAAAGGAGAAAGTAGGGGCCTTTCTTCATAGGGATTAGGATCTTTTCTTTGTGCCTTTTTTCCACAGTACTCAACGAAGACTTCAATATTCATGTGGATGACTGATCTACTTAATCCAATTTCCTTTTCAATTCACACTAGTATAGTGACTTTACTGTATTTTGGAATTATACCATCTCCAAAATGTAGAACTTTGAAATTCTGCTTTTTCGATTCATTTTCATTATCCTAAGCTACTCCTGTTTTCTTACTAAATTTATTTGCTTTTGGTGACTTCTAATCCTTAACTTCTCCCCATTTTTTCAGTTATTTTAGTTCCATTTATGTCTCTAGGGAGCCTTCATACTATTGCCTAACACTTTAATGTTTTATAAATTACTATCCTAGAAGTCCCCCTAATTTTAAGTAAGCTAGTACTAAATTACAATTATTCATTAGTGTTTTCAGGCCAATTATATCAAACCGGTTTTAGCCACTACAAATTTATGGTTCTTACTTAACCATGCTGCTGTATCACAGTTGTGCCCTTCCTCTATCAGCTTCATCTCATTTCATTAATTTTTTTTCCTTTTGCCCCTAATTGTACTCTACTCCCATACTTAACATGGGTGATGATTTTCTACTTCATTGAAAAGACTCAACACTCTCCTGTGTTCACTCTTTCAGATGCCTTCCTCCATTCCTCATAACTTGTAAGCATCATTACTACTCTCTCCTTCCTTCGGGCCATAGATTAATCTTTATTCCTATTCCTCATTAAGATTTAATTCCTCCATCACTTTCCTTGCTTTCCTATTCCCTTCTAACCTTTTTGTAGAACTTTGGCTTTGTGACCATTTCCTTTTGTATCACCTTCATTCTTTCCTTTTCCATTGGCCCTTTCTCATCTACTGATAAATACATCTACATGTTCAGGTCTCTTGAATCCTGAAAAAAGTCAGCTGTTTCTACCTCTTCTTCACCATGTTACAGTAATTATTTTAATGTTCCTGTTTTCTTTACTTTGCATCAGTTCCTATAAATATTCCTGTGTTATTCTGAATTTCTCATATTTATTTTCTTGTGGCATAATGAAATAGAATATGTTAATGTACTACAATTTGTTTAATTAGCCATTCCCCAAACAACTGACTTTGTTTCCAGTTTTTTTTATTGTTAGAAAAAAGTGTTTTTGTGAATATTTTGGAATAAGAACAATAGCTTTTTAAAAAGACTTTCAAAATCACTTCTTTATCTCTTCACTGTAAGAATAATCTTATTTATAGATGTTCATGCCACTGTTCTATTGAAAAATCTAAAATGACTTGTGCTTCCTGGATAGATTTCAAACTCTTTGTTTTGAATTCAGGACCTTTTACAGGGTGCCATGTCTCCCTCCAGACTCATCTCAAAATGTATCAATTGATGGCCGACATGCCTGTAGTCCAACCAAATCACATCCATCCCCCTTCCCAGATCTCTGTCTTTGCTTACATTGTCCCCTTTCCCTAAAATGTCTTTCTTCTTCATCTGCTGACTTTCTATTCCATGGAAAGAAAGTTAAGTGACTTATAATCAAAGGATTTGAGTTCAAATATAATCTTGGACCAGTTACTTAATCTTTTCAAATCTCAAGTTTCTCCTGCTATAAGATGAGGTAGTTGGACCAGAGGCCTATTTCAGTTATATAAAAAGTTCTTTGAATTGTCCTATAAATCCCAATTCAAATGTTTGCTTCTTTTCTCCTTCCTATAACAGGTAATAACTTTGTGTCTCACATAGCACTTTATTTTACAGCTCTTTAATGTAGCAAAATGGAAGAGTTCTAGATTGAGTCAGAAGGACCTTGGTTTAAATCTTGGCTCTGCCATTTATTACCTGTGTGACTATAAGTATGTCACTTAAAACCTCTGGGTCTGAGTTCCTTTCTCTGTAAAAGGAGGTTGACCTAGATGGTGTCTAAGGCCCCTTTTGTTGCTACTGGCAATCACTCACTGTAATCTGGGTCTTTGGAGGCTAGGCATCTATGTCTTACTTGAACTACTCTTCCCGGTACCCAGCACAGTAATGTTATACATGTACTAGAAGTTTGCTGAATGAATGAATGAGTAAGGAAGATGGCAAAGAGACACAAAATCACTATCAGAACACAATTGAATATGTGGAGTACAGAAAAGAGGCATCAAAGGTGATTTGATTATTATTTCTGACAGAGCAGCCTGGGGAAAAAATTTCATGGGCAAAATGACATTTGAGTTGGACTTTGACAAATAGGCGGAAATTCTGAAGGCAGAAATAGGTAAAGAGGTTATTTCAGGTATAAGAAACAGGTTAAGCAAAGGAAGAGGTTTTCTTAGCATGTTTTGGCAGCTGTGCTATGACCTGAGTGAGCCTGAGGCATGAGGGGAGTTGGACTGAATGTTCACAAAGGCAGCATATGGTTTTGAGGACTGTTACTTAATCTCACTTTTAATACCTGTTCTTTTTTTTCCCCCAGATATCTGAAACAACAAAAAAGGGAGATGAGATTCCGAAAAATGCGCAGATACATGGAAGCCTCAGGTGCCCTCCAAAGGATCCTGAGTAGGAATGCCATGGACCAGATTCGGTAAGAACAATTAATTAATTGTATTGTCTTTTGTAGCCTCTGATGTCCTCAGAGTCAGAATCTTGATGAGAAACCTAAGGCCTCTCATGGCCAGGGTGGGAACAGGGCATGGTTCTGGCAGGGGCTTATGGTATATAGTTTTAGTGACTCTTTCAATGTTTTAACAGCTTCTTAGAGTCAGACTCAAAGTTGGGATATGTGTGATCTGAGGCTGTTTACATAGTATAATCACTCAAAGATAGAGAAAGCTCAGTCCATTTTTCTCTACTTATTGAATCAGTTTGTTTGGGACTAGAAATAAATATCTTATTTTGTGCTTTCAGAAGCCTTATTCTTTCTTAACCACAAATTTGCTGACATTAGTCTTCACTGCAGCTTAGAATTTGATCCATTCTTTCTAGGTATTTACACAAGGAATTCTCTGAGGACTGGTCAGTTCCCAGATTAGCTGCAGGCTTTGGAGTCAGCACTGATGTGATCAGAAGGATTTTAAAGAGTAAGTTTGTTCCCACATTGGAGCAGAAAATAAAGCAAGATCAGAAGATCATCAGTAAAGCTAGGATCATCCGCCATCCACAGACAAAACTGGCTTTACAAGAGCAGCCACCACTGCCATCCTCTACAGGACATCTGGTCTCAGGAGCTCTGTCAACATCAAGACATGAGGCCCTGCCACAGGTCCATCATAAGCACCAAGATTGCAGTTCAGCTGTACAGAAGAAAGAGAAGAATCCTCAGGCATGGAAAACTACAAGAAGCCAGGAAGTTAGGGACAAAGTATCTCAGAAATTGAGGAGGGAGAGGCATGTTTCTCTAGATGCATCCTTGGGTGATCATAGAGAAAACCATAGTATATGGCCTTCACCCAGGAAGCAGAAGCAAGCGGAAGAATCTCACCCCGATGGGTGGATAAGTAAGGCAGAGGAAAAGGGGGTAAAGGAAATAGAAACAGATGGCAAGGAGTTCAGCAGCAAAGTGTTTCAAAAAGGAAGGGAGTTCTTTGATAGTAATGGAAACTTTCTTTACAGGATTTGAGCAGAAATTTGTCATAGTTTTGAGAATGTCACCAAGTAGGAAGAACAGTGCTACCAGTTTTGTATTTTATTTGTACTTGAATATATCATTGTCCCAAGTTGCTATATATTAATTAGCCTCCTGGATTAGGAAGTATTGAAGTTCTTGGAGTAAGAGAATTTTCTGTGAAATTCTGGACTTCACTGTACCAAAAGTGGTAAGTCATAAATGGCAACCATGAGATAGAACAAAACTGTTGGTACCTCTGCCTTTTGATCTCTTGACAATAGACAGCTAGGTGGTTTTATGGACAGAGCAATGGACCTCGGATTTGTAAGAGAGGAGTTCAGATCACACTCCCTGTGTGACCCTGGGTCACAAGCATTTAACATCTCTCTGCCTTAGTTTCCTTATCTATAAAATGAGGAAAATAGTAGCACCTACCTTCTTGGGTTGTTGTGAAGATCAAATAAGATATTATTTGTAAAGTGCTATATAAATGTTACTGTTACCAACAACTGATGATCCCTGGTATGGTGGTTATAAAATAAGCAGGATATCTTTACCGAAGGGTCTTAATCAAAGTGCAGGGACCCAAGGAACTTATGGTTTTCGTGTTACAAAAAGTCACTCACATTGTAAGGGGCTGAATTCTGGTGCTTCTGAAATGTGGACAGTTAGGGAGTAGTGGAAAATTATCTGATGGCTTGATAACCCAAATAGCCTAGAACTTAGCAGAAACTGGTTTTCTTATATGAAAAATTAAATGACATTTAGAGAATTAGGTTAATCTGTCAAAATGTTGATTGGTATCATGAAAGTTGAGTTATGTGGTGGTGAAGTTGGAAGTGGGGCAGGAGGAAAAACAATAGAACATGAATTTTCATTTTTTTTCTTAGACATTTGAATGTAAATGTTAAGGTTTCTTTGTTGGGCTTTGCCACACTGCCTATGGGATACACAGAGATCTGTTGAAAGTACTAAGAATCACCCCACATTTTCTGCAAGTCAGTTTTGCTAACAATAAAGCTATGAAGGTAAGTTAATGTGTTGTTTGTGGCTAGAATTGGCTTACATTCTGTTGTGAAGTAAGACACTGGAAAACATAATAGAACCCAAGGCAAAGAAATTTGAGGAGAAAAGAAGAGATGAAGGTGATCTGTGAGAAAAAGTAATCCTGGCAGGGCAGACATTTCAGAACCATCATCAGTACAATTTCTAGTCTTATATTTCCTTTGTCCTCTCCCTCCTCCCCCCCCAACCCACATACAATCAACTTTTTTGAATCTTTCAAAGACTTCATTCTACTGAATTAGGTTATCCTTTATACAAATAGAATCATGTATTTTAGTCTAATTCGTGTATAGTATCTAAATTAGGTCCTGCCACCAAGCTTGTGGCTCAGAATCCATTTATAAACAAGTTGGGCTCTCACTTCAATATGTTAGTACAGATTGGAATGCTGAAAAATTTAAATGTAGACCAGAGTTTTCTTTTGTTTTTTTCCTAAAACTAGAAGTACTTTCATCAAATAAAAAGTTTGATAGTTATCAGATTTTTATAAGAAGGGGGCAAAGATAACTAATACAAAATAGAACATCATGAGTGCATCAGCAAGGTACAAAGTGCCTAGAGAGTTTAGAAGAGGGAGAAAATCTGTTTGGAGAATTAGCAAAAGTTTCAAGGTAGTTGTATCTTTTGAATACTAAGGATGGATAGGATTTCAGCAAGTAAAGATGAAGCTAGTTAGATGTTTTAGGTAAAGACAGCAGTAAACACTGGATATTTACATGGAACAGTGAGACTCATTGGTTGTGAGTCATGCTAGACTATGAAGTGTAAGGACATGAATTTATGATTCTAATATTAGAGATCTAGTACAAACTAGTTCTGATAGTTTGTTGAGGTAAAAATAAGGACGGCAGCTAGTTGGTGCAGTAGATAGAGCACCAGGAACACTTCCTAGCTGTGTGACCCTGGGCAAGTCACTTAATCCCAAATGCCTGGGGTGGGGGGACAAACAGAAAATTGTTATATCTAAAAAATAATAATGATAGTGGAATGAGGAAGGGCCAGAGTTAAGGATTATCATAAAATTGGCACTGATGACTAGCTTTGTAATGAGTACTCCTTATATTAATCATCCTTTAAGTAGGGGACTAAAAATAAATATTTTGAGCACTCAGAAATATATAAAGTACTATGTGTTAGTCAATATAGGACATACATAAGTTAAAGAGACAATCCTTGGGGGAAGCTAAATGGCACAGTGAATAAATTACTCACCCTATAGACAGGAATACTTAGCACTTAACACTTAATAGCTGTGTGACCAAGGCACTTGACCTGAATTGCCTCACCAAAAAAAGAAAAGAAAAGAAAAAGAAATCCTTTCTGGTGAAAAGAGCCCTGTCCTGGGAGTCAGAAGCTTTGGGTTTTAGTTTCAGCCATTTAATTTCTAATTTGGGGCAAGTTTTAACCTCCCTGAAACTTACCTTTTTAAGCTATTAAATGATAGTTGGATTAGATGATTCTCATAAGGTTACATATATATTTTAAACATTTTGATTGTATTGTTCTGGTTGGTGAGATAAGATTATTAAATATGAAGGGATTAATCAGGCAAGTGATATTGATGTGGGTGAATGCCCTAAAAAATTGTGTCCCGTTTTGATCTGTAAAATTAAACCTCGGAAATTGTGTACCTTTTGATCTGTAAAGAAGGGAGATTCCAGTCTCAGGCCCTCCTGGGAAGCATATCTCCCCAGACAAATTAAGTGGCTTCATCGACTGGGCCTTTTCTAAGGCAAATCCAAATTACTCCCCATCCCCTTTGATAGCTGGATCCTCATTCAGGAAGCCTTCAAAGTGATTTCCATTCATTTGGAGAGCTGAGCCCTGATATTGATAAGCATCTAGACCTGAGGACTTTGGCTTTCTTATCCATTTGAAACCTGAGCTTCAGATTTTCTATTAAAGGGCAATTTTAAATTCATTTCTTTGCAAAGCAGGACTATGCCTTGTCCTTTGGCATAGCTGCCTGTCAGAACTCCTGCTCACTGTGAAGGTAATTCTTTTCTCAGTGCTAAACCCCATTTCCCTAATAAGACTTTGCCACTTGGAAGTCAATCTTCCTAGCAAAGCTGGCCTCTCATCCAACAATAAACTTCCCCTTTTGCCACTTAAAACTTTTTGGGTTCGTGAATTCTTTCACGAAGAACCTGCGCCTCCGATCAAAAAGGGATTCCCACAACTCTCTGCCACTAGAACACCATCAGTATCAGAAGGAATTTAATAAGGTTTATCTGTTTACATGGGAGGATAATATTTGTAAGAACTTTCTCATTATTATGGCAATTAGAGGGAGTATATATTATAAGAATTTTGAAGCAAATTTCTCTGATAAGGACTCATTTCTCAAATACATGGAACTGAGTCAAATTTGTTAAAAAAAAAAAAAAAAGATAATAACCATGCCTCAATTGATAAATGATCAAAAGGTATAATCTATGCCCAAAGGGCTATAAATTCATACATATCCTTTGACCTAACAATACCACTATACTAGGCATAAATTCAGAAACAGGTTTTTAAAAAAGGAAAAGGGCCTATATATACAAAAAAATTTTCTATTAGCAACACTCCTTAGGGCAAAAAATTTGAAATTGAGGGGATACCCATAATTAGGGAATGGCTGAATAAAATGGTATGTGTTTATGATGGAATATTATTGTTTTATGGAAAATTATAAGCAAGATATTCTCAGAAAAACCTGGAAAGTCCTCCATGAACTCAAGTAAAGTGAAATGTACTGTTTACAAAGTAATAGCAATGTTCTGGGATGATCAGTTGTAAATGTCTTTGCTATTCACAGCAGTACAATGATCCATTACTATTCTGAAGGACTTAACGACAGAGAATCTAGCCATACCCAGAGAAGGAACTGATTTTGTCTGGATACAGATTGAAGTATACTTTCTCCTTTCTATTTTATTTTTCCCGAGGGCTTTTTCCTAGGGTGGGAGATCTATGTTTTCTTTTATAACATGACTTTTATGGGAAAAGTTTTGCATAACTTCACAGGGCTTGTGTTTCTTAATGGGGGCTTGAAGTGGGAATAACTGAGAATCAGGAATTCAAAAGTTTAAAAAACAAATATAAAAAAATATAACGGGGGGAAAATATAAAATTTTTAAAATAAAGCATTTGTTGAAAAAGTTAAAAAGTTATTAAATATGTATATGAAAGGTAAATGATTAATAAAAATGCAAGACAATAATCATAAAATTTCAGACTTTAGAATTGAAGGTTTTAAGCCCACATCAATTCTTTTCAGACAAGATATTCTTTCTGATTTTCAGAGGAGAAAATTAAGGATCAGATAAAAGTTAATGGTTTGCCTTAGGTCATAGAGCTATTTGGTAGCAGTTAGGACTGCTAACACAGGGCTCCCAATTCCCCCTGCAGGGTTTTTTCCACTAAACTATACAACTTTCCTCTAAGGGAAAGATGGATCATTGTTTCAAAATAGTCTTAAAAAAGAATGCTCTGATGAACATGAAAATATCTTTAGAAAAATTGCACATATTTAACCATATTGGATTGCTTCCTATCTATGGGAGGAGGATGGGGGCAAGGAGAAAAATTTGCAACACAAGGTTTTGCAAAGGTGAATGGTGAGAACTATCTTTGCATGTATTTGGGAAAATAAAATGGTATAACAAAACAATTTTTAAGAAGTGAGTGCTATTTGGGTATCAAAATTCCCAATAGATTAGAAAAAGTAGATAATATTTAGAGAAAATTGCCTATAGTGAAGAACTGCCTTTATAAGAAAATATTTAATAAACATTCATTAAGCATCTCTGTGTTAGGCATGGTGCTAAGCTCTGGGGCTACAGAAAGGCAAAAGGCAGTCCCTGACCTCAAGGAGCTCAAAATCGAATGCCACATGCAAACAAATATGTAAAAACAAACCCCTAAAAATATAAATAGAAAATATTTAAACCTGGGAAGGCTCTAGATTCAAGAAGAGTGAGGGAAGTCTTCCTGTAGGCTATAGGTTTTTAGTTGGTACTTAAGAGGAAACCAGAGTAGTCAGTAAATAGAAATGAGGCAGAACATTCCAGGAATAGCTGGAGCTAGGAAGCTAGTGTCTCCCTGAGTCAATGAGTAAGATAAAAACTAGAAAGAAAGGGATACAGGGTGGGAGATGGGGAAAGGTGAGCATGGGAATGTCTGACATAATTGGACCAGTGCTTAAAGAAAAATAATTGGAGACCAAATGTAAACAAACATGTGCTGTGCCATGTTTTTTTTTTTTTTTTTCCCTTCGTGGTTTTTCCCTTCTGATTTTTCTCTCCCAACATGGTTCATAAATGTACATGTACAACCATAAAAAAATAAAAAAAATTATATTTGGAGAAAAAATTTAAAAGAAAAAATGACTGGTGGCTCAACAGAGAATGGATTGAATTGGGGAGAGACTTAAAAGTGGGCAGACTTGCCGGTGCTATTGAAAAAGTTATTTTTGTACATTTCTATGATTTAGGGACCTAGTAAGATTTTGAACAAGCTTTAAGGCAGAGTATGCCCTGTATTAATAAGTGGCTCTACTGCCTTTCAGGGCATTCTTCTCAATATAGCATATATCTGAGACAAGCATTCTTTCTCACTTAAGTATTTCAAAATCTTTGAGTATTTTATTTAGCAAGGCCTATCTCAGTCTCTGCGTTATGAATAATTCAAACTTAACTAGGCTGCCAGTCATTAAGACCATCATCCAACTTTGTAGAATCTTCTGGAACTAGAAAAACTTGCCTAGCCTTTGAAGATTAGGCATAATGCTTGAGTGTGTGGTTCTCAGCACCATGATATAATCCCACAAAGTCAATGCAATACATATCAACCTCTTTAAGGTTTGCAAAGCACTTTACATGTATCATTTCATTTGATTCCCACAATTACCCTGTGAAGTAAATTACAATATTCCTATTTTATAGATGAGGAAATTAAGGTTCAGAAGTTGTGATATGTCAAGAGTCAGGGCTCAAATTTAGTTTTTCCTGACTCCTAAGTTTATCACCCCAACCACCTATCACCCAATTTATAGTAATGCAGAATGAAGCAAGAAAAGATGGGAAACATTTCTATACAGTGTGTTGTGAAGGAAGAGCAGAGGGTGATGTGGGATTCCCTCTAAGACTTCATTCAACATTTCAATTTGGGACTGTCTTTTTATCTTCTCATCACTGGCCTAGTCTATATCCTTAACACACAATACACACTCAGTGGAGGGGAGAGCAAAAGACTAGCCCAGATCTGTGAGGAGATAGCTGGGCAATTATAGACTAAGGGGAGATCCAGCAGTTTTCAGTAGTCTTGGAGAGATTTTCATTCTGTGGGAAGGTGGAGAGTATAAACTCAGCTGTAGTCCTCTTTGTGAAATTTCTACAAGGATCCAAACCAGTTCTAGTGGTTTGTATAGGTAGCAGTGGAATAGGGAAGGGCCAAATAATGAAGTGTACTACAATACTAATTCAAATAGCAAGAATTTACATTTCTTGCAGGAAGCAGGGCCATACCCTTTTGAGAGGCACAGCTGTTTATTAACGGCCAGAACCAGCAGTTATACCCTATAATCTCACCCTTCTCCCTCATCCCCTTCTCAGGATTTCCATTGGAGGAGATCCTTCCAAAAACGTATTTCATGATACTCCCACTATGTACACACTCTGATATGTTTCCATGGTCCCGCCTCACCTTGCCATATCATATGTTCAAAACCAGCAGCTAGCTAGCTCCTTAAGGAGAAGCTAATACATATGAGGCTTATTAAACTTATTCAATTAAAACTTTAGTTTCCCCAGAGCATAAACCAGTATATTCAACCAACACCTGCTATTCTATTGACTAAAGACATTCTTTAATTCTTTTCAGCCTGAATGTATTGGCCCTAAAGCATATTACATGCTTTTCTGCCGAGGGAAAGGGAAGCTATTAGACTGAAAATTTGCAACTGTGGAAACAGAAACCTTACAATTTTACTTCTTACACCTATGATAATGCCCATTCCCCACTAATTCCGCCCCCTGGTCTCTTATGTCCCGAAGTCTCTGTGTTTCTCCACTGCCCAGCCAGACGCCTCCCCAGGAGGGTGCTGGATAGAAGTCCCGTTGATAGCCTTTTGGATCCCACAAAGCCAGTTGGGGCGGGCTTCCGGGAACGCAGGGGGCGCTGTGCTTGGCCACAGGCGTCAAGGCCGTCTCCAGCGCGCCCTCCCTGGCACAGGCCGCCGCGATGAGCTCGGACGCAGCGCTGCTTCTGGAAGCGGCCGACTTCGCCGCCAGGAAGCACCGCACTCAGCGGCGGAAGGACCCAGAGGAGACCCCATACATCAATCACCCCATCGGTGGGTCCCTGGTCAGGGCGGCGGCTCCGCCGCTTGGGGGCCGTCCAGCCCCTGCCTAACCTGTGTGCTCTGCTCTGCTCTGCCCTGCAGGTGTGGCTCGTATCTTAACCCACGAGGCGGGAATTACGGACATCGCGGTGCTACAGGTAACAAGGACCTTGCCCCGGGCTGGGAGAGGGAGGGTGGACGCTCCCCGCACCGGGACCCCCAGCTCCGGGGAGGACCTTCCCGGCAGAAGCGGAAGTCGCTCTTAGCCCAGCAGCGTGTGTTGTGTGCCTTCCCAGGCTGCCTTGCTTCACGATACTGTGGAAGATACAAATACCACCTTGGAAGAAGTGGAAGAACATTTTGGGGCAGAGGTGAGGCGCATAGTGGATGAAGTGACAGATAACAAGGAGTTGCCCAAGCTGGAGCGAAAAAGACTGCAGGTGGAGAAGGCCTCGCAGAGCAGCCGGGCTGCCAAGTTGGTGAAACTGGCAGATAAGCTGTACAACCTTCGGGACCTGAACCGTCGAACTCCCAAAGGTATTCATACCTTCGGGGGGTGTGACGGTGTATATACAGAGATATATAGCCATCCTTTCCACTATTATCAGAGTTGTGGTTTAGAGAAGAAGGGGGGGAGATCTCTTTTGTGGATATAGAGATTAGTCACTTGTCAAAGGAAAAAAGATTTGTTAATTTCTTTGGCATTTCAAGCTTTCACTTGATACAATGTACTTTGTCCCTTTTGACCTTATATCATTTATCTTGGACTTTCATCCAAAAGAAGTCATTCCAAGAGGAGATGTTTATTTTTAATAAGAAGCTCAGCTTTTTCTATTATTATTTCATGCCAGAACAGTACATTAACCCTTTCACGGACTGATAGACTTCTGATGCAAAGCTATGTGTTAATTGATTACTTGTGGTCATGAAAACAACTCTGTCACTCTACAGGATGGTCTGAGCAGAGAGTTCAGGAGTACTTTGAGTGGGCAGCTCAAGTGGTAAAAGGCCTTCAGGGCACCAGCCCACAGATGGAAAATGCACTGCTAAAACTGTTCCAAGAACGAGGACTGTCACTGTGAGCAGCAGGGGGAAACTAGAAATGTGATCAAGATTTCAGCCTGTCTTAGATCAAGAAGAGGATTCAAAAATCAATTCTGAAATTTGTTTTTGTGCTGATATTGACGCCCCCAAGGCATACTAATTCCTTTAACAGAAGATTACAGACAAGGAAGGACTCCTGTTTTCTTCCAGTACTTGAGTAAAACAATGATTTGTAAAAATTAGAATGTTTTTTATTCTTGTTGTAACCTGTAATACTTCTCTGGGTCCTTGAACTTCTTTCTGAATTGGGTTTACTGATCATACTGAAGACATAAAACCACTGATTTGTTTTGTTTTGTTTTATAAATCCGATGAAAATAAAAGGGCCTGCAAAAATACTTATAATTGTTTCTGTTCGTTGACAGGGAAAATGAAATAGAGGAAGGAGTCCTGGGTTTGTAATTCGACTACCTCTATCTGAACCTTGGCTCTGGTGCTTACCATATAAGTTTAGGCAAACCACTTAATGTCTCTTTCTTCATCTGTTTTAAAATGAGGTAATTGGACAAAATTAACTTTAAATCACTTTCCAGCTCTTGAACTTTGGTGCCAATCTTAAATTGGATAGTCGCAGGATGATTAGCATTTAGAGAACTGACTGAATCTGGTCTAGGTAACAGCTTTTCACTGTGTTCTGTATAGTTTTGACTGTCAGCCGTCTGATGTTTTTGGACCTGCTGACAAACTAAAACTGTTTACCTCAAACCTGTTCATACTTCCCGGGCAGGGGTCCTCAAACTATGGCCTGCCAGATGGGGCAGCTGAGGACGTTTATCCCCCTCACCCAGGGCTATAAAGTTTCTTTATTTAAAGGCCCACATAACAAAGTTTTCGTTTTTACTATAGTTCGGCCCTCCAACAGTCTGAGGGACAGTGAACTAGCCCCCCTATTTAAAAAGTTTGAGGACCCCTGGAGCTCCTAATATTTGTTTTTTCACTGAACCAGCCAACAATTAGCACCTACTATGCTGGGAAGAGAGAACAGGATGAAGAAAAGTTTGCCTTCCAAAAGTTAATGACCAAGTCGTTTCCACTGGAAAAAGTAGCTGAGCTCTAGGTGAACTGCTGCATATCGGGTACACTGAGGAAGGGGTAGATGTTAAATTACATATATTCCCAAGTACTCTCCCAGCACTCGCAGCTTTCCAATTCTGGGGAGGCTTCAGCATCAAAAGAAAAGGCTGAGTGAGATGCAGGCTGCCCCCGGGAGCAAGGTACGGGGGAGGGGCTTAGGGACCCTCTACAGTACACGGGGCTGGTCTTCCATAGGGCAGGTGGATTGCGCCAGTAGGTATGGAAGGGACGCTGCCAGGGAGCAACTAGTGGACTCGTCGAAGCTCTTGTAGTAGTCTGAGATTCCCCCTGTCCCACAGCAGCGCCGAAGCTTTCGTTCCTAAGGGGTGCGAGGATGTCTAATACTTTTTGATGTTTCTGACCTCGAGCCCCGCTGGCTCAGCGTCCCCTCTGACGTCACCATCCACTCTCCCTACCACAACTCGCCTCTTGCTAGTTGTCTTTTCCTTTCCGGATGCGATGGGATTGCTAGGTGACGGGAACTTCCGGTGTGACCCGGAAGTGGGCCTGCTGATTCCATTCTGCCGGTGCGATTGATCCTGAGCGAAAGCTATCTTGCACTGGGTCGGGTAATCAGCTCCTTCCAGTGAGTGGGCGGAGGCTTTCGAGACTGCCCTTGAATAAACCGAGCTAAGGCGCTGGGACTTGTCCAGAGTGGAGTCTTTTCGGGACCGGACGCGGCGAGGAGGGTCTTGGGGCGGAGGCCGGTGACCCTTTTGGGGAGAATCTGCCCCAGAGTCTGAGGCTGCGCCCCGGCTCTCCTTCCTGGCGGCCTCTGCCGGTGTCCGAACCACAGCTTGGTTCTCTACGCACCCCTACCATGGCTTTTCCGCATCGGCCTGATGCCCCTGAGCTGCCCGACTTCTCCATGCTCAAGAGACTGGCCCGGGACCAGCTCATCTACCTGCTGGAGCAGGTCAGTGCGCAGCTGGTGCCTCCCTGATGCTTCTCCACCTCCCTGCGTTTGTCCTTCAGTTGCCAGGCGCAGAGGGGGCAATGTGCACATGAGGAGCAGAAGCCACCCAGGGCTCTGGAGCGACCTTACAGAAATAAGAACCACACGTTTACCTCTGATTCCTTAACCATAATTGCCCCCTCACCCCTCGTGTCAGGCAAGGGAGCAGTCCCAAGTCATTCGTTAAGTGCCAACGGTGGGTGTCACGGAAACTATACCTGCCTACCAGGTGTTCATATTCTCGTGGGGGACTGTGGCCGTGGTACTAGAATGTATAACCACAGAACTGCAGCGCGGGGGATCTCTTATCAGTACCCTATGGGTCCTTGGGAACCCATGTCCTGGGAGTTTAAGGGACGTAAGAGTGCTTCAGGCCAGAGTGGGCCCAGAAGGTTTGTTTAGATAGAACATTTTAATAACTGATGAGGAGAAGGTATCCCAGCACAAAGGAAATCTGACTAGGGATGGAAGAAAAAAATTCGGTGCTTGTCATCGTAAGTACTCCCTATTGATAGAGTAGACTGTGCGTTAGAAAGTAGAACTGAAAAGTCTGTCCACTGTTTCAATGTGCTCCTGAGCAGAATAATCTCCTTGGGATATTACTTAAAGGCTGTTACAATCTGAATTCCCTCAACCTTTCTATATTTACCTCATTATTCTCTTTGAAGAGTTCTACATTTGACCTAAATTGACTTAGTAACTGCTCTGTAATTTGACCTATCTCTGTCTTTATGTTTACAATCCACAATGTTTATAATTATCTCTGCCTCTTATAATCCTTTGCTTTCTCAAGTGCCATATGATAAGGTCCTGACTCTCTTTAAATTATTATATATATATCTTTTTTTTTTTAACATATTCTTTCTCCCAATAAAATGTAAACCACTCATCAATTGGAACTTTTTGTTTTTGTCATATTTTCAGGGCCTAGCACAGGACTTTGTATTAAATAAATGTATCATAAGTTCACTGATTTACTGAAAAACTCATTAATATTTGTTTCCAATTCAGCTTCCTGGGAAGAAGGACTTATTTATTGAGGCAGATCTGATGAGCCCTTTGGATAGAATTGCCAATGTTTCTATACTCAAGGTACAAATTTTCTCTTGTAGGTTCTTTCATATTAGCCTTTTCTCTTTTCTTTTTAAGTGATATATTTATACTATAGTACATCACTATAGCTGAATTTAATATATTAGCTAATGAATATTTAGTATAATATAAAATTTTGTTACCAATATCTGAAAGGTTTTTTTTTTACAAGACCTTATATTTTTATGACGTTATATACTTTTCAAAGTTTTTTCATATGAGTTCTCTTATCCGATCCTATCTATAGCAACATGAAGTGGACAAACTATACAAGGTGGAGAACAAACCTGTCTTTAGTACCAATGAACAGTAAGTTTCACCATCCAGTGTGTCTCAATTTTAATTAACCTCAACTGGAGGTAATCCCTGGAAATGTCCATTTGATTTAGAAATCAGCACCAAGACCAAGAGTAATATCTTATGTATAACTCTATAATCATCAATTCTAAGATGCTATATTGTCCTGATTCTTCTATGTGGTTAATCCTGCATCATTTCATGGCCAACTTATTACAATAGCTTTTTAACTTGCTTATCCAGATTACCCTAATTATCTATATTTTTATTTTCATTTTTATGTTACAATAATGTTACATTACATTTATTTATCACAGTACATTCCACTGTCCCTCAACTGCTAAATACACGCATTACATATGAATTTTTCACATTATAAAAAATTCTTCAATACATATTTTGTACAAATGATTCCTGTTTTTCTTCCAACAACATCCTTAGGAAATTAGATTTGTGGGTTTTTTTAATTGTACTAAATTTATTTTTAATACACAGTACTTTATGAATCATGTTGGGAGGAAAAATCAGAGCAAAAGGGGAAAAAAAAACCCAGAAAAAAGAAGTGAACATAGCATTCAGTCTCCTTAGTTCTTTTTCTGGATGCAAATAGCATTTCCTGCCCAAAGTCTAATGGGATTGCTTTGGATCATTGAACCACTGAGAATAACCAAGCCTTTCATAGTTGATCATTGCATATTCTTGCTGTTATATATAATGTATTCCAGGTTCTGCTTGTTTCACTCAGCATCAATTCCTATAAATTTTTTCAGTCCTTTCTAAAATCAGCTTGTTCATCATTTTTTTTTATAGAACAATCATATTCCATTACCTTCATAAACCACAACTTGTTCAGCCATTCCCCAGATTTGGGCATCCACTCATTTTCCACTTCTTTGCTACCACAAAAAGAGCTGCTACAAACATTTTTGCACATGTAGATCCTTTTCTCTCCTTTATGATTTCCTTGGGACACAGACTCTATAATGACACTGCTGGGTCAAAGGGCGTCCACAGTTTTATAGCCCTTTGGGCATAGTTCCTATCTATATTTTCTAAAACAGAACTTTCACCATGTCAGTGATCTGCTCAAAACTGTTTAATGATTCCCTATTGCCTACCAATTAAAATTCAGAAGCTTAATCTAGCAATCCTGGCTCTACTTAATCTGGTCTTAATCTTTCCAATTCTTTCTTCTATTGTTCTCCTCTACACCCTCCTATTTCAGTCAGATTTTTTCATTGTTCACCAAAAATGCCATGTTATCTCTGCCTCAGCCTTTGTTTATCCCTTTCTATTGCTTAAATACCATTTTTATTCTTTTCTGTATCTTCAGATCCTACCCAATCTTTGAATCTTGGCTCAGGTTCGCAGTAGTCTCTTTTGCCCACGAAAACAGTAGCACTCGTTTATGCCTCTCATTTGGCATTCAATTATAAATTGCCTCATAGCATTTCTTGAATTTTATGATTATAAGGCCAGGAGCATCTTTGTCTCATCCAGGGTATCTAGCATGTATAAAGGCACTAGTAAATAACTTTTTTAATGAAGCATAGGCTTTCATTGGACAGTGGATTATGAAATGCCAGGATAGCTGGAAAAGTACTTATATCAGGACAGTAGATCATCTTAGGATGGACCAAATAGTTCAAGAGTAAAGACTCTTCTTAGTTTTTTACAAATTTCCTGATTTTGTCATTGACATTCCTTCTCTCGTATCTTTGTTTCTCCTCAGGTTATGTTTCCTTGTTCGGCCCCGAATCAGGAACATGCGATACATTGCAAGTGAGTATAAAGTGGGTTGCTGAGATTGAACTGGGGATGAGTAAGATTGGTTGACCTTGGTATTAAGGAACTTTGTTGGGAAGAGATGTGATTTAGTTGATAATGGCTGGAAGAAAGCTGACTTCCCTGCCTCTGCCAGGTCCGTTCTACCTGCCATTACCATTTTTCCTAAACTAAATACTATTGATAAGGACTACGGCTCCCTTCTCTTTATAGACCTTGTTAATACTGACAAAATGGCTGGTCGAACTCGAAGATACAAAGTGATCTTTAGCCCACAGAAGGTGAGTACAGATTCAGTATAGAGACCACGAGCAAAAGGAGGTAGGATTGGGGGCTAGAAAGGGATATGTGAACAGCAGCTATCTCCCTACATTACCATCTCATCTAAAAAGTATTACTAGACAAGCTAATTGGGATCAGAAGTGGGATCCACCTTTCATTCCACTGAACTATGTTACCTCTTAAGTTTATAGAGAAAAATGAAAATAGAAGACAATGTGGGGAGATTAATCTAGTTTTTCTTTCTTTTTCAGTTCTATGCATGTGAGATGGTACTTGAGGAAGAGGGAATTTATGGAGGTGAGAGATGATGGAAGTGACTCAGGAAGGAATAGAAAATGAGAAAAAACTGTTGGCCAAGCATGTCTGTCATAAACACTATCTCTGCTCTGTTGCCAGTAGGCTGAGGGGATAGAAAATCACAAAGTAGGAATGGCATTATGTAGCAAAGAGGAAGCATGGAGTAGTGAAAAGAACACAGGACTTTCAGAGAATATGGGTTTAAATTGTGGCTCATCTACTTACTAGCTTGGGCTCTTAGACAAGTAACTTGATTTCTTTGGGTTTTGGTTCCTTTTTCTTTAAAGTAAGGGGTTGGACTGGATCAGCAGTTCTCAAAGTATGGTCTATGGACCCCAGAGGTCCCTAAGGCCATTTCAGGAGATTAGGGAGGTGAACATTTTCATAATAAAACCAAAATTATTTATCTTTTTTTCAACTACATATCTGTGTGAGGCTAGATTTCTTCTTGTACTTCAACCAAAATAATATATATATCAGATTGAAGGCAGAAGCAGATATAAGAATTCAGCTGTGTTCTGTTAAAGTAGATATTAAAGAGATTTGCAAAAAGGTATAAGAGTGCCACATATCTCTAATTTTTTTTTGGTTTTGAAAATAAAATTATTAATATAAAATTAAAGTTTTAATTTTGAATATGATAAATAGATATAAGATATAATAATAAGCATGATAGATGTAATAACCCTCATAAATAAAAGCTCTTTGAGATCCTTAACAACTTTTAAGAGTATAAAGGGGTCCTGAGACTAAAAAGTTTGAGAACTGCTAGATTAGCACTGATTTCAGAGTTGGGAAATTTGGATTCAGTTCCCAGGTCCAATGTTCTGTTAAATGAGAATGGTAATTCATTTCTGACTGCTTCACAGTGTTATTCAGACAAAAATGCTTTACAAACTTAAAGCCTTCTGAGTAGTGGGCTATTATGAATGGCTTAAAGACTGCTGTTGTCAGTATGGTCCCTCTCTATAGCTGGTTGCTGTTATCCATACCCACAGATGTAAGCTGTGATGAGTGGGCCTTCTCCTTGCTGCCTCTTGATGTGGATCTCCTCAGCATGGAACTGCCTGAATTCTTCAGAGACTATTTCCTGGTAAATGCAGATCCTGAGGTATAGGGTACAAGGCCTAACGCAACAGAACTAAGATTTTTTTTTTGTCTAATTTTTGCCTATAATCTATCATTGAAGAATATCACCACAGATTGGATATTTGAACTTTGTCTGAGAACTAATCTGTTAGTTTTTTTCAATGTTTTTCTAGGCTTTGCTTTGTTGAATAGGGATATATTAAAGCTAACAGTCTCTCAAGTAATAAAGATGTATTACAGAACCAGATCCTGAGCGAAAGAAATCATCACTCCATTTACCCATATGATTCATGTGTCCCTTATAGGAGGGAAACCAGCGTTGGATTAATACTGTGGCCCAAGCCCTGCACCTTCTCAGCAATCTCTATGGACCTTTTGCAAATTGTTATGGAATTGGCCGATGTGCCAAGGTAAGAGCCCTCTTTTCAAACCCCTTCTTTCCTCATTCTTCTTTTATTCTTTATCTTCTTTGGTTCTGTGTCCACTGTTGGTCATTCAGGACTTCTGCTGTCTTAACTTTTACTCTGTGCTCTGAAGCACTTCCTCAGAGAAGAGAACTGACTTATATGCTAAGCCAGAGGTTGGCTGTTGCGAGACCATCTGGGTTACATATCTGTCTATGGTTCATTATTATTATATTGTTTTCCGTTTATAATATATGGAGCATGGTGTTATCCAGCATAGAAGGAGATGGAATGGATTAATAGTATGAGCTCTTACCCTCAGGACTTCAAGATCTCCACAAGGGGCTAAGCCCCTTTTGGACCCTGATACTAGTCACTGCATTAGGGGTTGGTAGCATGAATATAAGTCTGAAGACATCTTGGGCTTTGAATAGATGGTGTACGAGATGTGGAGGGAACTGGAAGAGGAAGAGGAAGGTGAGGTAAAAGGCCGGAAACCAGAAATTGGGCACATTTTTCTTCTGGATAGAGGTAGGTACTCAGTTTGCCCTCTTTTTTGAATCAAAGATGTGAGACTGTGGAAGAAGGGATAGCAAAATCAGATTTAACTATGTGAATTTCAGATTTGGGTAGGAATATTGAGTACTTGGTCAAACAGAGAAACTTGGTGTTGATTTGGTGTTGAAACAGTGACTTTAAGAAGAAGTCATTGTGGAAGAGTACTTTCTGAAAATCCTCTCTCCTTCATGGACTTTATTTTCAGATGTAGACTTTGTGACAGCACTCTGCTCCCAAGTAGTATACGAAGGGCTGGTGGATGACACTTTCCGAATCAAGTGTGGTAAGTGTTAATGGCCCCTCTGCTTCCTAATGAAGATGGAAAAGTCATTCTATCAGGAACTTCTACATTCATTGATTTCTGGAAAATTTTAGGAACTTTCAACAACTCCTAGTTTTTAGTACAGTACTAAGTAACATCTCTGGCTGTCCTTGTTTCAGTGAAGAATTAGAGCAGAAAAGTGATTTTTAAAATAATTATTTTTTTCCTCAATTATATGTAATAATAAATTTTAACTTTTTTAAAAAATAATTTTGAGTTCCAAATTCTCTCTCTTCCTCCTCTCCTCCCTTTATGAGATGGTGAGCAATCTTATATAGGTAATTCATTTGCAATCATGTAAAACATTTCCATATTCATCATTTTGTGGAAGAAAACTTGAACCCTCTTCCTCCAAAAAAAAAAAAAAAAAAGGAAAGAGTGAAAAGAATATGCTTCAATTTTCATTTGTAGTTCTTTCTCTGCAGGTATATAGCATTTTCATCATGAGTCCTTTAGATCATTGTATTTCTGAGAATGATAAGTCATTTAGCTGATCTTTACAAAATATTGCTGTATCTATATCTATATCTAAAACCAGTGTTTTTCTGGTTCTGCTCACTTCACTTTGCATCAGTTCATGTAAATCTTTTAAGGTTTTTCTGAAATCATCATACTTGTCATTTTTTAAAGAACTCAGTAGCTTTTTATTCTCTCCGTTTTCAGTGATCATCATCCCATCTACTCTAATACTCCAAGCTATAGTTCTTACACACTTCTTTTGACCCATTTGTTTTACCTAACATGAGTGAAAAAACAAAACAAGAAAATCTTCCTCTTTAAACTATACATTGCTTCATTCAACATCAGCTCATTTTGAGACCTTTAATACTGTTTATACTTGTCATTTCTTATACCACAATAGTATTCCATTAAAATGATGAATCTCAGTTTGTTCAATCATTCCCCAACTGATAAGACATCCCCTCGATTTCCAATTCTTGACCACCACAAAAAGAGTTACAATAAATATCTTTGTACAAGTAGGTCCTTTGACACAAGGTGATTTCAAAGTCAATGGAGGTACTGGTGACCTTCCCTTTTACTTCCCTAGGGAGTGTTGACTTTGGTCCAGATGTCACATCCTCTGACAAGAGCCTCAAAGTTCTGCTTAATGCCCAGGATAAGGTTAGAGTGTGGTTCTTGGGAAACTGGGACACTGCCTGAATTCAAAAGCTGTGGGATGGTGGGCTAGTCCATATCAAACAGGCACACCACAGTGTTGTTAACTAAAACATAGCAGATATTCAATTAATACCTGTTGATTGATAGATACCATGTGATCTTTCTGCATTTTTCCATTGGATAAGATGAGCGTTTTGTTACATCTAGGAGTGGGGCTTTATGACCTTGATCAAATTGGGTGGGAGAATCGGAGGATATGGTTCTGCAGTCCTGACCTAGTTCTGGTGTTTCCACAGGTGTTTAATGAAATTCGTAATGAGCATTTCTCCAATGTCTTTGGTTTCTTAAGTCAGAAGGCCCGGAACCTGCAGGCACAGTATGATGTGAGGCCCCAATCCACTAGGTCTCTAATCCCTCCCCAAAGTCACCCCCTAAAGCTACTTCATTTACTTTTCATTAGTGATATTATATGAACTCCCCATCTTCCCTGCAAGCATTATAACATAATGGAAAGATTATTGACCCAGAAATTAAAAGCCCTAGATTCTAATGTTAGTGTTGCTACTAAGAGACCATAGATGGTCATTGCCTGTGCTTAAGTTTCCTCATTTGCTAATGAAGAAGTTGAACTAAATAATAATTAAATTCTTTCAAAATTCTCACATTCTGTGATACTATGATTTTAAAGTGGAGGAAATGGAAGTATAGGAGTTGCCTTATTTACCACAGAGTACCAGAAAATTGTCACTGACTTGAGCCCCTCTCCCCAGCGCCGGCGCAGCATGGATATCAAGCAGATGAAGAACTTTGTCTCCCAGGAGCTCAAAGGGCTGAAGCAAGAGCACCGACTGCTGAGTTTACGTAGGTCCCAGATGGAGAGAGGGCTGCATGGAACCAAGTACCTGGTTTTTCCAAGAACATGAATATACAGAAAAACTCTAAGGGGAGAGGAATTGAGGAATTTATTTGCACTAAAGGAAAAAGTAGTTCCAAATGTTGTCTCATAGAATTGTGCCCTTCTAAGTAGAAAAGAAGGTATTCTGATTTTAGGGATGATCTAACTTCCAGTTTGTCCAATCTCTAGATATTGGAGCCTGTGAGTCTATCATGAAGAAGAAAACCAAGCAAGATTTCCAGGAGCTGATCAAGACTGAACATGGTGACTCTAATTAATTTTTGCCAGTCTGCTTTTCTTCTGCTCTCATAACATGTTTTCCATAAACTACTGCCCTCTCTGGAGTCTCTTGTTCTTTTGTTATACCTCTTTCTAGCTGATGCTGTGGCATTGACCCCTGCTACAAGCCCTGTGAACTCTTTTGTCTGAGTTGACTCTTCTCAGCATTGAGCAATCACAGAGGGGATCCTGTAACAGGCAGTTTTCCCTAAATCCAAAGTAATACTCTTCAATTCCTCCTAGCACTGCTAGAAGGATTCAACATCCGTGAGAGCACAAGCTATATTGAGGAGCACATTGACCGCCAGGTGAGTCCAGAAGACAAGGCAGCAAGACTTGTTTTTTTAGAAGTATAATTTTCCATAGGCAAAAAGGAATGGAGAAAAGCATTTAAGTTATGGGATTTAAATTCTTATTGCTTGCTTGTTTTGCCTTTCAGGTATCACCTATTGAAAGTCTCCGTCTCATGTGTCTCCTTTCCATCACTGAGAATGGTAAGTAATCCCAGTAATCAAATAATAGGTTGGTAAAAATGGAGGACTTCTATAGATATTAATACCCTGGGAAATAAAATACAAAACATCAGGCTGACAGTAGAACCACAATTCGTTGATATGTGATCTCTGGCTCTGATGTGTCTTACAGCAGTAGCAAAAATCTCAGTGTATCCACCTGTACCTTCACATCTTATGTAACTCTTAGCAATGTCTTGATAAATTTTCCAGAAGAAATCCATCCCATTTGCTGCTGGAGAACTTCCTCTAAGACTTTACAATTGACCAGTTCCCAAATGAGCTCTCTTAGGCTATGAATCTGTTATCCTTTCATCTTCCTATTCATCCTTGGATTTATGGAGAATGTACAGAAAAACAGAACATTGTTCTGTAATTGCAGTTAATACTTTACTTGAAAATGCAAAATCCTGATAGTGAATAGAACTTTTAGGATCATTGGATCCTAGTTCTTTTGCCCCAGATTACTACCCCATTTCAGCCTCTGAAAGATAATAGTAAATTGCATGTCTGAAATGGAAATTCTAGCAGTCATCTTGTCTCCATCCTCACTTCCAGCAAGGTTTTGTAGAAATGATGTCTCAGGAAAAGTAAGAAAACTGATGTATTTCATAAGGATTTTGAAGAAAGGAAATTCTACAGCCTTTCATGATAATTTATTCTAATGTCTTTATCAGTAGTAATTTCATTATTATATTTACTCAAGTCACTTTTCCTGCATTTGAATCTGATTTCCTCTTCCCTCCATATAAAGTGAAAACAACTGATCACACTCTCCTTAAGAAAGCACTTTATGATAAATGTGGAAATATATTTAGTTTAACCTAGATTGGGTTACTTGCAATTTAGGGGAAGGGGGAGAGGAAAGGGAAGAAGAAAAATAAGGAACACAATGTTTTGTAAGGTGAATGTTGAACACTATCTTTTCATATATTTTGAAAAATAAAAAGCTTTTATTATAAAAAAAATTCCCATCCACATTCAGAGAGAGAACTATGGTGACTGAATGCAGATCAAAGCATACTATTTTTCAACTTTTTTGCTTGTTTGTCTGCTTTATCTTTCTCTTTGTTTTTTCCTTTTTGTTCTGATTTTTCTTTTACAATCTGACTAATATGAAAATATGTTCAAAATGATTGTGTGTGTGTGTGTGTGTGTGTGTGTGTGTGTGTGTGTGTACTTATATCAGATTACCCTCTGTTTTGAAGATGAAGGAGGTAAGGCAGGAAGAGAGAAAATTTGGAACTCAAAAATTTTACAAAAAGGAACATAGAAAACTGTCTTTACATGTAATAAAATATTATTAAATGCTAAAAAAAGACAAACAAGAAAGCCCTTTCAATTCAATTCAACAAATAATGACTTGCTCATTGCCTTCTTTAGGCTAGGCATTTAGAGATCATAATCAAATGACCTTAGTCTCTTAATTTTTATAGGGCTTTTCAAGGCACATTTTTGTGTAGTTTGTCATTAATCATAAAGTCAGTATGGCTATCAGGAGGTCATTTGTCTGAAATAAGAGTGTACCTAAATCAAGTTAGACAGATGGTTATTAATCTCTTTCTTACAGGTTTTGAAGTAGGAAATCCTTTTTTTAAAAATTATTATTATTATAGCTTTTTATTGACAAAACATAAGCATGAGTAATTTTTCAACACTGACCCTTGCAAAATCCTCGTTCTAACTTTTCCTCTCCTTTCCCCATCCCCTCCCCTAGATGACAGGTAATTCAATACATGTTAAATATGTTAAAGTATATGCTAAATGAAGGAGGAAATTCTTAAGCTTCTTCTCTCCTTGACCTCTTCTCTTTCTCCTCCTCATCCCCTCCCCAATTCCTACCCTAATAATAGTAAGACCTTTGGTCTAGAGCTAGAGGAGATCTTAGTGGCTTTCTAGAGAAAATCCTCAGATGGTGCAAACTAATATACAGAGAACTTACATGATTTGTCCAGGTTCTATCTTGTGGCTGTCTGGATTCAAGTCCAAGTCCTTCTGATTTCAAGTGCAACACTATTCTACCCTCATTGCTTTTACTCCTACTCATTCAGCTCCTTTATAGCTTAGTATTCTGCATGCTGGCTGCTTTCTTTGATCTCATAGAAGATATACTTCATCCTTCAGAAGAAAGGATTAGTCAGGCAGTCATAGATTTGAAAATTAGTTAATAACTTATGAGCACAAAACAGTATTAATGATGATATATTGAATTTTTTTTTTTTTGGTTTAAGATCAGTTCATAGACTATGTATTACAGGATACTTTGTTGAAACCAGTTTAACTAATTTACACTATCTTCTTCATCCATAGGTTTGGTGCCCAAAGATTACCGCTCTCTGAAAACCCAGTATCTTCAGGTGAAGACTAGAATAGAATTTTAAGAGACTGGGGGAGGGAGGAGTTGGTATGTACTTTGGAGAAAGTTAGTTGAAAGAATCCCTTCTCATTCCCCTCTTTAATCTTGTTCTCTATAATCATTTCCTGATCTAGTTCTCACTGTCTGACAAACCTGAAGTGAGTGTATAGCAGTGGCCTTTTATGTGACTCAAGACTCATCATACTAGGCATTTCTGTTCATATGATATAACTCATAATGTGTGCCCAGTGCTGAGAGAGCCTACTCTGTCCGACCCATTATAGATTTCTTAACCTTTGGAGACTCTAGCACTTCCTGGCTTTAGTAGGGTGGTAATAGGAGTTTCCTTCAAGTCCTACTTGATTCATAGACTTCTGTGGTAATTCTAATTCTTGGCTAAGCTTCACTTTTCTTCCTTTCTCACCATTCATAGTTCTTATGCTATGCACTTGACACCTGATTATATTCATTTTATTACTTCCTATTTTGTGTCTTTTTTGGTTTTATAAGTGGAAATCACATCTCTGAAAAGCTCCATAAAAAAAAAAAAACACACTCCTTGAGAGCAGTTACTATGTCATATTTCCTCTATAGTGCCTAAGCTGTATCTGGGCACAAATAACAAAGTGCAGAGAAGTTATTCTATGTGTCTACAAATAAATCCTTTCAGTAAATACTGGTTGGATTCCATTTCTTCCAGAGCTATGGGTCTGAGCACCTGCTGACCTTCTCTAATCTGCGTCGAACAGGGCTGCTAACAGAACAGGTTCCAGGAGATACTCTTACTGCAGTAGAAAATAAAGTGAGCAAATTGGTGACTGATAAAGCTGCAGGTGAGTATTATCTGACTGTTTGGTTTCTTCACTTTTTAGCACACCAGAGCAGACTGTCCAACCTGAGTGTTGTTAGCAATACAGTAGTGGAAGAAGAAAAAAGTGTTGGATCCATGGCTACTCAATGAGTAATCATCCACTTAGTCAGTCCCAAGATTTTCCTATCACCCCTGGCTTTGTTAGGCCTCATCTCATTGTGATTGCTTAGTGGGAAGCAGCTACTGTATACAAAGAGAGAATTGGGGAAAGAGATAGAAAGGACATCTTATATCCAGGAAAATGTAAATCCATTGTCTTTTTCCCTGGTCAGACCATTTTGAGTATTGTTAATAGTTCTAAGTACCATATTTTAGGAAGAATATTGATAAGCAAGAGAATGCCTGGAAAGGGCCTCAAGTTTATACCATGTGAGAACTGGTTGAATGAACTTTGGATATTTATTCTGGAGAAGAGACTTCTAAGGGGTACTGTGATAACTGTTCATTAAAAGAGGAATTAGTCTTATTCTTCATGGTCTCAAAGGGGACAAAAGAAGGAGTATTAGAGAAGAATTCACAAAGGCTAATTTGGATTTGGTTTTAAGAAGAAGCCTCCAAAAAATTAAAGCTATCCACAAATATAATTTGTCAGCTTTGGGAGGGAGCAGGTTCCCCTTCACTGAAGACCTTCAAAGCAGAGGCCATGTGTGCTAGAATTTTTATCTGTTCAAGTAAAGATTGGACTAGAGGGATTCTGAGGCTTTTATTTCTGAGACTCTGGTTTCTTTATCATTTCTTCCTTGTGAGCTACAAGGACTCCTTGAGAAGTGCTGCTTCAGCTCTTGAGTTTAATATAACATCCTTGTGATTAGAATTATCCATGACAGTGCTCCTAATCTGGGAACACTGGATGGAATTTAGCTCATTTTTCTTCTCCAGGAAAACTCACTGATGCTTTCAGTTCTTTGGCTAAGAGAAGCAATTTTCGTGGCATCAGCAAAAAGCTGGGCTTGGTATGTCAATTGGGTTTGGATTCTTGGGTGGTAGGGAGGAACAAACCTTATAAAACAGTGTCTCTAACACATCTGTGTAATAGTAAAATCTAAATTCTTTCAATCTTCTATACCTCAGAATGATAAAGAGCTAGTATGTGGGGTAGGGCACAGAATAGGGTTAAGAAGCAGGTTTTATTATTTAGGGGCTTAGATGGAATAAGTAGGAATAGATGGAAATGGTAGGAAGAGGCTGTTGTTGGGGAGGTTTTAGGAAGAAAGATGTTTTGGTCAAAAAGCTTTGTGAATTGATATAAATTGCCTTAGTGCAATTAGGAAGTACTGCTCTAGAGCATTTTTCATTTAATAAGATATTTTCAGCCTTTATCATATCTCCCTATGTTATAGCTTTATTTTTAGCTTTACTTTAAGGATAAAATAATGACTAAGAGCACAAAAAACTTTAAATGATTCATTCAGGATTATTGATCAAGAAAGGGATGGACCCAGAGGAAAAAAAGCATTTATAATGCTAGATCTCCAGTTAGTCTATTATTTAGTCACTGAGTCAATATGTCTTGATTTTGCCTTCTCTACTGGTTAAGAGCAAATATATTTTAAAGAATATGGGTACCCAGCAGGTATTTTGTAGCAACTGGCTATATTCCCCTTTCCACTTAAATTCTCCTGGGGAGGTTGAATTTTGCCGAGGAATCCCTTTCCTAGTAAGCACAAAGGTAATGACTCTATACTCATACAGGCAGCATGGTATGATAGCTCACTCTGGAGTCAACAGGTCTGAGATCATATCCCACCTCTGACACTGTGTGACTGAGCCATAGTTTGCTCTTTTGTAAAATGAGGGTGTTGAACTTGATGACCTTTGGGTTCTCTTCTAGCTTTAGGACCATTATCTTAAGCAGTATCCAATTCCAAACATGTCATCATTACTACTTCTGTGAATCCCTGTAGTTGTGATATGGATACCAGTGAGAAAGAAAAATAATACTGTCTGTAACAAAGTCAAGGACTAATCAATAGACAGTCTTTGCTAAATTCCAGTAATGGGATACAGTGTAGTTTTTAGGTAGCCCTGGCCTAGGTAGGGACATAGTCAAAGCTATGCACTAAGTTTTAGAAACTGACTAACTCTGGATTATGGGTTTCCTTCAGAATATTGCTCGATTTCTATCTTTGGTTAATGATATGGCCCTCAGGGGATTTCAGAATAAATTTCTTTTCCTGGGGTCCCCAAACTGGCTGGGGGAGGCATGGGCTGATTTATCACTTGCCTGATGTGCCACTACATGCCCAGTGTAGATTCCACGTGGGGACAGTGAGTATGACTTGAAAGTGCCACGGGACATGGCATATGTCTTCAGCGGAGCCTACATACCACTCAGCTGCCGCATCATTGAACAGGTGAGACCCTGTCCTTTCCACCCTTCTGTATTTTGATCTTAAAGCCATTTCTGATCCCTCTTGCTCTTTGTTCCTTTCAAGCTCCATACTGATCAGTTGGTTACTAGCAGAGACACAAAAGTCTTGAAGGTGAGATTTCTTCATTTTATTAACTGAAATCCAACCTCAAATCTCACTAGGTATTAGAGCGAAGAGGCTGGCTGGGCCTTGAAGAAGTTGTTCGGTTACTCAACAGCAATGAATTTGCAGTCACAGGTAAGGAGAACTTAGAAGTAGAAGGCAGACTGAATAGAGATGAAAGCCATAAATGTAGGGGACTGGGACATAATGAAACATTGAGACTGAGCTGCTTTGTCTCATAGACATGATACCTGAAGAAAACGCTCCTAGTGACTCTCTGCGTCTTGTTCTTGTGGTTTTTCTGGGTGGATGCACTTTTTCTGAGATATCAGCCCTCCGGTTCTTGGGCAGAGAAAGAGGTAAGAGACTTCTTGAAATAAAAACAAATTTGATCAGTAGTTAAGAAAAGTCAGATCATTAAAAAAATATCCCTACCAAAAAACTTTAAATGATTCATTCAGGATTATTGATCAAGAAAGGGATGGACCCAGAGGAAAAAAAGCATTTATAATGCTAGATCTCCAGTTAGTCTATTATTTAGTCACTGAGTCAATATGTCTTGATTTTGCCTTCTCTACTGGTTAAGAGCAAATATATTTTAAAGAATATGGGTACCCAGCAGGTATTTTATAGCAACTGGCTATAGTCCCCTTTCCACTTAAATTCTCCTGGGGAGGTTGAATTTTGCCGAGGAATCCCTTTCCTAGTAAGCACAAAGGTAATGACTCTATACTCATACAGGCAGCATGGTATGATAGCTCACTCTGGAGTCAACAGGTCTGAGATCATATCCCACCTCTGACACTGTGTGACTGAGCCATAGTTTGCTCCTTTGTAAAATGAGGGTGTTGAACTTGATGACCTTTGGGTTCTCTTCTAGCTTTAGGACCATCATCTTAAGCAGTATCCAATTCCAAACATGTCATCATTACTACTTCTGTGAATCCCTGTAGTTGTGATATGGATACCAGTGAGAAAGAAAAATAATACTGTCTGTAACAAAGTCAAGGACTAATCAATAGACAGTCTTTGCTAAATTCCAGTAATGGGATACAGTGTAGTTTTTAGGTAGCCCTGGCCTACGTAGGGACATAGTCAAAGCTATGCACTAAGTTTTAGAAACTGACTAACTCTGGATTATGGGTTTCCTTCAGAATATTGCTCGATTTCTATCTTTGGTTAATGATATGGCCCTCAGGGGATTTCAGAATAAATTTCTTTTCCTGGGGTCCCCAAACTGGCTGGGGGAGGCATGGGCTGATTTATCACTTGCCTGATGTGCCACTACATGCCCAGTGTAGATTCCACGTGGGGACAGTGAGTATGACTTGAAAGTGCCACGGGACATGGCATATGTCTTCAGCGGAGCCTACATACCACTCAGCTGCCGCATCATTGAACAGGTGAGACCCTGTCCTTTCCACCCTTCTGTATTTTGATCTTAAAGCCATTTCTGATCCCTCTTGCTCTTTGTTCCTTTCAAGCTCCATACTGATCAGTTGGTTACTAGCAGAGACACAAAAGTCTTGAAGGTGAGATTTCTTCATTTTATTAACTGAAATCCAACCTCAAATCTCACTAGGTATTAGAGCGAAGAGGCTGGCTGGCCTTGAAGAAGTTGTTCGGTTACTCAACAGCAATGAATTTGCAGTCACAGGTAAGGAGAACTTAGAAGTAGAAGGCAGACTGAATAGAGATGAAAGCCATAAATGTAGGGGACTGGGACATAATGAAACATTGAGACTGAGCTGCTTTGTCTCATAGACATGATACCTGAAGAAAACGCTCCTAGTGACTCTCTGCGTCTTGTTCTTGTGGTTTTTCTGGGTGGATGCACTTTTTCTGAGATATCAGCCCTCCGGTTCTTGGGCAGAGAAAGAGGTAAGAGACTTCTTGAAATAAAAACAAATTTGATCAGTAGTTAAGAAAAGTCAGATCATTAAAAAAATATCCCTACCAATATCCTTTGGGTATAATAGTATCATTTGAAGCCAGGGAATTATAAAGAAAAGAACTGAGGAAAAGAGAAAGATTATTTCCTTTAATCAGGTACATCAGGAAGACCTGTTTCAGTAAAAGTGGGGTGTAATTAAGGATGGATTGCTTTATCCCTGTACAAAACATTTTATCAAGGGATAGTATTTGTCATATGTTGAAAAATAAATTGTCCACTATCTGATCCACATCTTTGAAGTTGAATGGCTTCTGTACCAACCTCTCAACAGCACTGCCTAGGTGCAAGCATGTTCCCCCCTGCTTTTGTCTCCTCAGGGTATAGATTCATTTTTTTGACAACAGCTGTGACAAATAGTGCTCGGCTTATGGAGGCCATGAGCGAGGTGAAGACGTGAAACCTCCCCTTTGGAGGTTGACACTTGAGACACTGCCATGAGGGTGTCCAGCAAATAGCGCCCTAAGGACAAGCAGAGCTTGAAAGATTTGAAGGATGAAGATGTTGACCCCACCCAGGAGAATCCCACTTCTTAAGCCCAATGGAGATCTTCTCAGGACCCAGGCTCTAGCCTCAGCAGTGCTCTTTGAATTCTTCCCAGGATGTTTCCACCTCTGTGTGGTATATCCACGTATACCATACCCAGTATACTCAAGATCTGTGGAGGAAAGTGGTCCTTTGGCAAATAACTGTTCTTGTAAATAAATGTGCTTTCAATCACTCAATTGGCAAGCATTTATTAAGCGTCTACTGCGTGCCAGTCACTGCACTGGGCACCAGGAGCACAAATCCAAAAAATTGAAACAATCTCTACTTAAAAGGAGCTTAAATTTTTAAGAGGAAGACAGGGATCACATGTGTAAGTACATGCAGAATAGATATTTAATAGGCAATGAGGAAACCAAACTATCACTCTTTGCAGATGATATGATGGTATAACTAGAGAACCCCAGAGATTCTACTAAAAAGCTATTAGAAATAATTCATAATTTTAGCAAAGTAGCAGGATACAAAATAAATCCCCATAAATCCTCATAAATCCTCAGCATTTTTATACGTCACCAACAAAATTCAACAGCAAGAGATACAAAGAGAAATTCCATTCAGAATAGATACTTAAAAAATAGATCCGAGTAAAGTATTTAACAAAGTTGTTTAGGAGGGATCTCCATTAGCAATTAGAGGGAATCAAGAAAGGCTTCATGAAAGCAGTTTTTGAGTTGCTTCTTGAAGAAAGGGAAGGAGAGGATTGGATATTCCATGCTGAGGTGGGAAACAACCAGTGCAAAGATAAGAGGAGAGCATCAGGTGATAATTAGGGTAAAGGCCCAGTTCTGGAATGATAGGTTGAGATCAGATTGTTAAGGGTTTTATAAGCTAAACAGAGCAATTTGTTCTCCCTCAAAGACCATAAGGAATCCTTAGTTTTGATTAAACAGAGTCTAACACAGTCAGATCTGCATTTGGCAGCAGGGTGCAGGGTGGGCGAGAGACTTGAGGCAGAGAGACCAGTCAGGAGGCTGGTGCAGTCATTCTAACCATATGGAAGGGCAGGTCAAAGTGAAGCAGAACAACTAACAGGGATAATTTGATGGTGCATTACGGTACTGTTCACGCATTTTCAAGTTCATTCCACAACAATCCTCTTGGGAAGAAGTGCAGATTTTATTTTCCTGCATAACATGAGAGAACAGGCCATAGGGAAGTTAGAACTTGTAAATGGCAGAACTTTGTTTCAAAATTAGATTTTCTTTTTTATTTTAATTGTTTATTTCAAATATAGCAGATTCCAAGATGAACATTTTCATATGGAAGAGAAGGAAAAGGATTTCATCTGAAACTGAATCTCTATTAAAGTATTTAACAAATTCAATCTATAACTTCCTTTTTTGGGGAGGAGGGGTGTCAGGTGACTTGCCCAGGCTCACACAGCTAGGAAGTGTTAAGTGTCTGAGGTCAGATTTGAACTCAGGTCCTCCTGACTTCTGGGCTGGTGCTCTATTGGCTGTGCCATCTACCTGCCCTGAATCTTATAACTTTCAAAGCTGTCCTGATTGTGATTCCTTCTTGCCTTCCCCTCAGATCCTCTAGATTCCTTCTAGTGTACTTTTCCTTTTATCCAAGTCCCCTTTTTATTATGCTAGACATTAACACAATGCTGTATCAATTCTGAAGCTGCTTTATGAGTATGGGTCATAACTAGAACAAGCTCTAGAAAAGAATCCCCTTGGGAAGAATTCGCTAGACTTTTGGACTGGGAAACAAATTTCAATTAAATTTGGCAAAGTAGAAGAGGCTAGAGAGAGAGATTAGTTAACTAAGATAATACTGTTCATAGAACAACTAACTATATCAAATGCCAAATCATAATTATATTAAAGAAAATCAGGCTCATGTCCTCAAGAAATTTGTTGCCTGAAAATTCTTACAAGTTACTTTGAACTTGACAAACTGGATAAAATAATCATTTTCATCTATATTGTGGGATAGAAAGAGAATTGTACATGAAACTCAATTTTTAAGTAGTGTTTGCTTTTCTAAGTATCAAATTCTTGGCCTGTTTGTGATTCCTTCTGCTCTTTGTTTATTGTAATAATGATTATTAACATTATTTTAAGGATCTACCATATGCTGAGATGGAAATAGGGGAAGGTCTGAAGGCATAAAAAGGGAAAATTAGATTTGACTCTCAAGAGATTTCCTTTTCAAATAGCATAATGACAAATTTTTTAAAATTTGATTTCTAAAAGTTAAATTTGATTTCTTCTTTCTATAATCAGTGGCATTCAATTCAGTACATTTTTCCTTCAGAACGTATATGGTTTTTGTTCTTTTTTATTCTCATCCTGGTTCAGGTTATTGTCTGAACCCTAAATTATTGAGAACCTCTCATATACTTCTGATCAACATAAATTCAGTTTAGGACTTTTTTTCCTATCTTCTCACTACAAGTCACCCATTTTAACTGTAATACTGTCTTCTAAAGTGTAATGTTCTCTTGGAGCAGGTTTCTTGGGGGGCTTCTGGAAGCAATCTTAGTTTCAGTTCAGTAATCCCCCCAAATGCATCCAGGAGTTAAAGTCCAAATCCTTTATTGTCTCCTTCAAAGTCTTGTGTCCTTCCTTGGGCCCAGTTAGCTTTCTTAGAGGCCTATCTCTCTCCTTGGTTCCGAGAGCTCTTGCCACTAGTCCTTTGCCTCTACCAGCTTCAGCCTCCAGCCAGCACAAAGGTGAAAGATGGAATGAATCTGTCTCCTCCTCCGAGAACTTCTAATGCGCTTGTCCTTTCTGGCCCTAAGAGCTCTACACTGAGTATACACCAATCATGATATCACTAGGAAACCGTTATTTGTGGTAGGATTAAATCAATGCTAAACTAGATTTAACCACTGTCTTCTCAATTCCACTTACTTTGCACCTTGTAAGAATCCTAACATTTAGCTTTTTGAGTTTTTGCTATTCCCCACCACAACTTGATATATCTTTCCCCCAACTCTCCAACTCTGCAAACCCTACTCATCCTTCCAAGCCTAACTAAAGTCCTATCTATTCCATGTTTTTTTCCAGATATTCTGATTTATGATATTTAGTGTCTGCATTTAGAAATGGAAAATTTCCATTACTATTTATGCCATTGGAAAGAAAAACTTTGGGAGGAGAGAATGAAACTTTTTGGAGAAAGTTGAAATATATATTTATAAATAAATATATTTTTGTATTCTTTATGGATCTATGTAAATTTTTATAGAAAATAAAAATGTTAATTTGGTTTGCTGTTTGACGTGCTCATAAAATTATGTTTCACATATTTAGAGATGTAAAATCTCCAAGAATTGTTTTGAAAAACTAGAAGTTACCAAAAAATAGTTCCTTCCCTTCGTTTTGAGGATATCTTTTTTTTTTTTGGTAGTCATGTCTCATTTCAATATAATTACTGACTAATCAGCACAAGTATCTCATGTATGAATGGATGAATATATGAGTATTTACTATTTGCTATGGGTGAAACATTGTGCCAAGTCCTAAGGATACAAATAGATAACAAGACAGTCCCTGATCTCACTAAATTAATCTAGGAGACAACATAGGTGGTTTCTTTTTTTTTTTTTTTAATTTTATTTTATTTAATAATAACTTTGTATTGACAGAATCCATGCCAGGGTAATTTTTTTACAACATTATCCCTTGCACTCGCTTATGTTTCGTTTTTTCCCCTCCCTCCCTCTACCCCCCCCCAAGATGGCAAGCAGTCCTATATATGTTAAATATGTTGCAGTATATCCTAATATAGGTGGTTTCAACAAATAAATTAAAGCCAGTGGTTCTTAATGTGCAGCAGCAAACCAAACTGTAATGTCTTTTCCATTAATTAAACCAAATATGTTTCTGACTTTGAAACACTGACAGTGTTGAGGATTTTGGTGGTGAGAATTTCATTTCTTTTCAGTAGCTAAAGCTGCTGAGGAAGAAGTTAGTACAATAGTATTTGGACAAGGCAGTTAGTTGCCAGATGTAATATCCAGCAGAAGAAATGTTAGACTTGATCTGTACTCAAGGAGCTTAAAGTTGAATAACTGAAACAATACCATATGAAACACTTAGGGAACAATTATGTGTGAACATTTACGGTACCAATTATAAATGGAGTAGGAATTCAGAGAAGAGAGAGACTAAAGTATATAAATGAAGGTTGAAGATTCAACAACTTACAGGAATAATAACTAACGAATACATTAATTCATTAAAAACTTTATAAATCACCCAAAGTTGTACCATGTTTAAGTGTTTCCCCTAAGTCAAGCATGTGTTTATTGACACCTATAATTATTCAAGATCATCACTATCATTTGTTTTTGCTATCTTTGCCTTCTCTTTGTATTCTCTCTTTTTCACTATAGTTTATAGAAGTCTTCAAGTTTTTCTGAAACCATCCTCATCGTCTTTTGTAACAGCAGAATAGTGTTCCATCATATTCATATCCTATAACTTGTTCAGCCATTCCCCAGTTGAAAATCCCGAGTTTTCAATTCTTTGCCACCACAAAAAGAGTTGCTATAATTTTTACACATGAGTACTTTTAAGAAAAATTTCCTAATAATTAGGGTATCCAAAAATGGAATTGAATGCCTGCATAGATGGTGGGTTTCTTCTCATTGGAAGTCTTAAAATAGAGGCTGAATGATCACTTGTTGGATATGTTATTGGAAAGAACTTTTAGGCATGAATTAATTTAGATGGCCATTGAGGTCCTTGCCAACTCTAAAATTCTGTGTTTCTATGCTATGTATTATTTTGATTAGGCGTTTGCATTTTAAATGTTTTATTCAAATTGTGGGATAAAAAAGGTAATTTTAGGCATCAGCAAATAGGTGAAAAGAAACTTTTGGACTGGGTAGCTTGTGAATTCATTGTAGAATTAGACTACTTCAGAAGGCAAGATCAGAGATCTATGGTTACAGGGAGTCAAGAGGAGGGAATTATCTTTTCCAACTTACTGATAAGCAGACACACTACAAATAACAAATTGACCCAGTAAATTATAACTTGCTGTTGTTTAGTTATTTTTTAGTCATGTCTGATTTTTTTATGACGGCATTGGGATTTCCTTGCAATGGTATTAAGAGTTGCCAGTTCCTTCTCCAGCTCATTTTACAGATGAGGAAACTAAGGCCAACAGGATTAAGTGACACAGTCAATATGAGTCTAAGGCTGGATTTGAACTCAGTAAGAAGAATCTTCTTGATTAGGTCCAGTACTCTGTCCACTTCACTATCTAGGTATAAAAAAAATTTTCTATGAGCAAATGTAGTTGCCTGAATTTGTATGTTTAGCCTTTCCAAATGAAAGCATAAAGTTGAGTTGGTGAAAAAACATTCAATAAATGAATACTAAAGAACAATTTTGTGGTATTTTAGGAATTTAGGTATTCTCAATACTATTCAACCCCTAAAAAGTTTTGTTATGATTATAGAGCAGCTGTATTTTGTCAAGGCTTGCCAACCTTTATCCTATCAGGGACCAATTTAAATCATTTAGATCAAGTTAATTGTTCTTTCATGTGTGCTAAAGCAAAGTTGCAGGTTCCCTTAAAGTAAAACTTAGTAATTGAAAAAAATCAGAGTTTTCAAAAGCATCATACATTTCAGGTATTGCATGTTTCTTCAAACAATAAAGATGTACACGGACATATATTTTTACTACTTTTATCATCTTTTTTGTTCAATTAAAAGCCTAAGGATATTTTGCTAGAGCAACTTAATTTTATGACTGGGTGACTAGAGCATTTTCTGAGGAAGCAACAGTATCTTTATGTAATATATAATGTATAATATAACATTCATAGATCATATTAGAATTTATATAGAGTATAACATTTTATACAGTATGTAATTATATATAATTATTTAAATATATCAGACATGTTACATTATATATATACATATATATACCATTTTCTTGCATATCAGAATCAATCTACATACCAAATCTTATTTAGAACATGACTCCCCTTCCTTCCCCTCCTCCACAATTGGGGTTAAGTGACTTGCCCAGGGTCACACAGCTAGGAAGTATTAAATATCTTTGGCTAAATTTGAACTCAGGTCCTCCTGACTTCAAGGCCAGTGCTCTATCCACTGCACCACCTAGATACCCCAAACATGACATTTTTAAAAAATTATTTATTTATTTTAATACATATTGCTTTGTGAATCATGTTGGGAGAGAAAAATCAGAATAAAAGGGAAAACTATGGGAGAGAAAAAAGTGAACATAGCATGTGTATGACATTTAAAAAATATATTTTTTTTTGTTTTTTAAAAAGTTTTATTTTTCCAGTTCCATGTAAATAATTAACATTTATTTCTTAAAAATTTTGAGTTCCAAATTTTCTCCCTGCCTTCCTTCCCTCACCCTTCCCTAAGACAGTAAATAAGTTATATATGTGTAATCATGTAATACATATTTTCATGCTCATCATATTCTGAAAGAACAGAATACAAGGAAAAAAAAAAAAACACTGAAAGAAATACTTTGCTTCAATCTTCATTCAGTCTCCCTCAGCATTTTTCCTTTGGACAGAATTTTCTATCACGAGTCTTTTGGAATTGTCTTGGATCATTGTATTGCTGAGAAGAGTTAAGATGAACCACAGTTGATCGTTTGCACATTATTGGTGTTTCTGTTCAAAAAGATTTCTTGAGATGGACAGAAGCAGCTACACCTAAAGAAAGAACACTGGGAAATGAATATAAACTGCTTGCATTTTTGTTTTTCTTCCGGGGTTATTGATACCTTCTGAATCCAATTCTCCCTGTGCAACAAGAAAACTGTTCGGTTCTGCACACATATATTGTATCTAGGATGTACTGTAACCTATTCAACATGTAAAGGACTGCTTATCATCTAGGGGAGGGGGTGGAAGGAGAGAGGGGAAAAATCAGAACAGAAAAGAGTGCAAGGGATAATGTTGTAAAAAATTACCCTGGCATGGATTCTGTCAATAAAAAGTTATTAAAAAAAAAAAAGATTTCTTGAGAAAGTCCATCCATACAAGTTCCCTATATATGATTTTCAATACCATCATGTCAATAAAGATGGCTGGACTTCTGTTCTAAATTTAATAAGCAGGCCTTGTATAAAATTACTGTTATGTCAGCAAATGTCCGTTTTTGAGACAATGAAGAATGTATAGTTTTGGGAGTAAACTTCACAGCACAAATTCTTGAAATGGGAAGATAATTCTCAGCCCATCAACAAATCAATTTTGTTAGGAGAATGAGTTGAGATAGAAATAAAAGAAATATTTTGAATGCTGCTTTCAGATTAAAGAAGGATTTATTAAATGTCTATTACCCTACAGATGCTCTCCTGGGTTTGAAGACAAAAGCAGTCCCTGTTTATTCAGTGGTGGTGTTGGGGTGGAAAGAAGATAAGATACTGATTTCAAGGAGCAGTTTTTTAGCATTTGATTCTAATTGAACAATTTTGTTAATACTTTATAATTTCTCATTGGACAAAAAGGATGGCATAACCTAGCTTCCGAAAATTTGTATGACGTCAGTAACTGACATTTGTGTTTATTTGGACAGGGAACTGTGAGGTGCGTTTAATTCAGAAAAGTTAGATTAATGGGATAATAACTTAGGGGAAAACAAAGCCACTCTGCGACTCTCCCGCATGCCCACTAAATACAGGCATAGGTGGTCAACGCTAAAACTAGGTCTCTCACGTAGCGAAAGGAACAAGAATTCACTCAAGCCCAGGACGGGATCCATGCTGGGCGCGGCTTTGGGCGGCGGACTCCTTTCGTGCGGGCAGGAGTGCATCAGTGCCTCCATTGGGGGCAGAACTAGTAAGGGCAGTACCAAGGAGGCCGACGTCTGGGGAAACGAAGGGCTTGATGGATGGCCTAGTCATCAAAGACCCCGGGGGTCCCTAGAGCCCCTTCGCCCCCAAAACTATAGCTAATAGAGCTACTCAGTCCCGGAAATTCTCCAAAATTCCCATCCACTCCCGGCACACGGAACGCATTCAGGCCGACGCGGCTTTCCTCTCCTGCGCAGCACAGCCTGTGTTTCTAGGGTAACCAGGAAGCGTCCCGTATTAACCAATCACAGAGCGGCCCCACCCCGCGGGCCGGTTTGAAATTTCTGCGCAGGGCAAACGGTTCTCCTTGATTTAGCCGGGAGTCAGAAGCTGAACTGTTCTGCTGGAGCGAGCTGGTGGGCGCTGGCTGGCCCAGTTTGGGGTCGGATAGGAAGCGGCAGGGAGGGGGGTCGCTACTCCGCCGGCACTGAGTCTGAGCTGGGACAGGCTTCGGCTGGAAGCAGCCACCATGAGGAGAAGGTGAGCGCGGCGTTGGCCTCGGGATCTGAGGGGAGAGGTCGAGAGGGCAAGGGCTTTTAAGCCCCACCCCGGGGTCGCGGCTGCCTCTGGAAGACCGAGAGGCTCTGCTCTTTGAAGCCCGGCACCTGCTTAGACTGAGTCCCGGGGGTCGGGGAAGGGGCTGGTCACCTGGGCTGGAGGGGTAGGGGTGGGCAGTGACCGCGCTGACTTGGATCCTAACTTTCCTTGCTTAGGGATCACGGAACAGCCCTCAAGGGCCTTCTTTAGCCTTTAGTCCTTTATTTAGCCTTGATCTTAATAAGCTCCCTGAGAACCGGGAAAGTCTTTTTTCTCCTCCTTTGTATCTCCCAGCCTTGAGCAGTTGTGCCTGTCATACAGTAGGCGGTTAAAAAATGCTTGTTGACTTGGGAGCTGCTTGCCCTCGATACCTCCCCCCCCTCATCCTTGAGATTCCTGAAGGCCACGTCCCTTACGCAGCTTTCCCGGCTCGCTGCCAACTCTGGGCTACTGCTTCCGGGGAGCCAACCGACTCAGCAGCTGTTTTGTGGGGAAACTTGATTCTCATCTATGCTCTGGGAAACCTCCTGCACGCTTCTCTGAAGGCCCACCACGGGGACGTGGAGACACGCCCCTCGGGGGAAAGGGGATAAGTCTGCGCTGAAGCTTTTTTCCCAGTGGGTGTGGAGCCTGGGATGAGCCCTCGGGGAGGGGAAACCTAAAGCCGACGTTTGGGAAAAGGGGGCTGGAACTGAGTGGGGATTACGTGCGCTAATCTTTGCAGTTTCCCGGGTAACAGAGGGGGCTCCCTTCCTGAGCCTGTTCTGACCCATAGCATCTCCTTGTAGGATTAAATCAATCATCCTGAACCATCCTCAATTAAATAACTACTGTCTCGATCAATTCCACTGACTTAGCACTTTGTTTCAAGTTCTGGCCCATAACAGAGGGGAGTGGCAGCTGAACTGCCGAGTTTGAATACCACGTGGACTAACTCACAAGTGGTGTTTGTTCTCTATAGACTTTGAACAACTTGAGAGCTGGCTTTGTTTTTGGCCATTGCATCCCCAGCCCCTTAGCCTGGTATCAGATACAGTGTAGTTGCTCAATAAATGCTGATCCACCGACTGACTTGCTATATATGGAAAGCCCACACAGCTTTATTTATGCAATAGTGTTCACTTTTTGGTACAGTCAGATAAGGAATTGTCAGCCCTTTAAGGTGTGGCACTAAACAGTGCCAAGTGGGTAGGCCCTACTTTAAATTTCCTTGTCCAGCCAGTGTCTAGAACAAAATGTTCAGTCTTATGGAAGTCCCTTGTCCTGACTCCCTGCCTGAATTATTTTAAGCCTAAATTTAACATAACTTGAAATAAAGTTTTGTGCATGAGTAGCAATTAATTGCCTGCCTAGTTAGCTCAGCCTGTTAGGACAAGCCGCTAAGTAAGGTCAGTGGTTCAGTCCTTAAAGTTTAACTCTAGGCAGCCAACCATCTTGCAAATAATTAGTGGGCAAAGGAGGCCCAAGCAAAAAGAGGCAGAATTGTTAACTGTTCTAGAAATAGCAATTCAAGAAGTGGCTTTCTCTATTGTTTATAGTTAAAATGATTTATCTGAATGGGAGTTTAGGTATGAAAAGCTGTTTTTCATAGTTACTGTTGGATTTTGGTATGACATGCAGCCTTATGAAACATATAATGGAAACTGCTATTTAGGATGCATCTATACTTTATAGAATCTTTACTTCATCTGCTTTAACCATATCATACTATGAAGAAGTGAACAAAGAGAGGGAGGAAGCAAAATTAATCAAGTTCTTCTATAAGAAGATTTTAAGACTGAAACTGGTGTGTAAAATTGATCACCTGAATGCTGATATTGACTGGCTTTATTACTGAAATATAGGGCACGATGATCTCAAAGTTTTATTATCTAGAGTACATCCTCAGGTCAACAGTTATCACTTGATCCTATAGAAAAGATTTATTAAAAAATAGAACTGATAGCTCAAATAGATGAGTCAAAGCTTTGCCTTCATGGAGGGGAATATGAAACCTCTTGTGATCATTTCCAGGCTTGTAATTTATACTTGAGATTATAAAAAGGACCAAACATATAATACTTGATGTTTTTAGGGTATTACTATGAATATCTATAATTGGTAAAACCCTCCTTCCTTTTCCCCCTCTTCCCCCCGGAAAATATTGCAGGCAATGTGATTTAACAGTATAAATATTGCTACTAATTATCTGATAGGGAGCTATGGAATGACATGGTCAGGCTTACTCTTTAGGAAAGTCACTTCAGTAGCTGAGTGGAAAAATGCTGGATTGGGGAAGAGGCTTGAGGCAAGGAGCCCAACCAATATGTTTGCAGAGTTTAGGCGAGAGGTTGTAAGGTCTTTCACCAAGCTGATGCTAGTTGCAGAGGAGAGGAAAGGAACATACATAAGAGGTGTTAGAAAAGGGAAAGCCTTGTCAACAGATTCTATTTTGGGGGGGTGAGAGATGAGTACAGGATAATAGCTAAATTGAAAGCCGTGGTAACTAGTAGAATAATGGTACCTTTGACATTAATAAGGAAATTAGGAAGAATTTGGGGAGGGGAAAATAATACCTAGACAGAAGAGAACATCAAGGAGAAGAGGTGATTGACAGTATCAAGAAAGACGAAAATTAAGAAAAGGGCATTAGACTTATTAACCATTTTTGGAAGGAACAGTCCTAGTTGGAAGCTAGATTGCAGCAAGTCAAGAGAGTAAGAGGAAGGAAAGTGAACAGACACCTGTTGTCAAAGGTTTTCTCAGGCCTTTTGAGGATGGGGAAAGATACAAGCATGTTTATAGGTATGGTGGACTATCTGTTGGTTATATCACTTTATCAAAAAAACCAAACAAACAAACATTTAGTGCCTATTGTGTGCCAGGCACTGTGGTAAACTCTGGAGGTATATGTTGTATATGCTGTGCTTTTCCTCTCAAATCTAGATGGTTTGAACAGTGAGAGATTAGAAATAGAAATTCTTGGAAAGATTCTAGGAGAGCAAGTAGAGAGAAAGCAGCTAGGAAGTTCTTGCCATCATTCAGTTGTAGTAATAATGATAATAAAGCTAATGTATGGCATTTTAAGGCTTATAAAACTCTGTATCTGTGTTATCTCATTTGATCCTCCAAACCACCCTGTATTGCTGGAGCTGTTTGTTATACCACTTTACAGGAAGTTGTGCCATAGGTTAAATGGCTTGTCTAGGGTCAAATAGCTAGTTAGTCCCTTACATGGACTCGGGTCCAACAGACTCTGGGTCCAATTTTATTAGGGTCTAATGGAAGTGAGGGCAAAAAGAATAGACAAGAGTGATTCCAAAAGACACTTGAGAGGAAATTGAATAGCACTTTGAATTGAATAATATAGGGAATGGAGAGAGGGGGGAACCAAAGGTCTCAGTTTATAACTTTATAGGCAACACTTGGAGAAATAGAAAGCACCATTAGTTTTGGGATATATCTGAACCAGCATATAGGGATCTTTTTTCTCTCTTCTTAGTCTTCTCATCAAAAATATTTTTATTATAAGTCTAAGACTAAATTTAAATTGCTTCTTCTTTTTTAGTAGGTGGCCTTCAAAGAAAGGCATCTTACTAGAATAGAAAATCTTAAATTAGAAATTGGAAAGCCCGAGTTAGATTTCTTTCATTAATTTGTTTTGACTTTCAGTACATTGTGAACAATCCTCTGCCAGTTTAATCATTTATAAAAGGGAAGAAAGATTAAGAGTAGATTAACCCTGTGACTTCTCATATATTTGATTATTCATTTCTCTAGTGAGTCATTCACCTTTAAGAGAAAATTAGTTTTCATATGAACTTTATCTTTTCACCAATGGCACTTCTATCTGTCTTAAAGAAGGTCCTAGAGGATTGGAATTATAACTTTTCTACTTCCCCTTACCTCTCCCCCAAAGGGCAGTGTCCTAAAAGCTCCATGAATTGTCTGTCTGTCTCTCAATTTTTTTTTAAATGAGAGTTTTGTAATTTCACAGATTAAATACCATCTTTGTCTTAAAGAAGCTTACATACAACGATTTAGTAATTAAATTATGTTTCTCGTTGAAATCATATCCCAATATAGAAAGTTATTTTTTCTGACTCATCAAATGGAAACTTTTAAAGCCATCAATATGTGGGTTTATTTGGCAATGGTAATAAATAATAAAAAACCCTGTATATAAGTCCTGACTTTGGAGATCTTGAGCAAATCATTTTCTTCTTGGCCTCTATTTTTTTTCACAAGTAAAATAGGGTCTGTTCTGCTTCAGTTATATGAACCCAGGCTAAAAGTTGTGCTAAGTGCTGGTGATGCAAAAGTCATGAAGATGTCCCCAGCCACATTAAGCTTCTGAGCAATGTTTCTTATATTTACTTTATGTAGATAAATATACTGATAGACTAATTCAGTGGGCTGTCAATTTGACATAAAATCATGATTTGGAAATGGACATTGTTCATCTGTGTGTATTTTTTCTATATGCATTGATAGTTCAAGTCTCACTACATTAGAATATGCTTAGGTCTGTCATTTCCTTCCTGGGGAGTCTGCAGAAACAAGTAGAAGAGGATAGCTTTGACAAGAAGGAGACAAGAGGATGTGGAGGAGGATATTAAAGGGGTGATAAATGGAAAACATTTTAGAAATAAGGGGATGGAATGGAATCACAGAAACAAATTAGAAAGGATAACTTTATTAAATTACTTCTTATCCTAAGATGGGGGATGTGAAGACACTGATGAATTTTGAGAAGCAAAGTTTAAGGAAACTCACATGAATGGTCTTCTCTTTTCCTGGGAGACTGACTCCTGGGCAAATTCTGTAATTTGGAAGAATATAATATGGAGGAAAAAAAATCTGGCTTTTAGCTTAATTGTCTGTATTCTGGATAGATGTTGTCATACTGGTATTTTCTTTTATTCCTCTCTTGCTTCAGTCTAGTAGATCAGTCTTGAAATTGGAAGTGTAGAATTCCACTTCTCTTTCTGCCAGGTAGCAACTATCTGTATGATCTTGGGCAGTCCATATCTATTTTGGGTCTTTGTATTCCCATCTGTAAATTAGCAATAATAATATCTATACTATCTTTCTTAAAGGATTATTATGATAAACAGTAGAGATAATTAATTAAAGAATTATGTAAATGTTGTTAGTGATTATCATATGTGTCTCCTAGAAAAAAGATTTAACATTGAATATGTTCAGATTATTGTATTTTCATGAGTTGGTAAGAATAAAGGAGTGGACAAAAATTTTTTTTCTTATTTTATTTTATTTAATAATAACTTTATATCGACAGAATCCATGGCAGGGTAATTTTTTTTTTTTTTTACCACATTATCCCTTGTACTCGTTTCTGTTCCGATTTTCCCCCTCCCTCCTTCCACCCCCTCCCCTAGATGGCAAGCAGCGAATTTAGATTAGTTGATCAGTGGAAAAGGTTAGGTTCACAAGACAGAATAGTCAACTATAGCAATCTAGTGTTTGACAAACCCAAAGATCCTAACTTTTGGGATAAGAATTCATTATTTGATAAAAACTGCTGGGATAACTGGAAATTAGTATGGCAGAAATTAGGCATGGACCCACACTTAACACCATATACCAAGATAAGATCAAAATGGGTCCATGACTTAGGCATAAAGAACGAGATTATAAATAAATTAGAGGAACATAGGATAGTTTATCTCTCAGACTTGTGGAGGAGAAAGAAATTTGTGACCAAAGATGAACTAGAGACCATTACTGATCACAAAATAGAAAATGTTGATTATATTAAATTAAAAAGCCTTTGTACCAACAAAACTAATGCAAACAAGATTAGAAGGGAAGCAACAAACTGGGAAAACATCTTTACAGTTAAAGGTTCTGATAAAGGCCTCATTTCCAAAATATATAGAGAACTGACCCTAATTTATAAGAAATCAAACCATTCTCCAATTGATAAATGGTCAAAGGATATGAACAGACAATTTTCAGATGATGAAATTGAAACTATTACCACTCATATGAAAGAGTGTTCCAAGTCATTATTGATCAGAGAAATGCAAATTAAGACAACTCTGAGATACCACTACACACCTGTCAGATTGGCTAAGATGACAGGAAAAAATAATGATGAATGTTGGAGGGGATGCGGGAAAACTGGGACACTAATGCATTGTTGGTGGAGTTGTGAACGAATCCAACCATTCTGGAGAGCAATCTGGAATTATGCCCCCAAAGTTATCAAACTGTGCATACCCTTTGATCCAGCAGTGTTTCTATTGGGCTTATATCCCAAAGAAATACTAAAGAAGGGAAAGGGACCTGTATGTGCCAAAATGTTTGTGGCAGCCCTGTTTGTAGTGGCTAGAAACTGGAAATTGAATGGATGCCCATCAGTTGGAGAATGGCTGGGTAAATTGTGGTATATGAATGTTATGGAATGTTATTGTTCTGTAAGAAATGACCAGCAGGATGAATATAGAGAGGACTGGCGAGACCTACATGAACTGATGCTAAGTGAAATGAGCAGAACCAGGAGATCATTATACACTTTGACAACGATATTGTATGAGGACATATTTTGATGGAAGTGGATTTCTTTGACAAAGAGACCTAACTGAGTTTCAATTGATAAATGATGGACAGAAGCAGCTATACCCAAAGAAAGAACACTGGGAAACGAATGTGAACTATTTGCATTTTTGTTTTTCTTCCCGGGTTATTTTTACCTTCTGAATCCAATTCTCCCTGTGCAACAAGAGAACTGCTCGGTTCTGCAAACATATATTGTATCTAGGATATACTGCAACATATATAACATATAGTGGACAAAAATTGATTGCGCATTTACCATGGTTTAGGACTGGGCCAAACAGTAAAGGTACAAATACAAATAATGTTATTTTTAGTCCTTGTAAATACTGCTTCGAGTCTTGGAATTAATCAGATTTATGTTCTTCTTCAGTGAAGTGCTGGCAGAGGAATCAGTGGTTTGCCTCCAAAAAGCCCTGAACCATCTTCGAGAAATCTGGGAATTGATAGGAATTCCAGAAGATCAGAGATTACAGAGGACTGAAGTTGTCAAGAAGCACATAAAGGTGAGGGACTTTGATCTAATCTGTGAGCTTGCTGTGTGATGACAGGCACTTGATACTGGTTGAGGTACAGGACACACAGGAGAGACTTTTGTCCACTCCATGAAGTTATATGATCAGAAAGATTTCCTGTTGTAGGAAGACATTCTATCTTTGACCAGTCTCGTGGTGGCCGTCCTGCCTCCTGCGCTCCTTCATTAAGAAGGTGGCTGGTCCCGAAGTCCTCCAGAGAGCTAGCCTGAACATAACATTATGGCATTTTGGGAGTAGGGAAGATCTATCTTTTCTTTTCTTCCCTCTAAACAGTCCTAATCATTTTGTGGGTGATGCTCTCTTGCTCTAGAGTCTGTTGGATATGATGATTGCAGAAGAAGAGAGTCTGAAGGAGAGGCTCTTAAAAAGTATCAGCTTTTGTCGAAAAGAGCTTGACACTCTGTGCAAGGAGTTAAGCGTGGAAACCTTTGAAGTAAGTTTTATGTGTCTTTTCTCTAGAGATTTAGTCGTCAGAAGTCAGGCCTCAGCACTGAGAGCTGGATGTGTGGTGCCAAATCAGAATCTAAACTTGGAGTGATTAAAAAAAAAAAAGCAAGGATGATTTCTTGGAATGAGAGGGATCATAGAATGCAGGAACAAAACAAGAAGGCTAGTGTTGAAGCAGTGATAAACTGCCTTTTTCTGAAGAAAGAGCTGACCAAGAAATTGTACTCCTTTCTCAATTAATATATTACTAATTATTATTATATTATTAATTAATATATTATTATTGGAAGTTGAAGGCTTGTACTTTTTTTTCTTCCCCTTTCCTTCCCCCCTTCTCCCCCCCCACTTAATAGTATTTTATTCCATTTATATGTAAAGATAATTTTTCAGTATTTTTATAAGATTTTGAGTTCCAAATTTTTCCCTTTTCCTTCATTTCTTCTCCCCTCTACAAGACAAGCAATCTGAATTATATATTTTACACATTTCCATATTATTCATGTTGTAAAAGAAAAGTTCCACCTGAAAGAGGAAAAACCACCAAAAAAGGAAAAATAATATGCTTCTATCTGCATTCAGTTTCCATAGTTCTTTCTCTGGATGTGAATGATTTTTTCCATCAGAAATCTATTGTAATTATTTTGGAACACTATATTGCTGAGAAGAGCTAAGTCTATCATAATTGATATCACACAATGTTGCTCTTACTTAGTATAGTATTTTCCTCGTTCTGTTTACTTGACCCAGCATCAGTTCATGTAAAACTTTCCAGGTTTTCTGAAATCCACCTGCTTGGTATTTCTTATACCACAATAGTGTTCCATTATATTCATATACCATAACTTATTTAGTCATTTCCCAATTGATGGGCATCCTCTTAATTTCCATTTCCTTGACCTTACAAAAAGAGCTGTTACAAAATATTTTTCCACATGTGGGTCCTTTTCCATTTCCTATGATTGTGATACTCCTGGATCAAAGGGTATGTATAATTTTATAGCCCTTTGAGAGTAGTTCCAAATTCCTCTCCAAAATGGTTGTATCAGTTCAAATTCTACCAAACAATGCATAGAGTCCCAGTTTTCCTATATCTCTTAACATTTATCATTTTCTTTTTCCAGTCATCTTAACCAATCTGATAAGTAAAATGTGGGGCTTGACTTTTTCAATGAGATTAAATCAAAACATGTTTCATCATATATACACACCCTCCCTCCCCCCCATATATACACATATATACACATTATATATATAATTCCAATGTGAGCTTCGTTAGGGGAAGGGAATGTTTTTGTATACTTGAGTCCTGGATAAGGTAAATTCCTTATTAGCAGGATTATCAAAAGGTTCATGATCAGCTATATGGGTCATCCTGCCTCTGATCATCTCTCATTTCACTTAAAACTGAAGGATTTTGCAAACATTCTGTAATGTTTTGAATACCCACCCACTTTTCCAGTTTTTCTTGGGCGTCACTCTTTCCCCTGTTTCTAAGTGCTTGCTCATTCTAAGTGCAATGCTCATTGAGGCATTGCCTCTTTGGCTGGTCTCAGTTTGGTTATTTGAGCAATGCAGATCACAGTTCCTTTAACTCAGTAGAGACATTTGAAAATTCCTGTGTTGACCAGTACTTCTCCCACAGCAAAAGTCTTTGGTCAGAGTCTTTGTTAGCTAAGCTGGCTCTTGCCTAACAGATAGAAACTGTCCACAATACCTGTCCTTGCTTGATGTTGAAGAAGGCCATTGGGGGCCTCAGAGTATTGATAAGCCCTTGTTCGATGTAGGAGAAAGAAGAGAGCACCATTTTGCAGCTGGAAAAGGATTTGCGCACTCGGGTGGAACTGATGCTCAAGAAAAGGAAGGAGAGAATGCAAGAACTGAAACTTCTTCAGGAACGAGACCAAGACTTATGTGAGATCCTTTGTATGACGCCCTACAGCATCGACACTGCTTCAGTCCCCAGCCTGGAGGAGCTGGACCAGTTTAGGCAGCACCTGGAAACTTTGGCTGAAACCAAGGTATCATTGTCTGTCTCCCCCTTGTGGTCTCTGTTTAGCTCACCTGCGGGTGCTGTGATAATTACCTTGTTTTTTCATAGGCAAGTCGACGGGAAGAATTTATCAGCACAAAGAGACAAATCATCCTCTGTATGGAAGAATTGGATCACAGCCCAGACACGAGCTTTGAGAGAGATGTGGTATGTGAGGATGAGGATGCTTTCTGCCTGTCAGTCGAGAACATAACTGCACTACAAACGCTGCTCCGCCAGGTAGGCAAAGTCTTTTGTTGATTATATTTGGTTTCAGTAAGTCACACCACCCTCTCCCAACTCCATTTGAATCCTCCACAATACACTCTACCTAAAAACAAGTGAAACAATAAAGAGGATTGTAACTCGCTTCTTAGATTTAATTTCTTGTTCCTGCTAAGAAAACTCGTGTTAATTCTTGATTAAATTAGTGCCAGTATTATCCAAAATTTTTAATTTGACTTTTGTTGCTACTTAAAATTGTCTTCATTTACATAGTTATAGCAATTATATATTTATATCTAAAGAGAATTTTTCCCCCCTCTGTATTACATTGTGTATATAATTTTATTCACATGTCCCCAGAGTTCTTCGTATACTTCATATTTGTTAGTCCCTTGTCTTCATAATCAAAATGTGTTTAGTCATTTCTCAGTGGGTACTTGGATATTTTTGTTTGTTTTCCTGACATAAATAGCTAGGAATATTTTGGGGCAGGTAGTTGTTTTTTTTTTTTTTTCTTATCCTCATTAATCTCTGAGAGTCACAGAGCCAATAGAACCCAGGCCAAAGGCTAGAATAGTTTTATGATTTTGCTTTCATGGTTCCAAATTGCTTACTATAATGGTGGGACCAATTTATAGCTCTGCCAGCCTTGGTGATTCAGCAGCTCAGTGGTTTCATTCCTATCAATGCTGAATCTTTCCATTCTTATCAAATTGATGAATGCGAAATGTATCTTAGCATTGTTAGTTTACAGTCAAGTTGATTTCAAGTTAATTTTAATTCAAGTTCAATTTAAATTATGGTAAGGGCTTTGAAACTATTTTTATTTTCAGAATTGAGATTCTCAGCTTTGACTTGTAAACTTCAGAAAACTGCTGCTTTTACTTTCCCCCTCCCCCCTTACCCTATTTTAAGGAAAATTAGCTTAGCTAAGGAAATATGTAGACAGTGAAGTAGGAAAAAATTTAAATAAAAAACAAAGTTGTCAGTAACATTTATATCCCAGATGTTCAGAAATTGACTAAAACATATAAATACACGGACATAGAATTGAAAATTGGAATACAAGACTACTTATTGGACTTTTTTTTTTTTTTGCTGAGGCAATTGGGTTAAAGTGACTTGCCTTAGGGTCATCCAGCTAGGAATTGTTAAGTGTGTGAGACCAAATTTATACTCGGGCCTTTCTGACTTCAGGGCTAGAGCTCTATTCACTGTACCAACTAGCTGCCCTCCCCCTCCCCCCCACTTTTTTTTTTTTTTAAAGACTTTACTCTTACTTGACAAACAGGTTGCTTTTTTGTTTGTTTGTTTTTTTGAGGGGAAGGTTTAAGTCTTGGATGACTTTGTTTTGTTTAATTCTTGGCTTTTTCTTCTTTAGTTGGAACTGCGGAAAGCTCAGAATGAAGCTGTGTGTGAGGGTTTGAGATCTCGCATCAGAGAACTCTGGGACAGGTTACAAATACCCCTTGAGGAGAGAGAAGCTCTTGCCATGTTCATGACTGGGTCAAAGGCCAAGATAAGGAAGGCGGTAAGAAAACCTGGGAGGAGAGAGGCCGATACCTTTTAAAAGTATTATGCTTAGAATTATGATCATTCTAGCTGATGTCAAAGCACAGCAGGAAGGACTATGTAGTGACAGTCATCCCAAGTGATAATTTAGGGGGAGGGGATGTGTGCGTGTGCCAGAGGTTTTCAGAACCTTATAACTCAAATTTTAGTTTTCCTAGAATATGAGCATACCTCCAAGACTTGCTGGTTTGAGTTATAGTCCTGGAATAGAAACTTGCCTATTGTGAAAGCTGTTATAGACACATCTATAATTTCTTAATGACATTTGCAAGATTTAGTGAGCCTCCTTCAAGCCTTTCATACGAGAAACCATTATAATTGACTTCTTTGAATGCCAGTCTGGCCTTCTGTTCTCGTTGTTCTCCCTGTTCACTATTATTGCTGCGACCTTGTGCTGGATGAGATTCCTCTTAGGGAATCAACAGTTCAGTCAGGAACTATGGCGTGTGCCAGTTAACTGCCAGTGCTCAAGTACTGAAGAGATGCAGGATGCTTTGTGAGGTCAGCCTGGAAAGACACGACTTGCCTTTCTGGCCATGGGAAGAAATCTGGGCAGTCAGTCAATGAGGAAGGGAACAGTCCCCATTGTTTACCCCATTAAGAAGGTAAATACTTTGGGTGTTTTTTCCTTTGCAGTTGCAATCAGAAGCGGATCGTTTGGAGGAGCTAAAGATTCAAAACATGAAGAAAGTGATTGAAGCAATCCGAGTGGAGCTGTCTGCATATTGGGAAAAATGCTTCTTTAGCCAGGAACAGAAACAAGCATTTGCACCCTATTATGATGGTTGGTATGGGGCACATAATTTTATTGATAATCAAGAAGGACTTGATGCTTGGTATTTTTATAAGCCAGGAGTACTCTCAAAAAATCATTAATCTTTTTAAAAATGATTTTTATTAATATCTTTTGACACACTTAAATTTCTTCTCTTTCCCGGAAAACCATCCCATGTAATGACTTAGTAAAGAAAAATAATCTGCAAAGCTGTTCAGCATATGTTAAAAAAATGTTCTTTATTACCCATAGAGCAGTCTACCACCACCTCTTAAAAAGAGCTTGGGGAGATGTCAAGAAGTTTTTAAAAATAAGTCTTTATTGGGGCAGAGAAGATAGCACAGTGATTAAAACACTAGCCCCGGAATTAGTAGGATTGGAGTTCAAATTCAGTTTCAGACACTGAAAAAGTGTCACTGAAAAGTGATTTTGCTAAGTCATTTAACTCTATTGCCACCAAAAAAATTCAAATCAATCAAATATAAGTATTTGATATAGGTTGTTTTTCCACATAGTCTTTTTTTTGTCAGAGAGTCAACTCTCATAACAAATAGTATCTTTTAAAGAGTTTCAAGAATATCAACTCTTAAGGACACAAGTAGATATAAGTAGAGTTTAAATAAGACATAGTATCTACCCATAGGAAATTTCTAGTCAAGTAGAGAAGTTGTGACCTATTTACAAATAGCTATAATATATATTAAATCCAGAGTGCTTTGTGAGGTCTGAAATGGGGTAAAGTTCCCCCATTATATCTTTACTGTAAAAAAGATTTTCTAGAAAAAGTGATGTTTGATTAGGTTTTTTAAGGAATAGCCAAGATTTCACAGGGCATTTCTAGGAAAATCTAGTCATAGGGAATGAGCCAGGGCACTAGTCCAGTTTGTCTGGAAGGAAGAGAAAGTAGAATGAAGCTGGAAATGCAGGGTGATACTACCTTGTAAGAGAACCTTCATATGCTGACAGAGGAGAATCAACTCCTAAGTGGTAGGCAATAAAGAGACCTTGTGAAAGTTTGGAGCAGATTAACAATGTAATAACCAGTTCTGTATGTGAGGAAGACTGAAATCTCTTAACTGAAGAGTGGTATAAGGGCTTCGCCATCTGATTCCCATCTAGTTTTTCAACCTTTCTTACTCCAAGACAGTCAGTTGAATGAGCTTTTCTTGGTAGCTGACATTCCATCATCTCTGCCTTTAAATGGGGTGTTTGCTGGGTGTACCACACACTCCCTCCTCATCCCTTTTCTTAGGGGATCCTATCTTACTGGAAAACAAGATCAGATACCACCTTTACCATGTGGCCTTCATTTGTCAGTGCTGGCTACCTGAAATTGCTTTGTGTTTACTTCTCTGTTTATACTTTCCCCTCTCCCCGCAAAAACAAAAAACCCAACACTTCAAAAAGAACGTTGTGGGTGGGTTTTTTTTTTTTTTTTTTTTTTTGCTTCATTGGTATGTGTTAACCCAGTACATTGCACAATTTGGGGGTTGGAGAAAAAGGTGGAAAGTGAGGCACATCTTGGACCTATTTCATTCATTTTGTGGACTAGGAAATCGCCTCAGAGAATTGCCTGTGGGGTTTTTTTTTTTTTTTTTTTTTGTTCTTTATTTATTTATTTATTTTTAATGCACATTGCTTTATAAATCATATTGGGAGAGAAAAATCAGAGCAAAGGGGGAAAGCCATGGGTAGGGGGAGACAGAAAAAAGTGAACATAGCATGTGTTGATTTACATTCAATCTCCATAGTTCTTTTTCTGGATGCAGTTGGCATTTTCTGCCCAAAGTTTTTTGGGATTGCTTTGGATATTTGGTGAATTGTTGAACCTATTTGGAGGCTGTTGTGATCTAGATATTTTAAGAGTGAGGATTTGTGCTAAGATGATAGCAAGAGTAATAGCAAGAGAGAGAACAGATGACAGAGGTGTAACACAGAGCGCATCTATGAGTCTTGTTAACTAAATCTCAGAAGTAAGAACCTGTGAACCCTAAGGTTTTTCCAATATGGGAGATGTACCACTGGTGAAGCCAAAAGAGGGAACAAGTTTTGGAGAGGAAAGTAAATTCAGATATGGACATATTGAATTTGTTCGTTGACTATTCAGCTGTAGGTGTCCTATAGGCCATTGAAGTGTGGGTCTAGACCTCAGAAGAGAAATAGATTTGGAAGTTATGTATGCTGAAGAGACTTTTGAAGCCATAGTTATGAAGATTAAGACTGTAAAGGAAAGGGAAAGGAAGGCCAAAAGATGTCCTTGGGCAGTACCTTCCTTTGGAGATTGAGGAGCTGACAACAGAAAATGAGTATTTAGAGAGAGAAGAGAAGAACCAAGAGAACTTAGAATGTCTGTGGAGCACTTAAAGCTGCGAAGAGAGAATCCAAAAGAAGATATGGTTAACATTTGAGAGGTCAAGGAAGACAAGGCCTAAATAAGAGAAGATTCCTTTGGGGGCTGAGAATTAGAAGGCAAATAGGTAGGGGCTGAAAGGAAGGGGGGATGGAGAGAAGGGGGTACCTTGACTGGGAACCAAAGAAGGAAAGCCTATAGAAGGCTCTATTAGGTTTAGGGAGATCTTTGATATGTTTGTAGGGCAATGCAAAAGAAACAGGAAAGGATTAAGAATGCAGGGGAGAGGAGGAGTGATGGGGAAAAGAAGATCCAAGAGGAGTAGGAGTTACTGGTATTGATGCTAAAGTAATTACCCACAACAAGGAGCAGGGAAATGTCCTCTGAGATGGAGGAGAAAGGATGCCAAAAAGGAATTGGATTGTCAGATGACCCAAATCTCCTTGGCTTGGTCATCTTCTGGGAAGGAAAGGGTGTGATCAGGGATAGAAAGATAGTTAAGAATAATATCTATAAGAAATAAGAATCTGTCCTTTTTCTAGCTGTTGAGTCTTTTTTTAATCATTCTTTTGCTTTCCATTTTTTATATTAATATATACTTAGGGAATAAAGCAAGCGTTTCTATAACGTTGTAAAATCAAAGATGATTGTACATGAAACTGCAAATCTACTAAGCACAACTTGGTGTTTCTTTCAAATATACAACAAAATTAGCATGTGTAAATCTTTTTTTCCCCATCTTCTCATCCCACCCTAAAGATTAGATACAAACAGAGGGTATGTGTGTGTAAGTAATTTATACATCTATTAGTTCTTTCTCTGAATGCATATATTCATAGGCCACATGTAGTTAATTTGAGTATTTATAGTAGTAAAAAAACTCAAAGATGTTTATAAAACAATATTGCTGTTACTGTATACAGTGTCCTTTTGGTTCTTCTCATTTTGTTCATTATATCATGTACCTATTTTTTTCTAAGATCATTGAGCTCTTCGTTTATTATAGCACAATAATATTCCATTGGTATCATAAGCACAATTTATTCAGTTTTTTATCCAATTGATGGGCATTCCTGCAATTTTCAGTTCTTTGCCAAGAGGTGCTATAAAAGTTTTAAAACATAGATTCTCATCTTTTTTCCCTCATCATCTTCTAAAATAGATGTTGTAATTGTATTTCTGGGTCAAAGGGTATATGTATAAATTAGTTCTCAATTCCACCAACAATGAATTGATGTCCTACTTTTTCCACAAACTCTCCAACATTTGTTACTTTCCCTTTCAATCATTTTAGCCAGCCGGTTAGGTATAAAATGATATCTCAGTGTTTTAATTTTCATTTTCCTAATTAATAATGATTTAGAGCATCTCTTCATGTGATTTTACATTGTTTTGGTTTCTTTATGGGAAAACTGCCTCTATATATGTTTTGATCATTTATAAAAGGGGGAATGACTTAATAGATTGACAAAGTTCTTCAAAATTTTGTCTCCTTTCCTGGGGCCTGGTTAGCTTTCTGAAAGGCCTTCTGGAATCTTGGTTTCAGTGGGGAAACTAAGGAGAAGATCCTGCCACCAAGGATGGTGTGAGATGGGATGAATGAATCTGACTCTGGGTCCCTGGGCTTGTGCTTCAGCCTCCAGTGCGCTGGTCTTCTTTGGCTCTCAATCTGAGCCTCTGAGAGCTTTAAGTTCTGCCTCCAGTTCTTTTGTCTTCTCTGCCTCTCAATCACTGAACCTGGCTGAGGCCCCTAGCTTATAGGCTCTATACCGAGTATAAACCAATCATTATATCAGTAGGGAACCATTATTTATTGTAAGATTAAATCAATCATACTGAACCATGCTAAACTAGATAACTATCATCTCATCAATTCCATTTAGTACCTTGTAAAAATCCTTGTTTCAGATTCAGAGTTCTGGCCCATAACATCTCCCATCCTTTAAAAGCAAAATGAAATGACCAGCCCCTCCTGCTGTCTTGGGGCTCTTCTCTAGCTTTAGTCCATGCTCACTGACTGCTGCTTCTCCCCTACATCCTTCTCAACTCTCTGCAGTCTGACTTCTGACTTTATGAGATCACTGCTTTTTCACGTTGCCACTGACCTCTTGATTGGCAAGTGTGATGGTTTTTTTTTCTCTTTTTCAGCTCTCAGTCTTAACTCCTCAGCTGAATTTGACACCATTTCCAACCCTCTTTTCTCCTAAATCCTCTCTGTTCCCTGAGTAATGGTAATCATGATCCCCTCCTAGCTCTTGAATTAGTTGGTCTCTGATGTTCCATGTTGCAATTCCCCAACTATGGATTTTCCCCTTGGCTTTCTCCTGGACCCCTCACCAGCTTCCATGGGTATAATTATCCTATCTATGCAGGTGACTTCTCAATCCATAGATATTTAGTCCCAGGCTTTCTCTCTCAAACTTTAGTCCTATTTTGCCATCTGCCTGTTGGACATTTTAAACTATATATGCCAAAGATCTTTCAAACTGGTCTTTCTCTCCCCATCATCTTAATTCTATGAAAAGTATCACTGTTTTCCACATCGAAGCATTATCCTTAACTTCTCTATTGCCAGCCAAACTGACATTTTTCTTCCTCACATATTATTTACTCCATGTGTTTGCTTTTGGCTCTCCCTATGCCTGAAAGTTACTGTCTTACCTCTGCTTCTTAAAATTGCTTCACTTCAAGCAGAATCAGGAAACTATTATACACAGAATTAGCAAGATTATGTGATGATCACCTATGATAGATTTAGCTCTTCTCAGGAATACACTGATCCAAGACAATTCCAATAGACTGATAGAAAATACCATCCACATCCAGAGAGAGAACTATGAAAAATAAATCTGAATCAAATGTGGATTAAAGCAATAGTTCTCAACTTTTTATGTTGGAATTTTTTCTCATGTCTTTTTCCCCCTTTTGATCTTACTTTTGCAACATGAAAAGTATGGGAATATATATATTATATATATATATATATATATATATATATATAATATAGCTTTTAATTTACAAGATATATGCATGGGTAATTTTTCAGCATTGACAATTGCCAACGCTTTCGTTCCAATTTTTTCCTCCCTTCCCCATTCCCACCCCCTCCCCCAGATGGCAGGTTGACCAATACATGTTAAATATGTTAAAAGTATAAGTCAAATACAATATATGAATACATGTCCATACAGTTATTTTGCTGTACAAAAAAAAAAAAAATCAAACTTTGAAATTGTGTACAATTAGCTTGTGAAGGAAATAAAAAATGCAAGCGGACAAAAATAGAGGGATTGGGAATTCTGTGTAGTGGTTCATAGTCATCTCCCAGAGTTCTTTCGCTGGGTGTAGCTGGTTCAATTCATTACTGCTATTTTGGAACTGATTTAGTTCATCTCATTGTTGAAGATAGCCTCGTCCATCAGAATTGATCCTCATATACTCTTGTTGTTGAAGTATATAATGATCTCCTGGTCCTGCTCATTTCACTCAGCATCAGTTCATGCAAGTCTCTCCAGGCCTCTCTGTATTCATCCTGCTGGTCATTTCTTACAGAACAATAATATTCCATAACATTCATATACCACAATTTACCCACAAACATTCTTGCACATACAAGTCCTTTTCCCTTCTTTAAAGTCTCTTTGGGATATAAGCCCAATAGTAACACTGCTGGGTCAAAGGTTATGCAGAGTTTGATAACTTTTTGATCATAGTTCCAAATCACTCTCCAGAATGGTTGGATGTATTCACAATTAGTGTGGGAATATATTTAATAGAATTAACCTATATCAGATTCCTTGGTGAGGGGAGAGGTAAGGGAAGAACAAAAAATTTGGACTCAAAATCTTAGAAAAATGAATGCTGCGGGGCCGCTAGGTGGTGCAGTGGATAGAACACCAGCCCTGAAGTCAGGAGGACCTGAGTTCAAATGTGGCTTCAAACACTTAACGCTTCCGAGCTGTGTGCCCCTGGGCAAGTCACTTAATCCCAATTGCCTTAGCAAAAAGAAAAACGAATGCTAAAAACTACATGTAACTGGGAAAATAAAATATTCAAGTGGGGACGGGAATAAAATCCCCTCACTTTCTTGAAGACATAACTTAAGCATTTCCTACATGGAGCCTTTCTTGAACCTTCCCAACTAGATTATCTGTCCTTTCTCCTTAACTACCTAGTATTTAGTTAGTGTTTATTCTGTTGATACTATAGCTCCATGTCTCTTCTGATAGAAGTAGAGATTTGCTTTTTTTATTTTTTATTTGTATGCCCAGAATACAACAGTACCTGGCATATAGGCCCTTAGTGAATATTAATTAATCAAAGTTAGTAGTAAAAGCCATTGGATTTGATTAGAGATCTTTTTAGTAGATAGAGGCCAGGTGCCAGCAAGTTAAAGTAAAAATAGGCTTTTCTCATTATGGGATGAATGGAAAAGTTCTAATTGTTTTCAGAAAGGGTAACTTTATTGTAATGCTATTGAAATAATAAAAAGAAAAATGCTACTTGCTTACGTTGGATCTTTTTTCCTTTGCAGAGGAATATACAGAGACCCTGCTCCAACTCCATGATGTAGAACTTGTGCAGGTAAAAGAATACTATGAGACTCACAAAGAGCTATTTGAAGGAGTTCAGAAATGGGAAGACAGCTGGAAGCTTTTCTTGGAATTTGAGGTAATTTTCTTGGTTTTTGGAGGGAGGGGAATTGAGGTTTTTTGAATTTGTCATATACAGTCCTGAACACAAATAAATATCCCTTTTCCCTGGAGGTATACATTAGGCTTCTGAACCTGGCTGTGAGACCTTCTAACCACCACCAACCACTTCTTTCTGCCTTTTCCTATTCTCTCAGGCTCTACTTGAGTTGAGACTACCTTTTATTTTCTTACAGTGTAGCATGGAAAAAGAACCTTATTGGTCTTTCATATTCCATCTGCTGAAAAGTACAATTTTTTTTAGGATTTAAGGATTTCCAGGAAATAATTTCTTGCTGTGTTGGCTGACCACGAGTTCTAATCCAAGTCTTTTTTCTTTAGAGAAAAGCTTCAGATCCCAGCCGCTTTACAAATAGGGGTGGAAATCTCCTGAAGGAAGAGAAACAAAGAGCCAAGCTTCAAAAAACTCTGCCTAAGGTATGTATATTATGTTTTGGGTCTCACCATGAAAACTTTAAGAGTTGGTTACTCACTCTAGAAAACGGTCACTTGAGATTTCTTTTGTCTAAAAATTAATTCGCTTCATTTCACTTAATGCCTCTGAATAGATGGAGAACCCTGCAGAATGCTGATAATTTTTTTTTTTTAAGGTTGGATTAATAAATCTCAACTATACCTTGCCTAACCTCGTGGAAAACCTGTTTGCTCTCTTTTAGCTTTGTTCCTTTGGAACAATAACTCATCTCAGGTAAACAAAATCGAAATTTATTAAATAACCTTTTCACCACCAGAGAGACAGCCTGCTCTATTATTTACCATTTGCCTGGAAGCACTCTTAACCTGGACTAAAGTTTTCTTGATGAAGGCTGACTTGAGAGAGATTGAGGCTATCAGAGTTACCATGGACCATCCAGGAAGGAGGACAGAAGGCTGTGGGTCTTGTTCATCCTAGCCCTTCATCCTCTGATGTTTCGAATGAACTATGCTTTATGGTCTGGCTCTTGGAGGAGAGTCCAATCCCCTTTTGTTACTGATGTGGAAACTGAGGCCCTGAACAGTGAAATGTCTTCCCCGAAAGTCGCACAATAAGGGATGGGGCTGATTTGGAAGGTTGTGTCCTTCCACTGTGAAGCTCTGCCCGCATGGGCATATGGTCTTCCCTTGATTTTCTCCATCAGCTTCGCTGGGACAGAAGTAGGGGATCAGTCAGTAGGGTATAAGTTATGAGAAAGGTTTGATAATAATAATGGTGTCTGTCTTTATGGCCCCAGTTGGAAGAAGAGTTGAAGACACGGATTGAACAATGGGAACAAGAGCATTCAAAGGCCTTTGTGGTGAATGGGCAGAAATTCATGGAGTATGTGACGGAACAATGGGAGATGCATCGTTTGGAGAAAGAGAAAGCAAAGCAGGAGAGAGTAAGTTTGGAAAAAAGACAACAGCTGTTTGGGGCTGATACAGCTCCCTTTGTGGATGCACAAAGAGGGACTTAGTGGTGATTTCTACTGACCTGTGGCTTTCCTCGCTCCCTCCTACCTCCCCATGTGCTGGAGCACTGGTGGCTGACTGCCTGGTTTTGTGACTTTCTTTCAGCAGCTCAAGAAGACCCAGCAAACAGAAACAGAAATGCTTTACGGCAGTACACCCCGGACGCCCAGCAAGCGGCGCGTGCTGGGCCCCAACACGCCAGGCAAAGTCCGAAAGGTAAAGCGAGGCCACTTTCTGCACGGGCCGGGGTGGTGGGGCTGTATTTTACTGATAACTCTTCCTTTGCAAGGTTACCTTGAAAAGTTAATTATTTTCCTGAATTTGTATCAAAATTATTCTCCCTTACTTCTTAGTCATAACTTGAAACTTATGTTAATTCCAGCTGAACATTATGCCTTGTAGAATTTTATAGGTCCCTGAACTATGGTCCCTTTATCGAACATGGCGGATGCTTCAGCTGGCATAGCTGTCTGTTTTGGTCCATTCTGTAGAGGAGAGTGCTTTCCAGAGATGTTCCAGGATGTTAACACCTTGCTGCTCTCAAACAATCATGCCACTAACTTCCCTGCTCTTCCCCTTCAGCTTAATACCACCACAGTCTCCACTGTCACTCCCAATAGCACCATCCGCTCTGTCTTCGCTGGGACTGTCTACCACTCCCCAATGTCCCGCCCTCCACCTGCTGGAGGCAAGGTCAGTTTGTTTGCACATTCACTATTCATGCTGTCACTGATTCATCCACCTTAGGCCCTGTAATTCCTCGTGTCACTGGCTTTTGCCAGTGATCCTGGAGCATTAACTGCGGGCTGCACTAGCCTATGACAGTAGTATCAGTTGATAGTCACAGAAGGATGGTGATGTGACTGGGTTACAAGGAGGATAAGGGTTTGGTGATAGAATTGTCTTGGGGGCCCACTTTTGAGGTCATGCCTCATTAGATCGTTGCTGGGAACAGACTGTGCTTCCGTGTTGTCCAGCTTGGGGTCCTTTGTGTTCCCAGAGTTTAAAGGTGGGGAAGGAGCGCTCCGCAAAAAACATTAGGTGAGGGCTCTGTAAAGCACCTGTCAGATGTGAGTGTTCAGTGTCACATTGGGTCCTCCCATTCTGAATAATACCACAGCTCTTCCAGAATATACCAGCACTGCATCCTACCCTAGTGGCCGTGGGTTCTCAAAGACAAGGTCCGGCAGGTCCGACCAAACTGGGACAGCTGCTGCTCACGCTCCATGATTTCAGGCTCACCCCCACCAAGTCCTGGTTGGGGCATCACAAAGGGCTGCAATCTGTATCAGTGAAAGCGAGGGCCCACACCAATGAAATCACAGATCTTGGAAGCATTTTAGTACAAGGACACATGACCAATCTTTTGAACTTTTTTGGTGACTTTTGAAATTGTAATTAACAATTTGTGGGAAGGATATCTCACCTTTCTTTCTTTCTTTCTGCTTACTTTGACCAGCCATCCAAGACTCCGAGCCGTTTGGGGCAAAAGGCAGCCCCCCTGAGCAGACAGGGGCACAACAAAGAGAACATTGAGTTGAGTGGCAGCATCCTGACTGGTGGGTGTCCCTACTCGGCCCCTCTCCAGCGTAACCTCACCATTAATTCTGTTGCCAGCACCTATTCTGAGTTTGCGGTAATTTTTCTTTTCTAAAATCTACCAATCCCTGGGGAGCACACAGTCAGGGTGGAATGGGGGAAATTCCCAGGGGGAGCACAAGATACTAGATAGGACAGGGTCAGCTTTGGGGGCTAAGAAGCCTTTCCTGTCTTGGTGGGAAAGTTGATTATGATTGGACTTTCAAATCAAATCCTTCTATCTGAGATAAATTATTCCTTGATTGCAGAAGAAAATTCCCCTAAACTCTTAATCCTTAGTGCAATGACTACCTTAGTGTTCTCTTGGTGGAGTTCTTGGTAACTCTCTTAATTCTTTATTCTGTAGAAGGACCCTTCCCCCTTTGACTGCTCATCTATTGGGTCTCAGGTCTGTATGTCCCTGCATGTCCCTTCTTCTTTCAAACCTACCTAACAGCTATCAGCTTCATTACCATCTGGGAAATGCTATGTACTAACCAAGGGGCTTAATCACATTTACTTTCCAAAGAGAGTCCTTTGGCAAGGGGAAGCAGAATGAATAGATTTTTTAAACTTGAAACTATCAGGTTTCTTGAGCTCTCAAATATTGAATCATCTTATGAAAACTTGCTGTGACTTATGTTCCCAGCTCCATTTAAAGCCAGGCAAATTTCTTGAAATGGCAGTTTTCTGACTTGGAAAGCTTAACTCACCCACCCTAGTGTGAGCACATTCCATAAAAGAATAACATAAGATGACCCAATTACTGTTTGGGAAACGAAGGGATGAAACCCTGACTGTGTGCTTCTAGTACTTAGTTCCTTTGGGCCTGTGTGCTGATTATTTCATGGAGTATATGCCTCACTAACCTTTATCATACTAGACTGTTTCATTTCCCTTTACTGTAAGCTAGCTAATGCTCACTTGCCTGCTTTCCCTGTTTCTGCTGCATGAAGCTGCTTGGATATTTGAGGCATTGAAGGGCCGAGATTTTTCCAGAATAGCACTGCATGCCGACCAAAGCACCACACCGGTTTGGTTCGAGAGCCCTCTGTCTTGGTTTGATATTCTCATCCCCGTTTAACACCTAACAATAGCTATTAACACCTTTGTTCTAACAATGAAATCCCACAATGCAATTGTACTGTAATTGCAGCTGTTGTTATTATTCTTTCAGGACCTTCCTGTTCAGATGTTATAGGCTACCCAGGCCCAGGGAGACTAAGTTTGGGAGGGACCAGATGACGTTTTCACTCGATGGCTTATGCTACAGTGTCAACAGGAGGCATGATATCATAGTTTAGGAGTTTGGTCACACGTTGGGCATCATTGCTTCTTCACTTAGTGAAATGGAAGTTGCTTGGTTTTCTTTTCAGCAGCATATTCCATGGGTAGTAGCTCCATCTACAAAAGGATAGTCCTTGTATCTGCGATATGATAACTGAGGAACTGGGAAGCGTCACCCCTTGTTCTCTGTATAGACCAGACCTGACGTGTTTGAGCAGTTTAATCCCTACAAACCCCACTATTCTTTTCCTGGCATTCCCTTCAGCTTAATTTTCCTGGAAGGGATCCTTAGGAGTCTCTGGCATGGCTTTGTCTTCCTAGCTTTGGTACTACCTGTTTCAGTCTAACAACCATTAACATCTTCCCATAACTTGGTCTTTACCTTTTACCTTCTCATACCATGTGCTCCAGCATGAGATCAAATCATCAGCAGGTCACAGGGCTTCCAGCCCCAGGGATTGGTAGATATGCCCGACCCATGGTCTATAGGAGGAAAGGCCAGTCTTTCTGACCCTTTTACTTCCCTGGGCACTAGCTCTTCACCTCTATGGACATTTTGGCCATTTCTGTTCCACAGACAAGATCTTTCCCAGTCCATTGTGACTCGGGGGATGTGTATGTGCACCTAAGTATTTCTTGTGACTGACCAAATGAACAAATCACCCTGAATCATGTCCTTAACACAACTTTTGATGGGACTGATGACTAAAATATGACCCATGTCAAAAGGCCATATTACTTCCTCAATCCCACCCCTGCCCCGCTTGCTGTTATGAGAAGCTTGACAATCTCCTGCTATTGGGATTTCCCAGAGCTGCTGTGCCAAAAGGGAGAGAAAAAGAGGTATCCCTCATTGAACTGACAGCTTCCTGGGTTTCCCACCCCCATCCCACCAGTTTCCTCCGCCTCAATTTTCCTGACTTCTTTTCTCTTCCAACAGCGAGAACTTTCAAAGGCTTCCAGATCTGACATCCCTTCTCGAATCCTCAATTCTACCAATATCCAGTCCTGAGAAGGCCTTCAGCATCCTCCCCGCTGTGCTAACACTGGATGTAAAGACATTGGGGTGGCTTGTGTATATATCTATATATATCTTTTATTTCAGGCTTATTTTCAATTAAGGAGACATTTAAACTAATGACTGGACCCAAAGCTCAAGGACTGATAAAAGGCAACAGCCATGGTGCATATACCTTTTATAGGTCCAGCTGGTCGTAGGGACTTAGTCTTAATCAATAATTCTTCATTAACTCTAAATAAAGTAAATTTAGTTTAATGTAAATAGCTCAAAGTGTAAATTTGAATGTTCTAAAAGACCTATAGTTTTTAGCCCTATTCCTTGACTCGCTTAAAGAGTTTAAGGGTGTCATTTTTGTTCCTTTATGGAACAGAAGATGGCTGGTTGAATCAATCCCTCCCTTGTATAGCTTATACTTTTTCATGGTGTAATTTTGACTCATACTTTTAAAAAACTTTCGATTTGTGAATTTTTAATGAACCCCTTTTTAGCTTTGTTATCTCTTCTCAAAAGGATATCCCCTTCAATATCACTTAGGACAGTCTACTATAAGTACAGTACATGTAATCTACATTTGAAATTGAAACTGTTTATAAGAAAAACATAAAATACTGCCAAAGAACTGACTAGAAAGATTAGGCTAAATCCCTGGAAAGAAGAGAACTTGCCCCTTCCCCCCCCCCCCCCCCCCCATTTATGTTGTTTTTAGTTATTTTCGTTGTTATGTCTCTTTCCTCCCTGAGTTAAGCCTCTTAGCTTTGCAGTTATGTGTGTGGTCATGTCCTCTTTAGTCAACTCAAGTCTGAGTCTAGTGTCCTTGTTCATGTTTACCTTCCTCTTGTACAGTAAGATTGAGGTGGAGGGATAGTTACAAAATTGGTTATTGATTTTAAGAGTAAAAATCTGAAACTATTTCTAGTGCTAGGGAACTGCCTTGGTTATCATTCACAATGCTGAAGAATCATGCTTATGTACTTTATCACTCTGACTTCCCCCCATAGCACTTTTTATTCTCTAATTGGGTTTTTTTTTTTTTAATTTGTATGCCTGAGCACATGCTGCTATGTTCGTCACATTAAATGGTTGTCAAAAGTTTGTATATGAATTTGTCCTCTATATCTAGTCATTTCACAGTGGACATTTCGTTTTTGCAAATTAGAAAATTCAAGGAGGTAAAACTGATTTGAACCCGTGTCTCTCCATTGTACCGAGCTGTTTCCTAATGAAAGAGTATGCATCATATAAAACAAATAATGATTTATTTACTTTATAAAAGTTAAGTATAAAAAATAGTTCTTTTTTCTAAGAATACTATAAATTGGAATTGGAATCAGGAAAATGTTGAGCCTTTTACACTACAAGAAACTATCAATGTATTAATATGTAAACTTTACAAAGTGGGAATGTTTTCCCACATGCACTGAAGCAACCATCCTTCCCTCACATGGAACCTGAGACCTCATTTTAAAGATGAGAAGACAGAGAGGAGTAAAGAGACAATGGAAACTAACTCTGAACTAACAAGTTGGAAGACAGAGGCTGCAGTGCTATATCTTCTACTATACAGTTCTATAATTCAATAAGAGTCCCTTTTTGGGGGGGACCCTACTGGCTTATCTGGTATCTAAAAGAAAAAAAAAAAGTTGATCACAATACCATATTTCATGCATTAAAAAATGGTCTAAGTTGGAGGAATTTTAACATGAAAGTAAAACATTTCAATAAAATAAAACATCAAACATCTCTACAAAGTAGGAAGTGTCAAGGTTTTTGTCTTTCTAAAGAGTGTGCTGTCTTCCTTTCACTCTAAATATATCTGCTTCCTAAGTAAAGTTCAATTCCTAATCTAGAACTTTGAAACGTGATTCAAGTGGAAAAAAGGTACATTACCAGACACTTGGGTTATGAATATTTTTTTTGGCTTAAGTGTTGCCAGAAATACCTTGAATATATCACGCATTTTTAAGATTTTTAATGGTTGTATTAAGAAACTTTTTACTGTTGGCAAGTTTTTTGTGACTCCGATATTCAATTACATGACCCCCAGAGTTTAGTTTTAGTATAAAATTACATATGTCATTAGCATTTCAAAACTGCCAAAAATAAGACCTGAATTATCTTACTGAAAGTTTTCAAGATTTTTTTTTTTCTTTTAATCAAGCAAATTTCAGGGTTGGGCTAGAGGAAGTAGGGCTATCCTACACTAATCTTTTGGTTTCTTGACTTTTAAATTGCCAGTAGCAATACAGATGGTAAACAGGGGCAAGAGTTTTCCATCCTTTTTTCCTTAATTTTGTTTTCTGTACCTATAAAAAGAGTACACAAAATTGCCTCAAGATTCTTCAACCTCAATGGGGTTTTGTCCAATTATCCAGGAAGTCAGGTCTTCCCTTTCACAGCATACACATAAGTATTCCATGGCCCACAGATCACAGCTTCCACATGGAGCAGATTATCTGTGAAATAATCTACCCGTTGGGGCTGATCCAAACTGGCAGTATTCTTGTGGCCAAGTTGCCCATATTTACCTGGAAGTAAATATAAAAACAAATGTCCTCTGCCATTCACTCTCACCAACCTCACTATCTGGAAATAACTCATCTTTCCCTCGTCACCACCCCTACCTCCCAAGTCCCTTAACAGAAAGAGTTAATTCAAGTTGCCATGATCAGCCCTGGAATACCAATGGTAACTGGAACATCTAAAAACCCCAGAACACCAAGTACTACTTGAAAAATCTGGGAAAAGTCAAAGGGTTCCAAGTCAAATTTCTAAAAGGGTCACCTCTCTAGCCTTTCTCTAATGGCAACACAGAGCCTTTGTAGACAACACAGAGAAGGGCCTACTGGCTCTGAGGTTCTTACCTTGGACTACACAGTCCTCAGGGCCAGAAAACTTAGTTGTGGACTTCCTAAAACCCCTCCTTAGTCTTTGGGTCTTTCACCTTTGTTATTGTGAGCATGAATTCTGCCGGTACTTCTTCCCTGGCTTTCCTGCAAGTAAGGTTACTTACCCCAGCCCCAAGTGTAGAGATCACCATCTCCTACAATTGAAACAAAAGTGAGACAGCCTTTCACAAAAGCATTTAGCAATCGGCCAACAGTTTAACCCTCTTTGAAGACCCTAAAGAGGTTCTCTAGGATATCCAGAAGCTTCTCATAGTGAATATTAGAGGTATAGAGTTGTGTTCATATTGTTGTTGTTTTTTTTTTTTTTTTGCTGTGGTGGAAAATTGCCTCAGTCCTATCAGAAGTTCTTAGCCTTACTGGCAGCCTCTAATCCTCATTATTTATCTTCCTCCATTTACCCTCCCAGCCAGAGGTTGATGAAGCTGGCTAGTGCCACAGTCATCAAGTAATCTCAGGCCCAGCCTTACTTACGAGTCACCACAGCCGTATGTCGGGATCCACAGCTGGCCTTGATGACCTCGGAGCCACTGGGAAGATCTAGTAAGGCTGGGAAAGGCTGGATTGCTATGAACTGAGCAAGATCTCCATCCCCATCCGTGGCTGGTATCTTTGCTTCAGGCATGCACGAGGAGAGCCCAGAAGCTCAGGGACAAAGAAGCAATTCTGTTTACTGAGAAAATCAACAGCAAAAGCTGGCATAGTATCTGAAATGGACTCAAAGGGACTGGGTGGATTCTGTGGTGAGAGGATGGCTAGAGATGCTATAATTAAGTGGGCATCTTGTGGGACCAGAATGAAAGAAATGAGAGGGGCCAAATAATAAAAATGTAATCCCTTACCACCTGCCACTGTCTTCTCTCTTTCTGCTATGGTTCTGGAAGGCAATGCAAGTTGCCCAGATTCATTCCAGCCCCAGATATAGAGATCACCGGCCTCTGGGGGGAGTGGAAAAAACCTTTTTACAGTTAGCACTTATAGAAAGTAGATGGAAGTACATACCTTCTCAGCAGGGTGGTGGACTTAAAACTGGTCAACACTCAAGTATTTGTTAAGACTTAACTATGTGCCAGCCACAAGTGCCAAGGATACAAAGAAAAGCAAAAATACTATTTACCCTGTCTTCAAGGAACTCCAATTCTATTGGAGAAGACAACAATGCAAACAGCCTTGTACATACAAAATCTATTTGGTGTAAATGAGAGTTATCAAAGGAAAGGTGTTAGCAGCAGCCAATGGACCAGAAAAGGCTTTCTAAAAAGTCAGATTTGGGCTGAATCATCACAGAAGTTAGGAGGTGGAAGTGAGAAGGGATAGCATTCCAGGTATGGCAGATAGCTAATGATAAAGAACTGCGCTAAGAGATGTAGTGTCTGAGAAACAACCAGGAAGCCACTGCAGTTGGATCTTAGAATAACATGAAGGGGAGAAAAGTGTAAGAAACCTGGTAAGGTGAGAAAGGTGGTAAAGGGTTTTCGAATGCCAAACAGCACTTGATACTTGATTCTAGAGGTTAGGGGTGCCAACGGCTAGACCAGCAATTTAGGACAAATCATCTTGGCAGCTAAGTAAAGGCTAGATAGGAGTGGGGAGGGACCTAAGGCAAGGAGACAAAGTAGAAAGCTATTGCAGTAGTGCAGGTGTGAGATGATGAGAGCTTGGGAGGGGACAGGACTATATATGCTGCAAAGGTAGAAATAAGACTTGACAGTGAAACAAATATACTGAATGTGACAGTAGATCAAGCCTCTGAATGGATTTTGGAGTAACAGAACCCACAAATATTAGGAGTGTAATAATTTTCCAGCTTAAGATTTCTTGGATGGACTTGCAGAACGGTCTGTCTCACTGGGTAGGTGGGCATATGGCCCAGCACAGATACAGCCTGGGAAAGGCCCAGCAACTGATAATGTAGCAGGGGTAGTCAAAATACAGCAGCACTGGCTACTCTGGCCTGGTTTAGAAGGCCAGTGGATCAGCAGACCAGCTGCCAGACCTTCAAGGCAACTACAGAAAGCAAATTGTAATAGAAGGGACTTGGCCAGGCCCATCCAGCACAGTGGGACAATTTCTTGTGCTCTAGGAGCAGATCTCAACATTTAAAAATGAATGAAAAAGCAAAAAGAGCTCTGACCTAGAGATCTACTATGGAGGAGGGAAAATCAGAACACAAATCCAGAAGAGGACAGCAAATACAAAATGTCTTCAAGTGAAACCTCTAAGGGGAATATGAATTGTTCTCCAGCTAAAAAGGTTCTCTTAGAAGAGTTCAAAAAGAATCTTAAAAGAGAGATAGAAAAAAAATTGGGAAAAGAAATGAGAGCTATTCGGGAGAGATATGAAAGTTTGGGAGAAAAAAGCCAACAGTCTAGAAAAGGAAACACATAAATTAATTGAAGAAAACAACTCCTTAAAAAATAGAATTGGCGAAATGAAAAAAAAAAATCCACTGAACAAAATTCCTTTAACAGTAAAATTGGCCAAATGCAAAGAAAGGGAGGTAAAAAAACTAACTGAAGAAAATAGTTGACTAAAAAACTAGATTTGGACAAATGAAAATAAATGCCTCAAGGAGACATCAAGAATCAGTCAAACAAAATTTTTAAAAATGAAAAAAAAAAAGAAAAAAATAGCTCTAGAAGAGACAATCTAAGAAGTATTGGTCTCTCTGAAAGTCATGATGAAAAAAAAGAGCCTGAACAATCTTTTTTGTGAAATCATCAAGGAAAACTGTGATGAATCAGCAATTGAAAGAATACATTGATCAACTCATGAAAGAGACCCCAAAATGAAAACTTTAAGAAACATAGTAGCTAAATTTCAGAATTATCACATCAAGGAGAAAATACTGCAAACAGACAGAAACAAACAATTCAAACATCAAGGAGCCATGATTAGGATTACCCAAGATCTAGTAGTTTCTGCATTAAAAGATCAGAGAGCTTGGAATATGATATTGTAGAAGGCAAAGAAGTTTGGACTATAATCAAGTATCAACTACCTAGTAAGACTGAGTATTATCTTTCAGGGAAAAAAATGGAAATTGGGAATTTCCAATCATTTCTGATGAAAAGACCAGAGCTGAACAGAAAATTTGATCTCCAAATACAAAACTCAAGGAAGTATAACAAGGGAAACAGAAGGAAAAAAACCCACTGTTTTGTTTTAAAGATTAAAATGTTTACATTCATATATGGGATGATGCTAGTGTTACTCTTGAGAACTGCAACTTTGTCAGGAAGGGGTTATACTTAGGAGTATAGTTAGAAGGGGTATACTTAGAAGGTATAAGTATAAAATGACTGTAATGTGATTATATAAAAAGGAAATTGGGGATGAGAATGGGAGAAGAGGAAAGGGAGGAAAACCGGGTATAAGTTGTGTCACATGAAGAAGACAAAAGACCTATCACAGTTGAGGGAAGGAAGGGAGGGGATGACCACTGTTGGAAGCGATTGTGACACATGAGTTGGTTTTGTGTCTCCCTGAGTTGCCAAAGACTTGGACAAAGATATAGATAAGGTTGGGAGATGAATCTCAATAGATGGGGAGGCTGGAAAGAGTTGCAACCTGCAGGTTGGATGATGGAACCTCCTCCTCTATGCTGGGACTACTAATCCATTCAGCTCCTGATGTACTAAGTAGGTCCTTGAGAGGAGGCCACAACTTAACATCTTTGTTTCCCCCACAGTGGGCTCCATGTGATAGCTACTTAATAAATATTTAACTGATCATCAGACCCTGTCCAAGGGCTTTCTGCTTATTTCCCCCCAAGGAGATCTCTAACTGGGTGGAGGGAAGGAGCCCAAGTTACCACGGAACAAGGAGAGGGAGCTCACCACTCACGCAGAGGGAATGCCATCCGCCAGCTGCAACTTGAGCCATGGCTAGCCCCAGAAGTGCCTCCACTGGTCGGGGCACCAGCTCTGCCTCCAGGGCCCCGTGGCCCAGCTGTCCGAGTCTGAGCAAAGAATGAAGGACGGGCACTGGGGTTACAGAGCTCTCTGCCTGGGGATGCCCACTGCAGACTCAGGGCTCCCATCCACTTACCTGCCTGTGCCCCACGTATACACCTGCCCCATTCCACCCAGCAGCAGGGCATGCTCTGCCCCCAACACCAGCTGGCGGGCCTTCAGATCAGGACACAGGGGCTGGGAGAAAGGCTGCGTGGGGCTCACGTACCACCCAGGCTCAGGAGCTAAGGGTAGCACAGCAGGTTTCAGGGGGCCTCCCCGCTGCAGGATCTGTCGTGTCCACAGGGGTGTGCCTTGGAGCTCAGGGGCTGCAGCCCAGGCCTGCATCTCTGCTGGGCTTCCTTCTGTCTCCATGCGCAGCACAAGCAGGTGCTGCTCCGAGGCCAACAGGTCCCCGCAACCCGAGAGCTGGCCATTCACAGAGCCAGACAGCACCAGGCGCCTGTCTCCTGGAGAGGGAGAAACCTTGGTCTCTGGGGCTGGCTGGAGGCAGGGGGTGGGGCACCCCGCCCGAGGCCTTGTGGATAGTGTAGAACTGTGCGCACTGAGGTGGGACGTGTGCATACCCCTATGGAGGCTGTACAAATGAAAATCAAAGAGCTCTATAGGCAGAGATCTCCCCAAGAAATCATGACCCGCACAGGCCTGTGATCCCCCATGAGCCATCCATTCCCTAACTCGGCTATGATGGTAGTTACATCACTATTACTTCCTGCTTTTCTTCTAAAACCTAAACTTGAACTGGCACTACCCTGTCTTACATCTGTTCTTCACGCTGTTCATCCAGCTATAAAACCAAAAATTAATTATTATTTTATGATTTGCTAGATGAACAAAACCCACCTTTGTAGCATCAGACAAGCTAGCATTTTTTAAAAGAAAATTATTTCCCGCCCAATTTTTGTATGAAAGTTTATGGGAAATCTTTGTAGCCTTCCAAGCTTTCTTCTATCTAATAAAAATGGTGTCAGAGCAGTATTTATGCCCATGAGGAGGCGCATCAGTCCAAGAGCTTCACTGGGATGGAGGGGTACAACAAGAAGATGCACTGGAATGGGGGAGAGAAGCTCTGAGGCTGCAAGCTCAAAAGGGTAGGGGACTGCTGAAAGAAGAGGAGGGGGAGGGAAGGTCTAAAAAAGAAGTGAAAGAAGAGGATAAGGAGAATGGAAAGGGAAAGGAGTGGAAGGAAAAGAGGAAATGGGGAGGGAGTAAGGAAAGGGGGAAATGAAAGAGGGAGGGGGGAGAGGACAGAGAAGAGGAAAACTAGAACTGGAGGGAGGAAAGAGAAAAAGAGGAGGGGGAGAAAAGAGGAGGAAGAGAGGGAGAGGGGAAGGAAGCAGAAAAAGGGGGAAAGGGAGACGGGTCGGAGGGGGGAAAGAAGAAAGAGGAAGGAAGGAACTGAGAAAAAAAGGAGGGGAAGAAGACCGTAGGGAGAAAAGGGAGAGGAAGAAAGGAGCATAAGGAAGGCGGGGCCGAAGAAGGGGGAAAGGGGAGCGATGGGAGGAAGGGGAGGAGGGACAGGAGGCGCCCCACCCCCTTCCCCCGCGCTCACCAGTCAGGAAGCCCGTGAAGCTCCAGCTTGGCCGCACGTGGATAACTTCGGCGGCGGCAGCCTGCGCTTTCTCCGGGTCTCCCTCTCCGATGTCTCCCACCACCAGTGGCTCGGGCCCATGTAAGCTGCCCCGCAGCCCTCGTTCCGAGCCCAGGGCCTGGCCGAAGCCGCAGAACCCAAAGCCGAACCATCCGGGTCGGGGCGGACCTTCCATACCGGGCGCGCGCTGCGGCCGGCCAGGCGGCCTCCTCCTTGCGGACAGCGGCCTCCTTGCGGACAGCGCCCTCTGCTGTCGTGGAGCAGCGCGCCTCTGAGCGCGAGTCTAGTCTCCCAAGGGGCGGGGCTAAGCTTGGAGTTCATTTATTGGCTGGGAACGAACCGCCGCCTGAACCTTGCAGTCCCTGGGCTGTAGCCCTGTATAGTGCTTTGCATTCAAGGGGAACATAGTGTTGCATTTGAAAAGAGTGAAACTGAATTACGCTTGTAAATTTCCTACGCTTTTTAATATCTTCCAAAAACTAGCGGTTTGTCTTTGAGCAAGCGGCTTTACCACTCAGGACTCTAGTTGCCCCAGTTCTAAATGGAAATAATGTAGTAATGTCTTCTGATACATATAATATAGAAGTGTAATATATAATTATAAAGTAATGATCACTGCATTGTGACAATTATGTGTAAAAATAAGAACGCCAACATAATAGCACTGTAAGGTTTACAAAGTGCCTTATAAGTGTTCGGGACAAATACCTCTACCCAGATTGACTACTCAGGAGTCGCTCCAAATGATGTACAGAAAGAATTTATTAGAATCTTGAGAAGCGGACCGTCCTGGCCCGAAAGGACAGTAAAGATGCCCACAGGAGGAGAGCCCCTCCCTTGAAATTGTTCACAGCTTTTATACATTTCAGACAAAGAACCCCCCCAAATCCCACCCTCTCTATGTTGTGATAAGCCTCTATTCCCGTTTGGTCACTGGAACGCAGTAGACAAGGTGATGTACAGCTTCTTCCTTCGCTTATAGTTTTTTAATCTCTTCTTTGGACAATGGCATGTAGTTCAGGCCTTATCTAAAATCGTATGACTCCAAAAAGGCTGAATCTGAGGCCTTAAGGCTTCAGTCAATTTAGCTAACAGTCTCTGATCAAAATGTACTTAATCTGTAAGTTCTTCACCTTTCCACACATAAATATTATCTCATTGGATCCTCACAACTCTGGGATCTAGGTGCTATTGTTATAAATGATAAGTATCTTACATAAATTGTTGAAAATGACCCTGTTTGTTTCCTTATAATGTGAGAAATAGAAGAATGCAGAGTTCAAATCATAGGTAGTGAAATTCTTTGCTCCCTGCTCTTTCTCTGCCCACATAGGGTATCATACCTTTACCTGTGGATGCTTTACATAAAGGAATATAAATTTTGATCACTGAAACCAACAAGAGTTTACGTCTAGCTTGCTTTCTTAAGGATCATGCCTTAAACTCAGATCTCGATGGTTTTCATTGAATGACCAACCAACTAATAGTGCCATGCTCCCCCACCCCACTCCCCAGCCTCACTCAGTCTTTGGGTCTTAATGACTCAAAATGAGTATTAATAGCAATTGTTTATGGTTTGGTCTGAAACCCTGAGTGTTTTCCCTTCTTAGGTTGATTTTTTTTTTTTTTTTGACTAGGTTAAAGTGGCCATTCTTTGCTCAGTTCTTACATACCCTTAATCACTGAATAAATGGGAGGTTTCAAACTGAGACCTGCTAAAGACCTTAGCTTAAAAAGGCCAAGGTCTCCCACGATATCCAGGGCCATCTCTAGTCATCCTGATCTGTATCTTTCCACTGGATCCAGAGGGCTCCAGAAGAGTGAGACTCTGCCTCATTTAAATCCAATTCGCTTGCATGATATGGCATCAATTTCCAGACATCGTCATCCTCTTCTAAAAGGAAGGGCAAACAACAAACAACAATCTGAACTCCTTGATGTGTTTATTGCCAATCCACTGGTACCTCCCTTGGGAAGATGAAACATGTATGAAGAACATTTGTCCTTTAAAAAAAAAAAAGCATTGGAACGGACCACTAAGTATGGCGATGTGGTAGTTGACCTTTAGTCTTAATATTGTAGGATATTATCAAAATAGGACTTAAAGCTGGGAAAAAACCTTAGAAATATGAGACCTCTTATTTTCAAAGGAGGAAACTAAATTTATAGCAATCTATGAATAAAGCATTTAACTCAGACATTAGATGTTTTACTCTTCCCCTAGTTACCCCCTCTGAAAAATAAGGGCGTCTTGTCACTTATATATGTATATGGTAGAGAAAAAATACAGATGTATATAGATAGATAAGTAAATAGAAAGTATTAATAAATACTTTTGAAATTTGAAAGCAAGTACCCTTTTTACTTTATCAAAAGAATTAACAACCAAGGCTTACAGACTAAACAAAATAAAATCTTTTAATCAAAAGTTATCTAGAATTCCATTCACAAATAGCATTGTAGTAAATATGCTCAGACTCAAATATTTTACAGCCTCCTCAGTAAACTAGTCATCAAAATAGTCGTCACTATTCACACTGGAAAAACAAACAATTATAATATGCAATTCCATGAGCAACTTAAGGAAAGTCCATTGAGTTAGGTTTTTGTTTAAAAAAATTTTTTTTTTAAATTAGGAGGTGAGGGAGAAGGATTTATCTTTCCCTCCCATTATCTTCCCTTCCCTCTCCCCTCCCCCATGATTTTTTTTAAAGTGTACATAGTTCAACAAAACAAATTCCCACCTTGGCCACATCTATATCTCAGTCTGGATTTTTAAATCTATTTGATCCATTTAAATCCATTCTGGATTTTAAAGTTTCTGGAAGGAGATGGTTAGTGTGATTCACTTCAGTCTGTTGGTTAGTCATGGCATTAAATAAAGGCTTTTGTTGTTATTTGTCTCTATAAGATTACCATTGTGTAAATTATTCTATTTCTGCTCAATTCAGTCTGCATTAGTTCTTTGAGACCTTCCCACTTTCCTCTATATCTATTTAATAATTTCTTACTGCACAATAATAGATCATTACTGTATGTTTACACCACATCTTGTTTCAGACACTCCTAATAAGTGTACACCCCTTTAGTTTCCAGTTTGAAATTATATTGAAAAGAGCTGTTGTGAATATTTTTGTACTTAAGAGTCATTATCTAGAAAGACTAGACCAATTCTTGACTTCACCAAAAATGTAATCCACTGAGTTATTCTTAAACAAGTGTCACATATGTATAATAAATAGGACTCAGAACTAAAAAGGAAAGAGAAAATTGGTCTGGAAAAATTGAGCAATACTTTGGATGATCTCAAGCTGCAAAACGAAACAATGTTTTGTTTTGTTTTAACATTCTTTCTCTCAATGGTGCTGTCTGGCTGTGAATTCTGGAACACTATGATCTCAGAATAAAAGTGTCTAAGTCCCAAAGAATAATATAAAAATAGTCCAGAAGCTGGAAACTGAGTGGATGCTCATCAATTGGAGAATGGCTGAATAAATTGTGGCATGTGAATGTTATGGAATATTATTACTCTGTAAGAAATGACCAGCAGGATGATTTCAGAAAGTCCTGGAGAGACTTACATGAACTGATGCTGAGTGAAATGAGCAAGACTAGAAGATCATTATATACTTCAACAACAATACTATATGATGATCAATTCTGATGGACGTGGCCATCCTCAGCAATGAGATGAACCAAATCAGTTCCAATAGAGCAATAATGAACTGAACCAGCTACGCCCAGTGAAAGAACTCTGGTAGATGACTATGAACCACTATATAGGATTCCCAATCCCTCTATTTTTGTCCACCTGCATTTTTGATTTCCTTCACAGGCTAATGGTACGCTATTTCAAAGTCCGATTCTTTTTGTACAGCAAAATAACTGTATGGACATGTATACATATATTGTATTTAACTTATGCTTTAACATGTTTAACATGTATTGGTCTACCTGACATCTGGGGGAGGGGGTGGGAGGAAGGAGGGGAAAAATTGGAACAAAAGGATTTGCAATTGTCAATGCTGAAAAATTACCCATGCGTATATCTTGTAAATAGAAAGCTATAATAAAAAAAAAAAATAAATAAATAAAACAAATTAAAAAAAAGAAAAATAGTGGCAATAGGACATAGATTATGATGAATGGCATTCAAGTGGCATAAATGACATAATCAAGGACATGGATTACAGAAAACGAGTTGAGTTTGTCACATAGCAAAAGTGAAGTAGTGTTTACATTACAGGATGATCACAAGTAGACAAGCCAAATGTGGTATTATGAGAAAAAATTAAAAACCAATGATTTGGGAGAAATTCAGGGTTTCCTCTTTTTCTATAGTCCTTATTTCAAAATTTTGAAATTTTTTTGAGGGACATTACTGATGATATTGAATTGGCTTTCACCAATTTTGTTCAGACCCCACTTAACCTTACAAGGAATTTAATCCCATTGTGTTCTATTCAGGTTTGGGTAGGGATAAATTCTTTGATTAGATTGCCCAAAATTAATAATTTAGACATAAATGGCATAATCAGAATTCACTGGAATAGATCCAGCCCCTCAGTGTAAGATTAATTCCTTCATTGTTTGTTTAGAATCAGAGTTGATTGCCATCCTCTGGAATACCTATTTTCCAAGGGCAAAAAGCCCATCTGCCATGATGATCTTTAGCAATCAAGAATGACACTGACCTTTTTTATTATTATTATTAAAATAGTAACATTATTAATAAAATGACAACCCAGAAATTGTCTTGTGTTGGAACCTATTATTTTCAAGAAGAAAAACACAACAGTCTTGAAATTTTAAACATTACAGTTAGCATTTATTTATTTATTTTTTCTTTTGCTTTATTTTATTTATTTATTTTTTAAAAAAAATTTTATTTAATGATTACTTTATAATGACAACATTATTCCTTGCACTCGTTTCTTTTCCGATTTTTTTTCCCCCTCCCTCCCTCCACCCCCTCCCCTAGATGGCAAGCAGTCCTTTATATGTTGGATATGTTGCAGTATATCCTAGATACAATATATGTTTGCAGAACCGAACAGTTCTCTTGTTGCATAGGGAGAATTGGATTCAGAAGGTATAAATAACCCGGGAAGAAAAACTAAAATGCAGATAGTTCACATTTGTTTCCCAGTGTTCATTCTTTGGGTGTAGCTGCTTATGTCCGTCATTTATCAATTGAAACTTAGTTAGGTCTCTTTGTCAAAGAAATCCACTTCCATCAAAATATGTCCTCATACAATATCGTTGTCGAAGTGTATAATGATCTGCTGGTTCTGCTCATTTCACTTAGCATCAGTTCATGTAAGTCTACAGTTAGCATTTATAAAATAGTAAAAGGACTATAGGAAGGCCTCCAACAATTTTGTGTATTTTCTAAAGGAAAATTTACCGAAAGACCTAGACAAAAAATTTACAAAGTGAGAAAGCATGGAAAATGATATAGATGATATTCAAGAATAATCTCAATGTGAGTCAATCAATAGGAACTTATTAAACATTTGTTATATGGAAGAGATAGAACCAAGATGGCAGAGCACAAGTTGAGACCTAACTGAACTCTCTCAATATTCTCCTCCAAATAACTTTAAAATAACCCCTGAAATCAAATGAAAACTCTCAGGAATATTATAGCCAAATTCCAGAGCTCCCAAATCAACGAAAAAATATCTCAAAAACCCAGAAAAAATTCAAGTATCATGGAGCCAGTCAGGATCACTCAACATTTAGCAGCTTTCACATTAGAGGAATGGAGAGCTTATTCTGGAAGGCAAAGGAATTAGGATTACAACGAAGAATAACCTATCCAGCAAAATTGAGGTATAATCCCTTAGGGGAAAAGATATTTAATGAAATAGAGGACTATTTCTATTCCTGATGAAAAGATCAGAGTTCAGTAGAATTTGACATTTTAGTAGAAGACTCATGAAAAATATTAAAAAAAGTAACTATGAGTCATTTTAATAGACTCCTGAGATTTTAAATCTCAGGAGGAGATTTTTTTGGGGGGAGGTGAAAGAAGATAGAGAGGAGGGCAGATTAAGGGAAACAGTGATCAGAAGCAAAAACAGACTTTTGAAGAGAGACAGGATAAAAAAAAGAAAAGGATAAATAGAAGAAAATAGGATGGATGGAAATATACAGTTAGTAATTGTAACTGTGAATATGAATAGGATGCAATTACTCATAAAATGCCAGTGGATAGAAAAATGGATTAGAAATCAGAATCCAACAATATGTTGTATAAAAGAGACACCCTGGAAATGGAAAAACACATGCAGAGTTAAAATAAAGGACTGGCTCAGAATCTATTTTGCTTCAACCAAAGTAAAAAGAGCAGCAGTAGCAATCATGATCTCAGACAAAGCAAAAGCAAAAATAGATCTAATGAAAAGAAATAAGAAGAGAAACTACAATTTTGCTAAAAGACTTCATAGACAATGAAATAATATGAAAAAGTTTTATGGTCAATTTCTCTGATAAAGACTTCATATCTCAAATATATGAGGAACTGAATCAAATTTATAAAAATAAGATTCAAATGAGCAAAGTGGAGAATGACTTTTTCCATAAATTTCCCCTTTATAAAAAAGACTGATAAAAATATTTTTGTCCACATAGGTCCTTTTCCTTTTCCAAACAAACATAGTTTGATCTATCTGAATTATACACCATATAGAGGTATTCTTGATTCAAAGAGGATGTATAGTTTTATAGCTCATTGGGTATAATTCTAGATTATTCTCCAGAATGAATGGACCAGTTCACTACTCCACCAACAATTCATTAAAGTACCTATTTTCTCTCATTCTTTCCAGTATTTATGATTTCTGATAGGTGTGAGGTGGCACCTTAGAGTTGTTTTAATTTGCTTTTCTCTAATCAATAGTGACTGATAAATGCCAAAGGACATGAACAGGCAATTTTCAGATGAAGAAATTACAGTCTTCTATAGTCATATGAAAAAGTGCTCTAATTGATTGGAGAAATGCAAATTAAAACAGCTCTGAGTTATCTCACACCCATCTATCAGAACAGCTAAGATGACAGGAAAAGATAATGAACATTGGAGGGGATGTGGAAAAACTGGAACACTAATTCAATTTTAGTGGAGTTGTGAACTGATCCAGCCATTTTTGAGAGCAATTTGGACCTATGCTTAAAGGGATATAAAAAGGTGTATATTCTTTGGTCCATCAATGTTACTATTGGGTTTGTATCACAAAGGGATCATAAAAGTAGGGAAAGAACTCACATGTGCAAAAACGATTGTAGCAGTTCCTTTTGTGGTGGCAAGGAATTAGAAATCAAGTAGATGTTCATAAACTGGGGAATGGCTGAATAATTTGTGGTATATGAATGTAATGGAATATTATTGTTCTATAAGAAATGATATGTAGGCTGATTTCAGAAAAGCCTGGAAAGATTTACATGAAATGATGCTGAGTAAAGTGAGCAGAATCAGGAGAACAATGTATGTAGTAACAAGATTATGGGATATTCAATTGTGATGGACTTGGATGGACTTGGGATGGAAAATACCATCTGCATCCAGAGAAAGAACTATGGAGATTGAATACGGATCAAACATAATATTTTCACCTCTTAAAAAATTGTCTTTTATATCTTGGTTTTTTTTTTGTTTTGTTTTGTTTTGTTTTGTATCTGTTTTTTTTTTTCCCCACAACATGACTAATATGGAAATATATTTTTAAATGATTTTATGTATAATCTCTATCAGATTGCTTGCTGTCTTGGACAGGGAGGAGGCGAGGGAGAGAAGAAAATTTGTAACGCACAATCTTATAAAATGAATGTTGAAAGCTATCTTTACTTATAATTAGAAAAACAAAATCATATTGGAGAAAAAAGTACATTTTAAAAAATTCCTCTTTGTTCTGCTTTCCTGACGTCAGTTCCACACATTGTTTCTTGAGGTAAGTAAGTTCTTTATTGAACTGGACAATATTCACTTTACATAGATTCTTAGTCTTTGAGTGATGCTTCTTTTTCTCACCTTAGTCTTTCCGCCCAGAATCCACACCAAATTGCTGGAGCCTTCCCACCCACCACTCCCTCCAGCGAAGGAGAAGCGTCCCTTTTTTAGGGAGGCTCCACCCCACCGGGAGGATTGACTGTTAAACCGGAGCAAGGCTTTTAGGTTATTGGCTAGAGCGCCATGACTTTGACACTCCACACTTTCACAGTGGACTTTCGGGAAACCTTTGTCAGTTGTTTCAACGCTTGCGAAGTCTGGACGAACTTGAAGGAAATTTTGCGGGGAGTTAGAGCTCGTTTAGGACAGGACAGACTTTTGTGAAAGTTGTGCCGGGAGTAGGGACTATAAGGTTTTGGGGAATTGACGCGTGTTACTCGAAGGCTCAGACGGGCGTGGACCAGGACATCCAGGATTGGACGTGTTTGGATCGGAACCGACTGGAACCCGTGCTCAATTTAGCTGGGAAAGGACCAGACCCTAACCTGCTGCCATGAGGTGAGGTCTACGGTGGAGCCCTGGGGGCAAAGGCCCGGGATGAAATAATCGCTGCCCTAGAATCAGGAAAGGGCATGGACAGCAGAGACCTTGCTTTACTCTGGCAAATAAGCCCCAGCCCCAAACTTCAGCAGTGTTTGGCTTAATAAATGTTTAGAGGTTGAACGGAGGGAACTTGCTCCTCTCAATTCTGTCTGCTCTTCTATTAGTGCTCGGGAACAAATTTCAGAATTACGGGTAAGGGGGAAGAAGGGTGGCGGGCACACGGAGCATGATTGTGCGCCATGAAGGCTTCTTGACTTTTGAAGAATAGGTAGGATTTTAGTAGGTATGAAGGAGAAGGATGTTCCAATCACAGGGAATTTTTAAGGAGAATGGAGAGCGAGGGAATTGTTGGGAGGTCATGACAGTTGAAAGTAGGGATTGTCCTGTGCCTTTCTTTGTAATCGTGGAATTTAGCACAGTGCTTGGCACAAAGATTCATTGACTGATTCAGTTTGTGGAGGGGTATTATAGTAAAGCTGTAAATTAGAACCACCTGGGAATGATCTGTAATTAGATGTGGATCTCCAAGAAGGGTTTTTCAGGTGAAAAATGATGGAGTTAGGCCTGTGCTTGGGAGGGGCCCCGGAGACTTTTATCTACAGAAACTTTTATCAGATCCTTGAAGAGATCATTCCGCTTCGCCTTGAAGATCTCTACTGGGCTAGAACTCACTGCTGTCTCCTAAATTAGTCCCTTCCATCTATTTTTTTTTTTTTTGATAAATGAATTAATTCTGAACTAGACTCAGTTATTTTGTAGCTTCTACCCATTTATCTTAGTTTTGATCTGGGTAGCTAAGCTAAGCAAAATTAATCTCCCTACCATGATAGCCTTAAAATATTTGAATATAACGATCATAGGGTCTGTAAATACTCCAGTTTCCTTACTAATCCTCATATGGCACTGATTTGAGCTCCAATTATCTTCTTGATTAATAAATTAATAGATACAAATACAGAAAGGCAATAACCTTCTTAAGATGCATCAATTAATACCATGTTCTGACTTGACCAGTATTTAGTATGTAGTTATTGTTGTTTGTCCTTTGTTCTAAAAGATGATCATGACATCGGAGAGCTGGTGTCAAGACAAGTGCCAGAAATGGATTTAAGTAAGGGAGGACTGTGTGAGGTCACCAGCCTCACTTTTTCCTATGACCATCATCAGGATGACTGTAGATGGCCCTGAATCCAGTGGGAGATCTTGGCCTTTTAAAGCTAAGCATTTTTTTTGGGGGGGGGTGTCCAAAGGGCTGATTTTATTTGTCTATGATCACATGACTTGGGAAGGGCAGAGTTAAGACTAAATAGTGGGGACCCAGGTTCCTTGCTCCATGTTCTTGCCCTAAGGCTAAGCTTTAAGTTTTCCCCTGTCATCAGCTCATTTTGTGATTAAGGCTAGATTGCTCTCTCTTTTTTTTTTAAATTTCATTTTTTAAAATTATGTAGATTTTGATTTCTCTTTTTAAATTTAATTTATATTAATTGCTTTTTATTTTTCAAAATACATGAAAAGAGTTTTCTACATTCACTCTTGCAAAACCTTGTGCTCCAAATTTTTCTCCCTTTCTCCCTCTGAGACAGCAAGTAATCCAATATAGGTTAAACATATGCAATTCTTCTAAACTTATTTCCACATTTATCATGCTGCACAAGAAAAATCAGAATAAAAAGGGAAAAAATAAGAAAGAATATTTAAAAAAACAAGCAACAAAAAAGGTGAAAATACCATGTTGTGATCCACATTCATTCCCCACAGTCCTCTCTCTGGATGCAGATGGCTCTCTCCAAAATGTCCTATTCAAAGTGGCCTGAATCACCTTATTGTTGAAAAGAGCCAAGTTCATCACAGTTGTGGATCTTTCTTAAACCTTTCTTTAAATCTAAATCACTATGCTTCTCCTTGATTGACCAACAATAAGTACCAGATCAAGTTCTATTTAGTCATTGTTTGGGTCCTGATGGGCTCAGAGTGAATGTAAATAGCAATTTTTTCTGTTTTGTGCAGAAAACCAAAGGGTCTTCGATCAGATTATTTTTTCTTTTTGATTAGATAAAAGAGGCCATTTTCGACCTCATTTCCAGGTTCTCCCTCTACAATTAGGGCCATCTGCAGTCATCCTGATATATATCTTACCACTACTAATCTATATCTTGCCACTGGACCCAGATGACTAAGGAGGAGAAATGAGGCAGGTGACCTTGCCCAGCCAGCTCTCCCTCATTTAAATTCAATTTACTTTTATGTCCTAGCATCACTTCCCTAATGCAACCGTCCTTTTATAGAACAAAGAACAAATGATAATCTCTGAATATAATAGTAGGAGCTGCCCATTGGGGACCCAAGTGGAATTGACCAGTTGGACAACATTGCTCTTTTCTTCTTTCTGTTCTCTTCTCTTTGTCTACATAGGTATGTCATAATATTATTCTTGGGTGCTCTGCCCAAATGAATGTAAATTTTCATTACTGAAACCTCCAAAGATATCTTGGGGTTTACAGATTAGCATATTGTAGTCAACAGATAAATTCTTGTTGATTAAATACAGTGGGTCTATTGCTTTCCTTGATCTGGAACCAAATGTAGCTTTTCTAGTTCCCCAGATTTCTCTCATCCTGTCATCAGGATACTTGTGAGCAAGCATTTATGAGTCACTTACTGTGTGCTAGGCACTGTGCTAAGTGCTTACTGTTTTTTTTTCCTTTTAAAATAGTATTTTATTTTTCCAAACACATACAAAGATAGTCTTCACTGTTCACCCCTGGAAAACCCTATGCTTCAAATTTTTCTTCCTCTCTTCTCCTCTCCCCCTCCTCTAGATAGCAAGCAATGAGATATCAGCTAAATGAGTGCAATTCTTCCAAACACATTTCCACATTCGTCATGCTGCAAAAGAAAAATAAAAAAGAAAAAAATGAGAAAAAAAACCCCAAGTAAACAACAGCAACTCCAAAAAAAAAAAAAAAAAAAAAAAGGTGGTGGTGGGGGAATATCAGGGCCTAATCCACACTCAATCTCCATATGTCTGTCTCTGGATGCAGATGGCTCTCTTCATCACAAGTCCATTGAAATTGTCCTGAATCACCTCATCGTTGAAAAGAGCCAAGCCATCATAGTTGATCATCACATAATCTTGTTGCTATGTACAATGTTCTCCAGGTTCTGCTCACTTCATTCAGCATCAGTTCATTTAAGTCTTTCCAGGCCTTTTTGAAATCATCCTGTAGATCATTTTTTACAGAAAATAACATTCCTTAACATTCATATACCATAACTTGTTCAGCCCCAGCTGTTGGGCATCTGATCAGTCTCCGGTTCCTTGCCAGTTCAAAAAGGGTTGCTACAAACATTTTAGTGCTTGTTATATGAATATTTTTCTGAAATAGTGTTTCTTCAGAGCATCTACTTGTGATGGTGGAGACCTGATTTGCATTGATATATGGATAGTATTCTGAAACATCAGGTTTTGCTTTGTCTTCTGCTCCAATTTTACCAGTAATGTTAAAACTTGGGTGTTTCTCTTTATTGCCTTCTTTTCTTAAAGGGGAAATTCTCAATGTGAGTCAGGATTTTCAGATGTTTGGTTCAACATACATTAAGGGTGGCAATCCAAATCTTGCAAATTGCACAGTAGGTGCAATGACTCTCTCTGATCATTAATGTCAGGAAGATGTGTAGTTACCACAAGTTTAGAATCGTCATGGAGGAGATCCAGCTGCAGATTTCACTCCAAAGGAGGATTTTCTAAAGATGATGAGGTCCAGATGTTCCTTTTGGCTGATGATATTGTGCTGGTTACATTAAGCCTCTGAACATTGCAGAGACTCCTGATTGAGATCTATCATAATTCAGAAAAAGTTTGGCCTAATCATGAACACAAGAAAAATCAAATAAATAAAGAGTGCTTATTGCTCAGAATATGATAATAAACAAACTTAGATCTATTCATCAGTTTATATATCTTGGACAAAAATAGCAAATGGATACTGATTTGGGTCTAGAATTATAGAATGGACTATAATGCTTTTGAAAAATTTAATAGTTCTTTGAATGATCTAAAATTCTCCTTGAAACCAAAGCCTATCTTTTTAAAATTTACTCATTTTCTTTTTTTTTTTTTGAAATTTAAATTTATTTATTTATTTAAATTTTTGACTAGTTACATTCTTTTTTTTTTCTTTTTTTTTTAATTTTATTTTATTTAATAATAACTTTGTATTGACAGAATCCATGCCAGGATAATTTTTTACAACATTATCCCTTGCACTCGCTTATGTTTCGTTTTTACCCCTCCCTCCCTCCACCCTCCTTCCCCCCAAGATGGCAAGCAGTCCTATATATGTTAAATATATTGCAGTATATCCTAGATATAATACATATTTGCAGAACCAAACAGTTCTCCTGTTGCACAGGGAGAATTGGATTCAGAAGGTAAAAATAACTCGGGAAGAAAATCAAAAATGCAAATAGTTCACATTCGTTTCCCAGTGTTCCTTCTTTGGGTGTAGCTGTTTCTGTCCATCATTTATCCATTGAAACTCAGGTCTCTTTGTCATAGAAATCCACTTCCATCAGAATACATCCTCATACAATATTGTTGTCGAAGTGTATAATGATCTCCTGGTTCTGCTCATCTCACTTAGCATCAGTCCATGTAGGTCTCTCGAAGCCTCTCTGTATTCATCCTGTTGGTCATTTCTTACAGAACAATAATATATTTTTTTTAAATTTTTATTTAATAATTACTTTATATTGACACTCGTTTCTGTTCCGATTTTTTTCCCTCCCTCCCTCCACCCCCTCCCCTAGATGGCAAGCAGTCCTTTATATGCAGAACAATAATATTCCATAACATTCATATACCACAATTTACCCAGCCATTCTCCAATTGATGGGCATCCATTCATTTTCCAGTTTCTAGCCACTACAAACAGGGCTGCCACAAACATTTTGGCACATACAGGTCCCTTTCCCTTCTTTAGTATTTCTTTGGAGTATAAGCCCAATAGAAACACTGCTGGATCAAAGGGTATGCACAGTTTGATGACTTTTTGGGCATAATTCCAGATTGTTCTCCAGAATGGTTGGATTCGTTCACAACTCCACCAACAATGCATCAGTGTCCCTGTTTTCCCACATCCCCTCCAACATTCATCATTATTTTTTCCTGTCACCTTAGCCAATCTGACAGGTGTGTAGTGGTATCTCAGAGTTGTCTTAATTTGCATTTCTATGATCAATAGTGATTTGGAACACTCTTTCATGTGAGTGGTAATAGTTTCAATTTCATCATCTGAAAACTGTTCATATCCTTTGACCATTTATCAATTGGAGAATGGCTTGATTTTTTATAAATTTGAGTCAATTTTACTCATTTTCTTACTCAGTTTTTATTGGCTATGGATTATGGAACACTAGTCTCTGAAGAAATGAAAATTATTGTTATTGCTCGGTTGTAGAAAGACCTCTGGTACATATGAATAGGCCAGAATGCAACACACATCATAGGCCTTAAGAAAGACCTTTTATTCTTGACCTTGACTATCTAAAAAGACAAATCTGAAAATAATTCTTAATATTTTAAAGAATGTTAAAAAGAGATTTTAAACATGCTTTCAGAACTCTTTCTCTTGATCATGTTGTTCCTTTCAGTTTTATTAATCTCTCCTTTGATTTTTCAGGATTTCCTATTTGACATTTTATTGTGAATTTTTAGTTTGTTTTTCTAGTTTTTTAGTTGTATGCCCAATTCATTAATCCGTTTCTTCTCCATTTTATTGATATAAGTAATATATATTGCAGAATATAGACATTTTCCCCTAAGTACTACTTTGCACCCTATAAATTTTGTTATTTCATGTTGTCATGTTCTTTAATGATTTGTTCTTTGACTCACTTATTTTTTAGAATGAAATTGTTTAGTTTCTAATGAATTTTTAATCTATCTTTCCCACTGAATGTAATTTTTATTGCATTACGATTTGAAAAGTCTGCTTTACTAGAGATCATGTTGTTCAACTCTGGACACTGATCTTTTTTTTTTTTTAATCATTCTTATTTCAGTCTTCTCGTTCTCTTCTGCCTTGCAGATTAATGTGGTAGCAGTGTGTAAACTAGATTGGAAGTAGGGAGTTTTGTTAAGAAGCTATTGTAGTGGCGCAGTGGATAGTGCACCAGCCCTGAAATCAGGAGGACCTGAATTCAAATTTACCTCAAATCTGGCCTCAAATGCTTAACATTTCCTAGCTGTGTGACCCTGGACAAGTCGCTTAACCCCAATTGCCTCAGAAAAAAACAAAAAACAAAAAAAAGAAGGGAAGAAGCTATTATAGTAATCCAAATAAGAGGGCCTTAACTATCAGAATGAAAAGAAAAGGACGTAGATATATTAGAATTCACATTAATGAGTGGTTGATTGTTTGAAATGTAGGGAGCAAGAAAGGGAGTAGAGATTCACATTTATATAGAGCCCCAAAATTTCAGTGCAGTTTTTAACTTCAGCCAGCTTAAAAATGTACCAAGACTTTTGGAACACTGTATATTGTAATATGTTATGCAAAACCATATGGTCTTTCTCTCTTAAGTGACAGAGTGGGGAAATCAGGAGAAAGAGCAAGATTTTGGTGTAAGATGATCAAGTAAGTTTTAGGTACATTGATTTTTGAATTCTTGTGGAAGTTGCAGGTAAGAAATACCAAATTTAGGTACTAATTATCTCTTTTTTTTTTTTATAATAACTTTTTATTGACAGAACCCATGCCAGGGTAATTTTTTTTTTTACAACATTATCCCTTGCACTCGCTTCTGTTCCGATTTTTCCCCTCACTCCCTCTACCCCCTCCCCTAAATGGCAAGCAGTCCTATATATGTTAAATATGTTGCGGTATATCCTAGATACAATATATGTTTGCAGAACCGAACAGTTCTCTTGTTGCATAGGGAGAATTGGATTCAGAAGGTAAAAATAACCCGGGAAGAAAAACAAAAATGCAGATAGTTCACATTCGTTTCCCAGTGTTCTTTCTTTAGGTGTAGCTGCTTCTGTTCATCATTTATCAACTTAAACGGAGTTAGGTCTCTTTGTCAAAGAAATCCACTTCCATCAAAATATGTCCTCATACAATATCGTTGTCGAAGTGTATAATGGTCTCCTGGTTCTGCTCATCTCACTTAGCATCAGTTCATGTAAGTCTCTCCAAGCCTCTCTGCATTCATCCTGCTGGTCATTTCTTACAGAACAATAATATTCCATAATATTCATATACCACAATTTATTCAGCCATTCTCCAATTGATGGGCACCCATTCGATTTCCAGTTTCTAGCCACTACAGACAGGGCTGCCACAAACATTTTGGCACATACAGGTCCCTTTCCCTTCTTTGTACTAATTATCTCTTACTTGAATAATTATCTCCTGAGAATTTTATAGATGGAATTAGTCTTTCAGATAGAAGGAAGTTCCTTCCAAATAAAATATTATAATATTGTAAAAAAATATGGATCTGGAGTTTAGGAGTAAGATCTCAGTGAAAGATTATAGTAGGAGTGGAAGATATTTAAAAAAAAATAGAAAAGGCTGTGTACATAGGTTTGATCAGTATCTACAGTTTTAAGTAGGACAAGAGCAGGAAGAAGTGAAGAATTGAGATAATTTTGTATCAGGGAACTGAATATTAAGAAAAATAGAGCTTTCACACCCCATCTCTTTTCCTTCTCTTCCATTCTCTAAAGAAGTGTCCAAAGTTCTTGTCATGTGACAAAACTGTTTGAGGGTCTTTTATTGGGTCAGAATTGGGTGACAAGCTTGCCTGGCATCAAAATGGTAGAGCTAGACAAGACCTTCAAAGCCATTTTGTGATGACCTCATTTTTTTGAATGAGTAAACTGAGGCCCAGATAAATTGTCATTAACAAGATTCTTATAATTATATGTTTCTTTTAGACATTTGCCAAAAAGCTTCTTAAAATTTGGGAATTTTTTCCCCTTTTTTATTGCTATGTTTTTTTTCTGGTTATACATGTACATTTATTTTTTAAAATGCACATTTATTGACGAATCATGTTCAGAAAAAAAAAGGGAAAAACCATGCGAGAAAAAAATAATAAGAAAAATAAAAAAGTGAACATAGCATGTATTTTTTTTTTTAATAAATTTTATTTTATTTAATAATAACTTCGCATTGACAGAATCCATGCCAGGATAATTTCTACACGACATTATCCCTTGCAATCACTTATGTTTCATTTTTTCCCCTCCCTCCCTCCTCCCCCCCCCCAGGATGGCAAGCAGTCCTATATATGCTAAACATGTTGCAGTATATCCTAGATACAATACATATTTGCAGAACCGAACAGTTCTCTTGTTGCACAGGGTGAATTGGATTCAGAAGGTAAAAATAACTCGGGAAGAAAATCAAAAATGCAAATAGTTCACATTCATTTCCCAGTATTCCTTCTTTGGGTGTAGCTGTTTCTGTCCATCATTTCTCCAATGAAACTCAGTTAAGTCTCTTTGTCAGAGAAATCCACTTCCATCAGAATACATCCTCATACAATATCGTTGTCGAAGTGTATAATGATCTCCTGGTTCTGCTCATCTCACTTAGCATCAGTCCATGTAGGTCTCTCCAAGCCTCTCTGTATTCATCCTGTTGGTCATTCCTTACAGAGCAATAATATTCCATAACATTCATATACCACAATTTACCCAGCCATTCTCCAATTGATGGGCATCCATTCATTTTCCAGTTTCTGGCCACTACAAACAGGGCTGCTACAAACATTTTGGCACATACAGGTCCCCTTCCCTTTTTTAGTATCTCTTTGGGGTATAAGCCCAATAGAAACACTGCTGGATCAAAGGGTATGCACAGTTTGATAACTTTTTGGGCATAATTCCAGATCGCTCTCCAGAATGGCTGGATTCGTTCACAACTCCACCAACAATGCATCAATGTCCCCGTTTTCCCGCATCCCCTCCAACATTCATCATTGTTTTTTCCTGTCATCTTAGCCAATCTGACAGGTGTGTAGTGATATCTCAGAGTTGTCTTAATTTGCATTTCTCTGATCAATAGTGATTTGGAACACTCTTTCATGTGAGTGGTAATAGTTTCAATTTCTTCATCTGAAAATTGTCTGTTCATATCCTTTGACCATTTATCAATTGGAGAATGGCTTGATTTTTTATAAATTTGAGTCAGTTCTCTATATATTTTGGAAATGAGGCCTTTATCAGAACCTTTAATTGTAAAGATGTTTTCCCAGTTTGTTACTTCCCTACTAATCTTGTTTGCATTCGTTCTGTTTGTACAAAGGCTTTTTAATTTGATATAATCAAAATTTTCTATTTTGTGATTGGTAATGGTCTCTAGTTCATCTTTGGTCACAAATTTCTTTCTCCTCCACAGGTCTGAGAGATAAACTATCGAACATAGCATGTATTGATTTACATTCAGTCTCCAGTCTCTTTCTGGATACAGATGGTGTTTTCTAGCCTTTGGATCACTGAACCTCTGAGAAGAATCAAGTCTTTCATAGTTGATTATCTCACAATCTTGCTGTTATTGTGTAAAATGTATTCCTGGTTCTACTTGTTTCACTCAGCATCAGTTCATGAAAATCTTTCCAGGCCTTTCTAAAATCTGCTTGTTCATTTCTTACAGAACAATAATATTCCATTACTTTCATATACCATAACTTATTCAGCCATTCATCAATTAATGGGTATCTACTCATTTTCCAATTTGGGATTTTTATTAACTTTGGAAATTGTGCGTCTTGGCAGATTATACCCAGTGACTCATAGTCTCAGAAATGTTTCTTTGAAAGCAGATGTATGAATATATTAAGCATACATAATTAAAATGTACATCGAGCATATTGGGGAAGCAAATATGCATATCTTTGTTCATCAAAATTCAAATTTGGAGCTATACCAAAGGGTTATCAAACTATAAACCCTTTGATCTAGCAATGTCTTTGCTGGGCTTAAATCCCAAAAAGATCATAAAAAAGGAAAAAGGACCCACATGTGCAAAAATGTTTGTGGCAGCCCTTTTTGTAGTGGTAAGGAACTGGAAACTGAGTGGATGCCCATCAACTGGGGAATGCCTGAATAAATTGTGGGATATAAATGTTATGGAATATTATAAGAAATTACCAGCAGGATGATTTCAGAGAGGCCCGGAAAGACTTATATGAACTGATGCTAAGTGAAGTGAGTAGAACCAGGAGATCCCTGTACACAGCAACAAGAAGATTATACAATGATCAATTCTGATGGATGTGGCTCTTTTCAACAATGAGATGATTCAGACCAGTTCCAATGAACTTGTGTTGGAGAGACCCATGTGCAGAGAGAAAGCTATGGGGACTAAGTGTAGATCACAACATAATATTTGCATTTTTTTTGTTGTCATTTGCTTGCTTTTTTTCTTTTCTTTTTCGTTTTTTTCTTTTTTGATTGTTTTTTTCTTGTGCATCATGATAAATGTGTAAATATGTATAGAAGAATTTATATTGGATTGCTTGTTATCTTAAGGGAGGAAAGTGGGAGAAGGGAGGGAGAAAAACTTGGAACACATGGTTTTGCAGGGGTGAATGTTGAATATTATAAATATATATATAAAACTCGATCTTATATATTAGTGGTTAATTAGGGTAAATTTTAGACCTTTTCTAACTCTCAGTTTCCTCATCTATAAAATAAGGAAAATAATGTATGACATACATCATTCTGTGAGAATCTAATGAAAAATTTGCATATAAAATGCTTTGCAAACTTTAAAAAAATCTCTCATTGTTGGCTATTATTTTGGATAAGGGAGAATTTGTAGTATCAGCAGTTCCTTTTCTGCTTTTATCAAATCATTATTATTGTGGGAACATTCTGGAAGCTAATTTGTAGATGGAGAAGTAATCTCTATGATCAGAATGATCTGATTTATCTGAGTTAAGTTGATGCTTTTTATTTATTAATTTAATTTTGTGCTTAAAAGTATTCTCTCCAGTCTAGTCAATGGCTAATTTGGCAAGTCCATGTTTTTTCTTTTTTTCTTTTTTTTTGCTTAGTGAAGTCTTGGTGGAAGACTTAGTGGCCTATTTCTATAAAGTTTTGGATCAACTTCAGGAAATCTGGGACTTCATTGGAATTCCAGAAGATCAAAAGCTTCAGAGGCTTAAAGTTGTTAGAGAACATGTCCAAGTAAGTGGAGCTGTGATCTCATTTGTGGCTTCAGGGCTGACTTCATATCTGCAGAAACAGGATGTATATTCTGCCACTTTGACTTTTGTGTCTGTTGTAAGGATCCTCTGTTATTGGAACACTATGAAATTTTTTTTTCTTTCTTTCTTTTTTAAAACTCCTAACCACTCTTTGGTATTCTGTGTTCTGATTCTTTTTTGCTATAGGGCCTCTTGGACATGATGATTGAAGAAGAAAAGAACTTGAAGGAGAGGATCCTAAAAAAAATTGATTCGAATCGAGAAGAACAGAACATTCTGCTCAAAGAGTTAAAACTGGAGCCAGTTTTAGTAAGTATTATAGTAAATATAGTCTCTAAAGATGTAGCTATCAATGGTTGATGCTGAGGCCATCCCTAAAATCTAAAAACTGTAGCTCTGCCGGATTTACATTCTGAACTTTAGGTCACTATGTTTAGCATTGGGTTGCTAAACATAGTCATTTTAATTATCCACCCATTATCTCAAATTCAGCATGCACAAAACTGAACTCTTTCTTCCTAAACTTCTTCTTCATCTCTGTTAACAGTACTACCATCCTCTCTCTCGTTTAATTTCACAACCTTGGCTGCCTTTGTTTCTCTTGTTCCCACATCTAATCACGTAACAAAGCAGTGTTCAATCTCTCCCTTCTTTCTTCTTTCCTTCCTATCTTCACAATGCTGGCTTAGGGTCTGGACTTATTGCTATTTTCTCAGTTTCCAATGCTTCCCTTTTCTTTTCTTTTTTTAAAATAGTATTTTATTTTTCCAAATACATGCAAACATAGTTTTCAATGTTTACCTTTGCAAAACCTTGTGTTCCAAATTTTCCCCCTCCCTCCCCACTTCCCTCCCCAAGACAGCAAGCACTCCAATATAGGTTAAACATGTGCAATTCTAAACATGCTGCCCCAAAAAATCAGATCAAAAGGGAAAGAAAACACGAGAAAGAAAAAAAAAAACCCACAAGCAAATAAGCAATAACAACAGCAACAAAAATGAAAATACTATGACTTATCCAAATTTAGTCTCCATAATTCTCTCTCTGCATGCAGATGGCTCTCTCCATCACGAGTCTATTGGAATTGTCCTGAATCACCTCATTGTTGAAAAGAGCCACATCCATCAGAATTGATCATCACATAATCTTATTGTTACTGTGTACAATGTTCTCTTGGTTCTGCTCACTTCAGTTAGCATCAGTTCATGTAAGTCTTCTCAGACTTTTCTGAAATCAGCCTGTTTATCATTTCTTATAGAACAATAATGCTCTATTATATTCATATACCATAATTTATTCAGCCATTCTGAATGGTCATCTTCTTAATTTCCAGTTCCTTACCACTACAAAAAGAGCTGCTACAAATATTTTTGCACATATTTGTCGTTTCCCCTTTTTTATGATCTCTTTGGGATACAGATCCAAGAGAGACATGCTGGATCAAAGGACATGCACTAATGTATTGTTGATGGAGTTGGGACAATGACCCAAACATTGCTCTCCAGAATGGCTGGATCATTTCACAACTCCACCAACAATACATTAGTGTCCCAGTTTTCCCACATCCCCTCCAGCATTCATCATTTATCTTTTCCTGTCATTTTAGCCAATCTGAGAGGTGTGAAGTGGTACCTCAGAGATGTCTTAGTCTGTAATGCTCGCTTTTTCTAATTAATCCTATGCACCATTTTTAGTCCTTTCCCCAAAGTAATAGTTCTAAACATGTCAATCTCTGTTTAAAAAAATAAATTGTTTTTAACCTTATCTAAAGTCCAAATTCCTTAGTATGATGTTCAAAACTTTCAGCTGATATGGCCCTAATCTCCCTTTCCAGTCTTATAGCTGATCATTCCCTTTCATGGACCCCATATTTTAGTTTAAGTAGTCACTTGTCTCTGTATGTATTATTCTCTCCCAATGCTATGTCTTTGATCAAGCTTCTTTTCCATCCATAACATACAGTCGACAGCACAATGAATTTATAGTCAAAGGATTGAGATTCAAATCTTATTTCTGCCATTTGCTGTCTGTGTGATGTTAGGCAAGTCACTCAACTTGCCTAGACTTCAGTTTTATCATACGGAGAATGAGGAGATTAAACTAGCCACCGGGCAGTCCCGCCATTTATGTTCTTAAGATGTTATGGTTATTGGATGATCTGTGTCACATGGCCTTCACCACCTGTGAGGGGACAGAATTGTTCTGCTCGATTCATGTAAATCGTGGGGTAACATAGCCTCTGAATGAATGCCAAAGGAAGAGAGACTCAAGCCAGCTTGGTTATTAATGGATTTTATTGGGTTATTTAGGTTAATTGAAGGAGTTTACTTGCAAGAGGCCAGCCATTCTGGGTGGCAGCAGGACAAAGTTACGTTATGGATCTTTGCCCCAACCCCAGACCAAGTCAAGTATTATATACAAACAGGACAAAGAAGAAAAGTACCAGGATGGTTTAGGGTCACGGGCAAGTTTTCCCATGAGACAGCTGTGATTTCTTTTGCTATTTACATTTACTCAAGGTAGTTAACAGTTTTCTGTGGAGACAAATGTCACGTTCCCTCTCTGGTTACAATCATATACCTTCCTGTCTGTGTTACTGAGGATATTTTCACCATGCATTGTCAAACTACTCAGACAACTTTATGAAACTTAATAAAGCATTATTATAAGTATAAAACGATATTTGATTCTTTTGTATTTTTTTCACCTTATCATTAGGGCCACCATCTACATTGACATCCTGATGTCATATGTGAAGCATGCTCAATCAGCCCCTAGTTCAGTCAGTGTAAGGGGGAGTTAAATAATATTGTATTACTCCTATGCTACTAAATGGTCATGAGAAACAGGAATTTTTATGATGAGGAAAAAATGTTGACTGAATTTTTCTTCTCAATTGAAATCTGTTTTTAAATTATGTTCCACCTTTTATATTCCAGTATGAATGATTACTTTCAAATTGGAAGACCAAGAAAGCCTTTATTTCTCTCTCTCTCTTTCTCTCTCTGTCTCTGTGTGTGTCTTCTCTATATAAGATACAATCAGGTCAGTCATTGAGATTTAACTATTATCTGGCTATTTCAGATTAAATTGGTGTTCTTCTAAGGATGATTGTTTAATTCTATATTACCCTTGCGTAGTCACAATTCTCAGATAATATAGATTAACTAAAAGAAGGGAGGGGAACAAAAACAAAAACAAAACTCAGTTTCTTCAGCACATTTAAATTTTAACTATATTAAAATTCCAATCCTGTGTCAGGACTCTGCATTTTTTCTTTATTGGAGCTCTTTATGCTATCTCTCAGTTTGCGGGCTTTGTCTTCATACACTTAAAGGACTGGAGACTGCTATTCTGCTATTCAGTCTTTTCCCCAAAGCCATTAACAGTCATTCCTCCCTTATGTATATATAGATATGACTCCCTTAAGGTTGGGAGGTATCTTCTTTCATTAGATCTTTGATGAGGCAACCTGGAAATTCAAAAGTATTCAGTCTCAGCAATGGTGGAACACAATTCATTCTTTTAAGTGAAGGGGAAATCTCTTTCAATTCCCCTAAATTTAGTCCCTCTGTTTCTTCAAAGGTAAACAGAGTTCTGAGGAGGTACCCTGGTAGAACTGAGGAAAGACTTAAATTACTCATTTGAAAGGCCTAGGATGGTTGATTGTTGTCCTTCACAGTTGAAGAGGACCAAAATGATATCACTGTGTTGGAGTCAAGGTACAGTATGTTCAAGTGTGGCGGATCAGACCAATATGAGCTCAGAAGGCTCTGTCACAGTTTGGGCACAAAGAGTCCATATGAACATTTGGAGTGGAGATGTCTTTAAATATGCCCATCTCATGTTTCTTTTGAGCTACTGAAATTCTGCTTTGATCATAGAGCACAGGGACAACACAGCTGGAGCACTTAAAAGATATTTTAAAGCAGCTAGTCTTCAAGTCATAGTTCTTTTGGAGGATTAAAGTATATTCACCTCGGTCTTTCCTTGTTGAATGGCCTCAGGCAGTTTTTTTTTTCCTGCTATCCTAGAAGTGGAAGGCACCTCACTGTAAGCAACTACAGTTTCTAAAAGGATTTAGAGATGGTGCAATAGATCCCAAAGTCAGAAAAATCTGAAATCAAACCTTGCCCCAAATCCTTAGCTATGTTACTCTGGGCAAATGACCATCCCTGACTCATTTTCCTCATCTACAAAATGGGCATAATAATAGCACATATCTGTCAAGGTTGCTGTGGGGGTAAAATGAGATATTTGTAAAATACTTTGCAAACCTTAAAATATAAATGTAAGTTATTATTATTATTGTCCCCGAAAGCATCATCAGAAATATTGCTGATGAGTTCATTGTTCTTTGCATTTACTGCTCATCCCTTCATTTCAGTAAGCTTCCAATCCTGAATGATGTATCAATTATTTTTGGCTTGGTCTGCCTAAGGCTAAAACCTTAGTAACTTTAAGTTCTTTATTAGAGAAAGATGAAACACTTGTACCTCATTCAACAAATAGCCAAAGGAGATTTACTTAGTATAACAGAAGGATGTTCAGTAAGGATAAACCTTGAGGTCCTCTCAGTTTGATTCAGTTCAAACTTGCTCAGATAGCTTCTGGAGCTCTTTCTGGTTGCTCTGTACTTAAGTAATTGGGAAGTGATGGCCCTTTAGCCACCTTAGCTAATCAAGTATCAGAGATGGTTACAGTACCTTCTGAGGAAAAACTAGGCTAACTTACATGGAAGCAATGGTTAGAATAGTGTTCCTCCCACAGCTGCTTTCCGCAGGAAGCTTTTCTTGGCTTCTCCTCTCTCAAGCCCCCTCATCTACACCCTTTCTCATTTCCCAACTGTTCTAGCCTTTCTCTCTAAGATTATTTTCTATCTATTTGTCATTTCTATTGCTCTGCCTACCTTTATACATGTTGTCTCTCCCATTCAACTGTAAGTTTCTTTCTTTTTATTATTATTATAGTTTTCTATTTACAAGATATATGCATGGGTAATTTTTCAGCATTGACAATTGCAAAACCTTTTATTCGAACTTTTCCCCTTTTTTCCCCGCACCTCCTCCCCCAGATGGCAGGTTGACAAATACATGTTAAATATGTTAAAGTATAACTTAAAAACAATATATATATATATATATATACATGTCCAAACAGTTATTTTGTTGTACAAAAAGAATCAGACTCTGAAATATTGTACAATTAGCCAGTGAAGGAAATCAAAAATGCAGGTGGACAAAAATAGAGGGATTGGGAATTCTATGTAGTGGTTCATAGTCATCTCCCAGAATTCTTTCGCTGGGTGTAGCTGGTTCAATTCTGCTCTATTGGAACTGATTTGGTTCATCTTGTTGAAGAGTGCCACGTCCATCAGAATTGATCATCATATAGTATTATTGTTGAAGTATATAATGATCTCCTGATCCTGCTCATTTTACTCGGCATCAGTTCATGTAAGTTTCTCCAGGCCTTTCTGAAATCATCCTGCTGGTCATTTCTTACAAAACAATAATATTCCATAATATTCATATACCACAATTTATTCAGCCATTCTCCAATTGATGGGCATCCATTCCAACTGTAAGTTTCTTGAGGTGGAATTTGTTTTGGCATTTTCTTTATATACTTAATGCTTCATATAATGTTTGGCAAGTAGTAAGCTTTTAATAAATGATTATTGATTTATTGATTGCTTCATACTTCTGATATCACAGACAGGGATGTGGCAATCAACTAGCCTGGAATCTTCCAGGCATAGATCCAAACTGGGAAGTGGGTAGAGCTATTTAAAAAATACTTAAAAAAAAAAGGAAGAAAGTAGAAAGAGAAAAATAACTAGGCAAGAGAACGGGATGTGACAAAACTAAAAATAGCTTGTTGAATGATGTAAGACTAAAACAGAAAAACCAGAGGTTTTAAATTTCTGTCATACCTAAAGGGCGATCACATATAAGCTAAATGAACTATCCTAGAATTAACCAAAACCAAGCTTCTTAGTTTTATTTAAAACTAGAAGAATTAAAGATATTAATAAAACAATTTATCATGCTCTAAAATATCCACATTGTTTATTTCTTCTATAGTAATCTCTCTAAATAACTCTTGGGAGGGAAAAATTCTTTGAAAAACTCTGGAAAAAATCCCTGTTGCTGTGGGATAACTCATAAATAAGTTGAATTGTCATCACTTGTCTTTCCTTTACTTCTGAACAAGATTGTTTTTTAATGTTTTTACTCTGATGCATTATTGTTTGATACAGGAAGGAGAGGGGATTACAATCTTGGAGCTAGAGAAAAATCTTCAAACACAGATACAGGAATTGAAAAGACAGAAGGAAGAAAGGATAAAAGAACAAAAACTACTGCGAGAACAAGACCAAAAACTGTGTGAGATGCTTCAAGTGCTCCCATACAATCTTGACAGTGATTCCGTCCTCAGCATAGAGGAGCTGAATCAGTTCAGAAATCACCTTGCAGCCCTGGAGAAAACAAAGGTACAACTGATTCTTGACACTCTTCTCTCTGCGTTTCCCTCACTTCTGGAATGCTGTGTAACATCTTTGCTTTCATAGGCAAGCCGATGGGAAGCATTTGTCAGTACAAAGAAGCAGATCCTACTTTGTATGGAAGATCTGGACCATACCCCAGAAACGAATTTTGAGAGAGATGTGGTATATAAGGAGGAAGAGACCTTTTGTCTGTCATTGGAGAACATAACAGCCCTAAAAAATCTGCTTTTACAGGTACACTGTTGCAAATATTAGGAACTTTGGAATATAGGACTTTGGAAGGAATGGCTAGTCTTTTTTTTTTTTTTAATTTTATTTTCTTTAATAATAACTTTATATTGACAGAATCCATGCCAGGGTAATTTTTTACAACATTATCCCTTGCACTCGCTTATGTTTTGTTTTTTCCCCTCCCTCCCTCCCCTCCTCCTCCCCCCAAGATGGCAAGCAGTCCTATATATGTTAAATATGTTGCAGTATATCCTAGATACAATACATATTTGCAGAACCGAACAGTTCTCCTGTTGCACAGGGAGAATTGGATTCAGAAGGTAAAAATAACTCAGGAAGAAAATCAAAAATGCAAATAGTTCACATTCGTTTCCTACTGTTCCTTCTTTGGGTGTAGCTGCTTCTGTCCGTCATTTATCCATTGAAACTCAGTTAAGTCTCTTTGTCATAGAAATCCACTTGCATCAGAATACATCCTCATACAGTATCGTTGTCGAAGTGTATAATGATCTCCTGGTTCTGCTCATCTCACTTACCATCAGTCCATGTAGGTCTCTCCAAACCTCTCTGTAAGGAATGGCTAGTCTTGACGATGTTTGCTTTATTCATAGATGGGGGTTCACTAGGTATGACCCAATAGTTTCATATTAACTGTAGGAACTTATAGTTTTCTTTCTTTTCCTGATTTATAAAAAAGTAGCAAGCCGGTAACCAAAATAGTAACCATGATTCCCATTGATATAGTTCTTTATGGTTTGCAAACTGGTTTGTTCACAAAATGTCTGGCAACACTCAGCAATTTGGCAGAAGTAACATAGGAGAAGTAAAATGTGAGAATAATTAATGTTGAAAGAGCTACACAAAGATGAGCACAATAAAATTTGTCTAACCATTTTTGAAAAACAATTTGGGAAATAAAGTGATCAAAATGTTCATATCCTTTAATCTAGAGATCCAGCTATTAGGTATATATTCCAAGTAGGCCAGTGATTTTTTTTAAGGTTCCTTATTTTAACTTATACATAGTAAAAACTTTTTTTAATTTAAAATTTAATTTTTTTTCATTTTTAACATTAATTTTTAAAAGTTTGAATTCCAGATTCTCTCCCTCCCTCACCCATTGACAAAGCAAGCAACATATTTTCACATCAGCCATGTAGGCAGAACTTTCTGTGATAGTAAAGACAAAGTAGATAACCATTGTTTGGGAAATGGCTAAACAATATGTGTTACAAAAACATAATGGAATATTATTACATTATAAGATGTGTTGAATATGAAGAATTCAATAAGAATTCAAAGATTAATGGTAAATTAGATTTAAATAAATTGTTGATGCAGAGTGAAATAAGCAGAACCAGGAAAAATATACACGATGACTACCATCATGTAAGTGGAAGGAGCAGAAAAAATACTGAATTCTATTTAAGTATTGTATGAAGCTCATTCTCAAAGAAGAAATGAGAAAGTGTACTTTCCTACCTTTGTAGAGATGAAGGACTATGGATATGGAGCATTACATATATATTACAAAGTCACTCAGGCAGTAATAGCAGAGTTGGTTTTTCAATTCTCTCTCTTCAGGTTCAGCGTGCTCTATACCATACCGCTTTTAGTTTTGTAGATGTGCTTTTTTTCCTCCTCTTCATTCTTATTTTATATTATAGAAACTCTGGGTAGACAATGGAAAAGGAATATTTAATCAAAGACCCCAACTATTGGGATAAGGTCTCATTCTGCTTTGTGTATGTATGTAAGGCATTTGGGCTTAAGTGACTTGTCCAGGGTCACAAAGCTCATTGAGTGGCAAACGCCTGAGGCTGAATTTGAACTCAAGTCCTCCTGACTCCAGGGCCAGTGCTCTATCCTAGATGCCACCTAGCTGCCCCTTTTTTAAAAAATTAATTTTCATTTATTTAGTATTTTATTTTTCCCCAGTTACATGTAAAAACAATTTAAAAAATTAATTTGTAAAACTTTCAGATTTTCTCTTCCTTCTTCCCTCCTCCTTGAGAAGACAAGTAATTTGCTATAAGTTTTATATGTGTAGTTATGAAAAACATTTCCATAGTAATGATGTTGTAAAAGAAAACATCAGATCTCATTATTTGATAAAAATTTCTGGGAAAAATAGAAAATAATCTAGCAATAAAGAGTTAGACTAAGATCTCATACCATATACTTAAATTTTAAATAGTTATACCTAGATATACAAGGCTACATCATAAATCAATTGGAGGAGAAGGAATAAAACATCTTTCACAACTCTAGGTGAAAAGTTAAAGACCAGATAAGGAATAGAGAGGTTCATAGAAGGTCCATAGATATGGACAGTTTTGATTTCATGAAATTGTAACAAAATGCAATTAAAATTAAAAATGGTTAAAAGATACAAACGTATAGTTCCTTTTTATTTTTTAATTTATTTTTCATTTTTTTTATTTTTTAAATAACTTTTTATTGACAGAACCCATGCCAAGGTAATTTTTTATATTATCCCTTGCACTCACTTCTGTTCTGATTTTTCCCCTCCCTCCCTCCACCCCCTCCCCCAGATGGCAAGCAGTCCTTTACATGTTAAATAGGTTACAGTATATCCTAGATACAATATATGTGTGCAGAATCGAACAGTTTTCTTGTTGCACAGGGAGAATTGGATTCAGAAGGTATAAATAACCCGGGAAGAAAAACAAAAATACAAGCAGTTTATATTCATTTCCCAGTGTTCTTTCTTTGGGTGTAGCTGCTTCTGTCCATCCTTGATCAATTGAAACTGAATTAGCTCTCTTTATCGAAGAGATCTACTTCCATCAGAATACATCCTCAAACAGTATCGTTGTTGAGGTATATAATGATTTCCTGGTTCTGCTCATTTCACTTAGCATCAGTTCATGTAAGTCTCGCCAGTCCTCTCTGTATTCATCCTGCTGGTCGTTCCTTACAGAGCAATAATATTCCATAACATTCATATACCACAATTTACTCAACCATTCTCCAATTGATGGGCATCCTTTCATTTTCCAGTTTCTAGCCATTACAAACAGGGCTGCCACAAACATTTTGGCACATACAGGTCCCTTTCTCTTCTTTAGTATCTCTTTGGGGTATAAGCCCAGTAGAAACACTGCTGGATCAAAGGGTATGCACAGTTTGATAACTTTTTGAGCATAGTTCCAAATTGCTCTCCAGAATGGCTGGATGTGTTCACAATTCCACCAACAATGTATCAGTGTCCCTGTTTTCCCACATCCCCTCCAACATTCCGCATTATCTTTCCCTGTCACTCTAGCCAATCTGACAGGTGTGTAGTGGTATCTCAGAGTTGTCTTAATTTGCATTTCTCTGATTAATAATGATTTGGAGCATATTTTCATATGTCTATAAATGGTTTCAATTTCTTCATCTGAAAATTGTTCATATCCTTTGATCATTTATCATTTGGAGAATGGCTTGATTTCTTATAAATTAGAGTCAATTCTCTATATATTTTGGAAATGAGCCCTTTATCAGAACCTTTAGCTGTAAAAATGTTTTCCCAGTTTATTGTTTCCCTTCTAATCTTGTCTGCATTAGTTTTGTTTGTACAAAAATTTTTCAATTTGATATACTCAAAATTTTCTATTTTGTGGCCAATAGTAATCTCTAGTTCTTCTTTGGTCATAAATTCCTTCTTCTTCCACAGGTCTGAGAGGTAAATTATCCTATGCTCTTCCAATTTATTTATAATCTCATTTTTTATGCCTGGATCATGAACCCATTTTGACCTTATCTTGGTGTACGGTATTAAGTGTGGGTCAATGCCTAGTTTCTGCCATAAAACATACAGTTCTTAAGGGAAAAAACTGAAGCTATTTTTATGTAACCATATGAAAAAATACTCCAACTCACTAATATTAAATACTCCAAATCACTAATTATTGTAGTTTTTGACTCATGTCCAAGTCTTTAGAACACCACTTTGGGTTTTCTTCACACAAAGAAGTTTATCATTTCCTTCTTTAGCTCACTTTTATAAATGAAGAACTGATACAGAATTAAGTGTAAGTCACTTAACTAGTAAGTGCCTGAGGCTGGATCTGAACTCATGAAGATGAGTCTTCCTGAATCCCAGCTCAGTGTCCTATCCATGAGTCACCTAGCTGTTCTAATAACCTAATAATAATAAATTAATAATAATTAAAGCAATTTGAGGTTTTATCTCAGACCCATTAGATTGGTAAATTTGATGAAAAAGGAAATGATAAATGTAGGAGAAGTTCAATAGTGAATATAGAGAAATATGGACATAGTGTACTTCTATGTTAAATTTAATATGCTTTAAAAAATGCTTTTTCTTTCTCCCTCCCTCCCCACTTCTCTCCTTCCCTAGAGAGCAAGTAATCCAATATAGGTTAAACATGTGCAATTTTTCTAAACATATTTCCACATTTAAAATTTGATATATATTTGAAAAAATAAACTATATATGATAGTGAAAAAGTTTCCTTTTACACAAACATTTTTTTGTTCCTTATATATGGAAATATCCATGTTTGTTGATGTTTATCAAAGTCATAATAAAAAAGAAAACTTTTCCCCAAAATACATTCTTATATTTTCCTAGCCACCAAGTCAAATTTACTAACATATTGAAGGCTATCCTTTTTTTGGAGGGTAAAATGGAAAATCTGCTGATTTATAATTTTGTAGTATCTCTTCTGAATTTTCAGATTTCACTGCCATTTTCAGAGGTCACATTTGATAGTTTACTGTCATATTTCAGACTGTGATGTTTGTTTGAGCTTTGTGACTTTAATTCTTTAAAGGAAGCTACCATGACCTCATTTATCTTCAGTTTCAATTCCCTGACAACCATATTTTGTTTTATCCCTCTTGAGATGAAAGTCATTCTTCTTGATAAAACAAAGAGAAACAAAACAAGAGTTGCACGGTTCTGTATTCTTTTATCCTTTTTTTTCTATTCCATCACAAATAGTAGTCCTATCTCTGTTCTTTTTAATTTTTTTGTCCCTACACGACTAAAAAAAGACCCTTTCATTTTCTTTAGGATTCATCAGTAGCCTCAACTCATTTGTTTCAAATTATTCCTCACATCTCGCAGTTATTCAATAAATGCTTGTTGACTATTTGGGGAGAGGCATGCCATTAGCCCTTATATTTTATTCTATAGCATGGGGATCAACTTGCATTTTGTGCATATGTCCTTGGCACTAACAAATAAGCATAATGCATTTTCTTGAGATTATTATAAAATTCCCTTTGTTCTTCAAACTTGTGGGAAGTGATAGTCCCAGTTGTTTTTTGTTCTTTTAAATAACTTGTGGTGAATGGCTGTTTGTTCCTACCCATTCACTCCCTCTGGGCTCCTGAAAGAACTTTATTTTAGTAAGATTTCCAGCTTTTTTCATCAGTTTGCTCCATCAGTTTACTTTGGATTTTTGTTAATATTTCTGTTAAAGCCCTAACACAAACAGAAGCAGGACTGAACTGTTGTCTGAAAGGCTTTGAAGAGGAATCCTATTTCTAGCCAATTTCTACCTACTTCCTAATTATTTCCAAACCATGTTGCCTGCACTCTAACATCAGCTTTAACCCTTTCCCATTGGAATGGTTTCTGTCCCTAGAATTCTGACGGATGAGCTTTTGTTATATATTCCCTGGAGTCATAGAATGATCAGACCTCCATAGTACTTCCAGCCATTTCTAAGTCATGTTGCCAGTTGTGTGTTTTTTATATCTCCCTTTTATCTTACATTAGAACATAGGCTCCTTGAGACTTACATGAATTGATGCTAAGTGAAATGAGCAGAACCAGGAGATCATTATACACGGCAATAACAAAATTATACAACAATCAATTCTGATAGTTGTGTCTCTCTTCAACAATGAGATGATTCAAACCAGTTCCAATTGTTCAGTAATGGAGGGAGCCATCTACACCCAGAGAGAGAACCATGGGAACAGAGTGTGGAACACAACACAGCATTTCCACTCTCTGTTATTGTTTGCTTGCATTTTGTTTTTCTTTTCAGGTTTTTTCCTTTCTTTCTAGATCTGATGTTCCTTTTGCAGCAAGATAACTGTATAAATATGTATACATATGTTGGATTTAACATATCTATCTAGGGGAGGGAGTGGGGGACGGGGGGGGAGGGAGTTGGAACAGAAGGTTTTGCAAGGGTCAGTGTTGAAAAATTACCCATGCATATGTTTTGTAAATAAAAAACTATTAAAAAAAAAACAACAACAACTGGGCTCCTTGAGCCTAGTAACCTATCACACTTGCTTGCCCTGTGCTGAGCACAGGGTCTGGTCCATAGTAAACACATAACTTTTTTTTCATTAATTCACTCTGTTTTAGACTGGTCAGATTTTAGACACCCAGTCCTGTCTTCTACCTTGTTGCTTCCACATTATCAGCTATTTCTCTTTACAAGGAGGCATTTTGCTTTGATTTGGATCTCATTTTTCGGTTGTAGCTAGAAATGAAGAAAGCTGAGACCGAAGCTGCGTGTGAAGGGCTACTCTCACAGATCAGGGAGCTCTGGGAATGGTTATACATCTCTGCCCAGGAGAGAGAGGCTCTGGCCATGCTCATGACTGGCTCCAAGACCAAGATCAGAAAAGTGGTAAGAAAATGCAACAGGTCAGAAATGGGCAACATTTGGATCCTGATATGTCAAGGTGCTGGTTCTTTTCATTAGGATTCCAAACATGGTAGAAAGAAGGGACTGATTGCCTGTTGCTGTCAAGCCTCTGAGCTGTGAGACAATTTTTTAAGTCTCTTAAAGTGCATTATCTTTGGTGGGTATACCATAGGATCGCCAACTCTTATGAGAGAAGTTACAATATTTTTCCAGCACTTTTTTTCCAGACCATTTTCTATCTTCATGATTTTCTGGGTTTTGGTTACTATTCTATGAAAATTATTTACAGCTTCCACTTTGTGGAAGATTTAGGAAGCCATTCTTCTTCATTCTTGGAAGCCAACTTTTAAGTCATCGAATATCTTGAATTATGAACCAGTCTTTTACTGCCAGTTCTCTTCTCTGTTAATTGGAACCTTGAAAACTTGGTAGATTATTAAGTGAAATCAAACTCTAAACTGAGACTTGAGTAAGCAGAAGAAGCTTGGCATAAAACTAGTGTTAAGCTTGTTGTAGAGAAAAATGAAATGTATCTTATGGACACTTCTCTTTGTAGCTACAATCAGAATTGGATCGATTGGAGAAGCTGAAGGTTGAGAATGTGAAAAAAATGATTGAAGAAATCAGGGTGGAGATGGCACTATATTGGGAAAAATGCTTTTACAGCCAGCAAGAAAAGGAAGCCTTTACCCATTATTATGAAGGTTAGTAAGGGGAATATATCAAAATAGACTTGTTTACTATTGTATTTCTATAAGCTAGATGTCCTGACAAGAACATACATTTGAAAAAGAATTAAAGTCAATTATTTTTCAGGTTATCATCATAAATTGATAATTTTTTTTATTTCATCTTTTTTAAAAAAAATTATTATAGCTTTTTTATTTACAAGTTATATGCATGGGTAATTTTATAGCATTGACAATTGCTAAACCTTTTGTTCCAATTTTCCCCCTCCTTTCCCTCATCCTCTCCCCCAGAAGGCAGGTTGACTAATATTATGTTAAATATGTTCAAGTATAAATTAAATACAATATATGTATACATGTCCAAACAGTTATTTTGCTGTACAGAAAGAATCGGACTTTGAGATAGTGTATAATTTGCCTGTGAAGGAAATCAAAAATGCAGGCGGACAAAAATAGAGGGATTGGGAATTCTATGTAGTGGTTCATAATCATCTCCCAGAGTTCTTTCACTGGGTGTAGCTGGTTCTCTTCATTACTGCTCTATTGGAACTCATTTGGTTCATCTCATTGCTGGAGATGGCCCATCCATCAGAATTGATCAGTAGATGACAATTTGTAAGACTGTTGGAAGAGATTTTCAATTTTTCTAATTTGAAGCATTTCCTGTAGAAATGAGATGACAGAGCTGTCATGAGTAGAAACATTTTCTCTCTTGATTCTCTTAATATAACTGACCACCTGGGATGAGACTATTTTAGGATACATACATCCAAGCATCTGTGCTTATCAAGTATCTGAATTCCTACTATGCTTAACCTTGAGATTAGGAATGCAAAAGTAGTTTAGAAAACTTTTATTTTCATTAGAAGTGGCTGGCATATAAACATGATGAATATCAGGAAATAACCATATACAACAGAAGAAATGTGCTATATAAAAAGTGATAGTACAATTAAATACTAGAGAAACAGTAACTGAGATGAAATGGCAGGGGAAAACTGAAAGTAGTAGTTAGCATTTGACCTCAGCCATAAAGGATGGGTACTTTGATAAAAAAGGATGGAATAGAATATATATGGTATGAATAAAAGCATGGAGGTTAGGATGAACATAGCATTATCTATTTAGGAGAGGAGTGGGAAAGGTAAGGCTATGCTATTAGAGGGTTTAGAATATACATTTTCTTTCTTTCTTTCTTTTTTTGTTTTGCAAGGCATTTGGGTTTGAATGACTTGCCCAGGGTCACATAGAGAACATGTATTCTTAGTTTCTGTGTCATAGATCCCATTGTCAGTCTGAAGTCTATGGACCCTTAATCGAAATAGTGTTTTTAACTACATAAAATAAAACATAAAAGATTTCAAAGGAAATCATATACATACACATACACACACTCAATATATGCATGTATGTATTTTTTTTAAACAACTTTACAGGCTTCAGGTTAAAAATATTACTGACTCTAGAAGTAATAAATTAAAGCGTATGGAATTTATTCTGTGGATTAAGACTCAAAAACTTTTGATCATATGGTAATTATTGTGTTTTATTAAGGTCAGTTTAGATAGAGATTGTCATGTACCCTCTGCTAAGCACTGGGGATACAAAAAACAACATAAAAGCAACTCCTTGTCCTCAACAAGGAGTTCACAACTAATGGGAGAAACTACATGCAAACAATTATATACAAGCAAGATATGAGACAAATTGGAAATAATCTGAGGGAAGAAACTAGTATTAAGGGGAAAGGCTGCTTTCCTTTCTCTTTAGTTAAGGCTTTCATTAATTTTTTTCTTTCTTTTTTTTTACTTGTTTATCTGGTTTTTCTTATGCAGCATGATAAATGTGGAAATATGTATAGTAGAATTGCACATGTTTAATATATATTGGATTGTTTGCTGTGTGGGGAGGAGGGAGAGGGAAAGAAGGGAGAAAAGTTTGGAAAACAAGGTTTTGCAAGGGTGAATATTGAATATTTAAAATAACTGTACATGTTTAACCTATATCAGATTTTTTGCTGTCTTGGGGAAGGGAAAGGTAAGGGAGGAAGGTAGAAAAACTTGATACACAAAATGTTATAAAAATGATTATTGAAAACTATCTTTACATGTATTTGGAAAAAAACAAAATTCTATTGAGAAAAAAAGGCAAGGAAAATTAGGGAAACCAAGAAGCAGAAATGAAGAGGGAAAGAAAGTCAGTAAAAATGCCTAGAATGGAGAGAGAGAGGATCTTGTGCTGGGAACAACAAGGAGATCAGTGTCACTGGACCATAAACTACATGTAAGAAAATAAAACTGGAAAGGTGGATAGGGGCCAGCTCATGAAGAGTTTCAAAATCAAATAGGAGCTATTCTGTTTGATCCTGGAGGTAAAGAGAACTACTGGTGTGGCTTTATTGAATTTTACTGAAGAAAAGATAACAAAGACTTGCTCTTTAGGCAGATCACTTGGATAGGTGAGTGGAAGAGGGACTGGAGTGGGAAAGAGACTCGAGACAGGGAGACCAGAAGGCTGTTGCAGTAGTCCAGGTGTAATGAGTTGAGAACCTGCAGTAGGGTATTGGAAATGTCAGAGGAGAGAAAAGAGTATACATGAAATGTATATAATTGATAAGATTTGGCAACATATGGGATATTGGGAGATAGAATTAGGAATCATGGGCCTGATTAGCAGGAGGATGGTGATGTCTTAGAACAATAATGTGAGTGGAAGAAGGGAGAGTTTGGGGGAAGATGGAAGAAAGATAAATTCAGTTTGGCCCACATGAGTTGAGTGTCTAAAAGGCAGTTGGAGATATGAGAATGGAATTTAAAAGAGGCTTTTAGAACTGGATAAATAGATTTAGGAGTCATTAGCGTAGAGATGATAATTGAATCTATGACAACCGATGAGATTTCTAGGCAAAAATGTATAGAGGGAGAAGGCCCAGAATAGAGATTTTGGGGAATACTTGTAGCTAGTGGATTCAAACTGGATGAAGATCCGATAAGTATGGAAGATCAGTCAGATTGGTAGAGCAATGTGTCATGGTAGAGCAACGGGAGAGCAGTGTCATGGAAACCTAGAGAGAAAAAAGCATGTCTAGGAGAGGAGGGTAGATTAACAGTGTCCAAGACCACAGAGAGTTTGAGAAGGAGGAAGACTGAGGAAAGACCATTACATCTGGCAATTAAGAAACCATAGGATTGTGATGGAATGCTATTGTGCTGTAAGAAATGATGAGCAGGAAGCTTTCAGAAAAACCTGGACTTAAAGGAATTGATGCAAAAGTGAAGTGATAGAACCCAGTTCTTATCTTAGCTGTTCTTAGCAACAGTAATATTATATAATGATCAACTATGAATTACTTAGCTATTCTCAGCAATATAGTGATCCAAGACAATTCTTTCTTATTTTTTATTGTAACTTTTTATTTTCAAAACATGCAAGGATAATTTTTCACCATCAACTCTTTTTTTTTTTAATTTTAATTTTATTTTATTTAATAATAACTTTATATTGACAGAATCCATGCCAGGCTAATTTTTTACAACATTATCCCTTGCACTAGTGCGCTTATGTTTTGATTTTTCCCCTCCCTCCCTCCACCCTCTCCCCAAGATGGCAAGCAGTCCTATATATGTTAAATATGTTGCAGTATATCCTAGATACAATACATATTTGTAGAACCGAACAGTTCTCCTGTTGCACAGGGAGAATTGGATTCAGAAGATAAAAATAACTCAGGAAGAAAATCAAAAATGCAAATAGTTCACATTCGTTTCCCAGTGTTCTTTCTTTGGGTGTACCTGTCTCTGTCCATCATTTATCCATTGAAACTCAGTTAGGTCTCTTTGTCAAAGAAATCCACTTCCATCAGAATACATCCTCATACAGTATCGTTGTCGAAGTGTATAATGATCTCCTGGTTCTGCTCATCTCACTCAGCATCAGTCCATGTAAGTCTCGCCAGTCCTCTCTGTATTCATCCTGCTGGTCATTCCTTATAGAACAATAATATTCCATAATATTCATATACCACACTTTACTCAGCCATTCTCCAATTGATTGATTCTCCATTCATTTTCCAGTTTCTAGCCACTACAAACAGGGCTGCCACAAACATTTTGGCGCATACAGGTCCCTTTCCCTTTTTTAGTATCTCTTTGGGGTACAAGCCCAGTAGAAATACTGCTGGATCAAAGGGTATGCACAGTTTGATAACTTTTTGGGCATAATTCCAGATTGCTCTCCAGAATGGTTGGGTTCATTCACAACTCCACCAACAATGCATTAGTGTCCCCGTTTTCCCACATCCCCTCCAACATTCATCATTATTTTTTCCTGTCATCTTAGCCAATCTGACAGGTATGTAGTGATATCTCAGAGTTGTCTTAATTTGCATTTCTCTGATCAATAGTGATTTGGAACACTCTTTCATATGAATTCACCATCGACTCTTGCAAAACCTTGTGTTCCAATTTCTCCCTGCCCTTTCCTCCTATTCCTTTCCCTAGATGGCAAGTAAAACAATATATGTTAAGCATGATAAAAAAAATATGTAAATCCAATATAGGCATACATATTTATACAATTATCTTAGATCAAAAAAAATTAGATCAAAATGAAGAAAAAATGAGAAAGAAAATAAAATTCAAACAAACAACAAAAGTGAAAATGCTATGTTGTGATTTCACATGCAATTCCATAGTCCTCTCTCTGAGTGTATATGGGTCTCATCATCACAAACTCATTGGAACTGCCTGAATTATCTCATTGTTAAGAAGAGCCACATTCACCAGAATTGATCATTGGATAGTCTTGTTACAGATCCAAGACAATTCTAATAGACCTATGATAAAAAATTCTATCCATCTACAGAAGAAGAACTAAAGAAATCTCAGTGCAGATCAAAGCATGCTAATTTTTTAGACTTTTCCTTGTCTGTGCTTCCTTTTACAAGATGACTAATATGGAAATGTATTTTGCATTACTACATCTATAGAACCTTTATCACATTGCTTGCTTTCTTGCGGGGAGGGGAAGGGTAGGAGAGAATTTGGTACTTAGAACTGTAAAAAGTAAAGGTTTAAAAATTGTTTTTACATGGTCATTGGGGAAAATAAAATGTTAAAATTCAAATAAAGAGTCATAGGTAGCTGTGTTGAATGATGAGGTCAGAAACCAGACTGCAAAAAATCTTATTTAAAAGTAAGAAGAAAGGAAGCAAAGGTTTGGATTGCCGACAGCTTCCTTAAGGTTAGCCACAAAAGAAAGGAAAGCTATATAGATTAATAGCTATCAGGAATACAAGGGAGAGTTTAAGGATGGAGGTGACATTGGACATGCTTTATGGAAGCATATAGTACACAGGGAGAAATGAAAGATTTGGAAGAAAGAGATGAGACAGGGAAATCTGCTAGAAAAGACAGGATGAAATGGATCAAGTGAAGCTATAATTATGCAGAGATAATAAATAATATTTTGTGATAATAAAGAGTATAAGTGACTCATTATACTTGGAAAATTGGGCATTTTGCTGTATTGGAAACAGGAAAAACTAGTGAAACTAGGCTACTAAAATTTAGAGGACTTAAAATTTTACTGTTATTACTCTCACACAGAGGACTACTCAGAGACCTTACTTCAGTTCCATGATGCAGAAATTGTGAAGCTAAAACAGTATTATGAGAAGCACAAAGAACTCTTTGAAGGTGTTCTGAAGTGGGAAAAGAACTGGAGATTTTTCCTGGAATTTGAGGTACTTTTTTGGAGGAAAGGAGATAGGGAAAGGCAAGAAAAGAAGAGTATAAATAAATTTCCCCAAACCCAATTGTTTAAACCCCCTTCCTCTGGTCTAATGAGATTTCTGAAACCATGTTTTGTTGACTTTTCACAAACCTACTTAAAGGTTAGTTCTCCTTGGGGTGATACTTTGGATTATTTTTCTATTAGTTCAAAGAACTAATAGAAGTTCAGCAAGCAACTTTCTTGCTCTTGGAAGGCATGGTTTTTTGGAATTGAATTGACTTCCAAAAACTAAATTCTTCCATCTGTACTTGGAGTTATTGGTAAAATAGTAGTTCTAATTAAAATATATTAATCTCAATTTACAGCAGCAAATAATTATGTAACCTTGTGTTTGACAAGTGTAAAAGTTTTCAGGACAAAAATTTATTATTTAGTAAAAACTGTTAAAGCTAGAAAGCACTTTAACAGAAATTGGGCACAAACCCAAAACCCAAAACATTTACCAAATAAGATAAAAATGGATACATGATTAGATATAAAGAGATAGTACAAGAAAAATTTAAGAACATGGAATATGTTACTTATCAGACTTGTAGAGAGGTAAACAGTTTATGAATAAACAAGCAATAGAGAGCAGTATGAAGTGTAAAAATAAATACTTTAACTTTTAAAAAGAAATTTTTTATTGCAGTAAATTTATTTTTAATACATATTGCTTTATGAATCATGTTGGGAGAGAAAAATCAGAGCAAAAGGGAAAAATCATGGGAGAGATAAAAAAAACAGAAAAAAGAAGCAAACATACTATATGTTGATTTACATTCAGTCTCCTTAGATCCTTTCCTGGGTGCAGATGGCATTTTCTGTCCAAAGTCTATTGGGATTGCTTCAGAAAAATAAATACTTTAAAATACATTAAATTTAAAAATTTGGGGACAAATAAAACAAACATATCAAGATCAGAAGGAAAGCACAAAATTGAGAACAAAATTTTATCGTTTCTTAGATGCAACTCAAATATATAAAGAACTGTCAAGTCTCTAAGAATACAATGTCATTCCCTAATTGATAAATGATCAAAGGATATGAACAGGCAGAAGAAGGAAGAAATCAGAATAATACTTAGTCATGTAAAAATATTCTAAATCATTATTGATTAAAGAGAGAAAATTAAAACAACTTTGTTATTTTACACTTAAAATGATTGAAGGGAAAAGTGACAAATGTTGGAAGGGATGTGGACACTAATTCATTGTTGCTGGAACTGTGAAATGATTCAAACATTTTGGAGAGCAAATTATGCCCAAAGAATGATTAAACTGCCTATACCTTTGACTTAGCAATACTATTGTGTTTCCAAAGATGATTAGAAAAAAATGAAAATATCTGTAGGTTCTAAAATATTTATAGCAGCTCTTTTTGGTGGCAAAGAACTGAAAATTGTGGAGATGTTCATCAATTGGGGAATGGTTGAACAAGTTGTGGTATATGATTGTGATGGAATACTACTGTGCAATAAAAACTGAAGAGCTCAGTGATCCTAGAAAAACATGGATATACTTGCATGAAATAATGAAGAGCAAAATGAGCAGAACCAAAATATGCAGTAACAGCAATATTGTTTTAAGAATGACTTGGAGCAAGTAAGTCATTTTGACTGTTATAAATACCCATATTAACTACACATGACCTATGAAGGAAGATGCTATCTGCATCCAGAGAAAGAATCAATAAATAAAAGGTATGTGTAAAATAATTTTATATATAAATAAATATTTCTGTTTTGGTAGCCATCTCTAGATTAGGAGAGGGTAGAGAAGGAAGAAAAAAAAGTTACGTGATAATTTTAATATATATTTTAAAGGAATAGAAAATTATACATAGATTTGCAGTTTCATATGCAAGTACTTTTTTTCTATTTTACTACATTATAAAATTGATTGCTAATATCCTATTAATCTTGCTCTGATTTCATCCTTTTGGAGGCTGATTGTGCTATTTCAGTATAGCAAATTTATAATAAAACAAATTAAAATAGAATATATTGTCTCCACAGAGAAAAGCTTCAGATCCAAGCCGGTTTATGAATCGTGGTGGAAATCTCTTGAAAGAAGAAAAGCAACGATCCAAGTTCCAAAAAACACTTTCTAAGGTAGATGATGCTTTTTGGAGTACTCCTCATATTTTGCATGAAAGTACCTCATTTCAAAATCTTTGACAAAAGCAGAACCAGGAAAACAACAAACATTGGTTACAATATAAATGGAAAGAACAAAAGTTTGAAGCTGAATGTTACTTAATGATAATGATCAAATTTGGTCTGGAAAGTTAGGAAAATGTCCTTTAACATCTCTTCTTTGTAAAAATGGGGTCTTTAGCTGTGGTATATATCATATGCTTTGTCTCAGGTGATATCTTGTTTAGTTTTGCTGAACTGTTTTTGCTTCCCTTCCCCATTTTGTTCTTTGTTAAAAGAGATGACTTACGGGAGAAGGAAAAGAATGAGAGTGATAAATTCAGGAATAAATGGGCTAAAAAATAAGAAACCAATAAAATGTCTTTTAAAATCCATTTTTTAAGTTTTCTACCCAATAAAAAGGTCTTCCTATATTTATTTCTCTGAGCAGAATAAATCTTCTAGAGTTGTCCATTGGGTAACAAAGAAAATCAGTTGTATACAGTAATTGTTTGAATTCTCTTGAAGACTTCCTGCCATTGAGATTTGGATTTTGATGAATACCATAGCATCAGGTGCCATCAAAGCAGGAAAATTTTAGAAGGGATTCCTGCAATTTATTTCTCTTTCATCCATCATGTGTTTTTTAAATAAACCAGAGTTTTGTTTCCTAATGGTCAATTTTACATATTCTGTCTTGCTCTTATGTTTTGCTTAGTCACAAACATACTGAAATAGCACAATCAGCCTCCAAAAGGAAGAAATCAGAGCAAGATTAATAGGATATTAGCAAGTTATTAATAGTAAACTTTTTCCTTTTTTTTTTTTTAAATGACCTCAGCTGGAAGAGGAGCTAAAAGGACAGATTGAAATGTGGGAAAAAGAATATTCTAAGGCTTTTGTGGTAAATGGCCAGAAATTCACAGAATATGTGATGGAAGAGTGGGAGACCTTTCATTTGAAGAAAGACAAAGAAAAGATGCAGCGCGTAAGTGAAAAACAGAAAACTGAGTTTTTAATTATATGGTAAACCATATGAATGATAAGAGTATATAACCCATGTCCATCCTTTGCCTCCCATTTTGTGCTGTAGACTACTACTTTTGGGGCTCTACCTTCCCACTCCCATTTTGCTTTGATGTTGTGCTTATTACTGGTGACTCTTATTTCCATAGCAACTAAAGAAGAACCAGCAAACAGGAGCAGAGATGCATAGTAGCAGATCCAAAACAATCTGCAAGAAGCAAGAACTGGGGCCTAATGCATTAGGCAAAGCCTGCAAGGTAACAAAGCTTATTAAAAGGTCAGACACTAGTCACAGAAAAATCATTTGGAAAGATAATAGGAATGACATCCGAAATGGCTGCTTGCTGGCTTGTTAAGTTTAATCCAAGTTGGTTAAGCGAGTGCCCCCCAAGTACAGAACAATTCACTTAATCAGTGCATATTTTCTCTAGTTAGGGCTTTCACTATTTGACTCCAAGTGTTCTCATTATGCTTATTCCTTTGGTCAGGTTCAAGCCAGATACATTCATGAAACAGGATTCCCTGTTGCATAGCTACTACTATTCCTCCCAGCCCTTACTCTGAGGAACCATGTTTCTTTCTAGTTATTATGGTTTAGTTAAATATCCATTAACTTCTTCCTCTATCTTTACCTTTTGCTTCTAATTTCTTTCAAGTCATGTACTTCAGGCTAAGATTAGCTTGTCAGCAGGTCCGAACAGGACTCCCAGCCTCAAAGTGATGAACACACCTTGTCTTTGTGAGAGGAGCTTAAGTGTCGGGGTTTCAGCCCTTCCTGCCTTCCTGGTACTAGTTCTTCACTAAAAAGTGCCCTCTGGACATAGCTAATTTCTTTGATGCCTTCTTGTATAGTTCAGCATGCCCTGCGGCATAGCTATGTGACTGTATAAACCGGCTTACCTTATGTTTTTACATGATTCCTGCTGGTATAGGCAACTAAGATATGATCCATGACATCATTCCCTCTGACATAAAGCCCAGGTTTGCCAGTGCAGCTGCTGGGCTGGAAGGGTGGGACAAGAAGGAAGACTGCCAGATTTCTGGGCTTCTCTAGGAATGTACTTCTGACTCCTCACTTTTCTCATCTGCTTTTTATTTCTCTTCCAACAGTAAACATCATCAGAGGCTTCCAACTTTGATTTCTTCAGTGTTCTCTTAGTTTTTATTTCTTCATATTTCCTGGACTTCATTACAAGATTTTGTTTTTGGCTTTTTCTTTTTGCTCATACTGGACAAGAAAAATTTTAAATGATTTGCTGTAAAAGTCCGTTAGTAAGCCCACATTGTCCTCAGAATTTAACCTTAATGACTAATACTTATTGTTTGTAATTTTTATAAATATATATGCATATGTATTTGACATGTTTTATATTTTCAATTATTTTTTAATGTATAAAATACTTCTCTGCCCTGTCATCTTTCTATTCATTAAGATGAGATTTAGTAACTAATTTGCAGTATCTAAGAAATATCTTTGACCTTTCACAGAACAATCACTAGGGTGATCACTAGTTATTAGAGATACAGAAGGCAGTTCACAGATAAAGGAAGAAGCAGTAGTTCTGTAAAGGATTTGTTGTTGTGTATACAAAAAAAGTGTAAAGTAAAAGTCCATGCCTTCAAAAAGTTCATAGAAAAGGAGATTTAAAACTAACATGGATAGAGGAATTAAAATCTTGTCCTGGAAGGAAAGGGGATTTTTTTCATTCCTTAGATAGAAGTATGTAACATGGAAAGAACCACAGGAGTAGAAAGGGTGAAGTTGGGGGAAAAATCAATCAAGCTAGCTGGGATTGTTGGTCCCTTCTTTCTTGGCCTATTCATGGCTTGAACATATACAAAATTAGAAAAGGAGGTTTTATGTGAATGAATCCAGGTACCAGAACACTTTCTTTTTCTATAAACAAGCGACAAGTGGAGAATTTCACACATTTTATTATGACATTGGAAGCAGGTGATGCTCACGCAGAAGTAGTAATCCTGGAATCCCTTTTAGGGTACTGGAGAACCATAGGACTGATGGCAGTGATGGTCCACTCACTGCCCTTCCCAGGTGCCCACATTTGATTGTCCCCTGGGGGGAAATCTACTACATGCAGTTGTGGGCCAAAAAGCTGCCTTGTGATGGGAGGAAGCTAGACACCCTCCCTAATTTGGCTGCCTTTCCAGCCAGTAGTAGCTGCCTCTACATCTTTGTTCCATGGGCAGCAACAGGCACTGTGTGCATTAAGCACGATGCAGAAGGTGAAGAACCAAGGGCTGAAAGGCTCTAATGAAGTGAACTCCCCCACTCACTCCTGCTCCTTGTTGGGTTTGATAAGTCCATATTCCACGGCCTTTGCAAGACAGGCAGTTGCTGCCCTGGTGACTGGCCCCGCCTCACCCTTGGCCAGCACAGAGAGGATCTCCAACATCTCACTCTCCATTAGCTTCACTGCGATTTCCCTCGACGCCTCCACCATGTTCAGCACCACTACAGCACCGCGGTGCTGCAGTTCCACATTAGGACTCAAAAGTAGGGCTTGTAGGATCTCTAGCCAATGGGTTGTCTAGGAAACAGGAAAAAGACCTGGTCACAGGTTTACCCTGAGAAAGAAGGAGCTGGTCCTTCCAACAGGCTCTCACTCTCACAGACCTACAGGAAGGTACCGGGCCTAGGACGACACTCACCACTTGGGTGATTCGAATGCAAAGAGAAGGAAGCAGGGAGGTCAGCATGGCGAGTCCACCCGACGCTGCCCGGCGGAGCAGCTCATCTTCTTCTCCACTATACAGCACCAGTAACTTCAGTCGGTCATTACCTTCAGCCAGAAACAAATCTTGCACCTAAAATGGCAAAAGTCAGTGAAGAATAACCTAGAGTAGTGAAAAGAATGTGCCTTCTTAAAAAAATTTTATGGAGTTTACATAGTTGATACATGTATGATGGAGATCATATATAACTGTCTGATACACAGAGTGGAAAGAATACTCACACTGGAGTTAGAAAACATTGGAGAATTCACATCTTGCCTGACAACTATAATCTACCTCAGGCCAGTTGTTTCATGTCATATTCATGCCTTGTGTCGGGAGGCCAGATACCCTATGTAAGCTGACTGCCTTTCCAGCCAGGGATAGCTGCTTCTACATCTGTGTTCCACGTGCAGCAATAGGCATCAAGCATGATGCAGAAAGTGAGGAACCATAATATGATATGATAATGTCTCTAGTGCCTCAGAAGTATGTTTTCAGTACCAGAGACAAAGTATGTAAAAATCTTGTAAGGTATAAAAAAACACCCTTATGCCCCCTATGTTTGAAATCCGTCTTACCCTGACTCTCCCTCTCCAGCCCTTACCTCCTTGCTCATGGCCATGTTGCACATGCACTCAGTGGCTGCTCGGCGGATCATTTCATGATCCTCAAACATGTAGCCCTCAATCATCGGCACTGCCTTCTCCTTGAGGATCTTCTGCCTGTGGGAGTAGACACCAGCAATCTGAAGGTCCCACCACATATATTCATCTCTTAACGTACTCAACTCAGTATTCCCAGGCCAGAGACTTTACTCAGTAGTAGTGAAAACCTCATTTTCCAATAGAGGTTCACCATCACTCACTAAAATCCAGAGATTTCAATTTCCTATTAGCTCTGATTCATTAATGCAGCAGGATTTAAGTAAGCTGAAAAAGCAAGAATAAGAGACTAAGCCCTACTTGCAAAAGGAGGGAACTCACTTTGCTGGCTATGAGTTTGAGGCACAGGGATATTCATCTTACCTAAGCCTCTCACTGATCCCTGCAAGGTTGGTTAAAGCCATAAGTGCCTCAAAGTTCTGAAGCCCTGAGCAGTTGAGATGTAACAGGGAGACAAGGGGGCGGACAACCTCATAGACCTGAAACACAAAATACTGGTATGTTAGAGCTTTTTTCCTTACCTCAGAGAATATCTCTCCGGAGAGACAGTGGAGTAGGATTACATTACTAAGTGCATTACATTCATTCCAATTTTGAAGGTGAAGGAAGAAGTTAAAGTAGAAAAGAGAAAAGAAAAAACATACCCGTTCTCCAGGAAATGTCATTTCAGGGTTAGAGGTGATAGTAATCTTGGCAAGAGCCTGTGCTGCTTTAGTCTGCCCAATATCTGTGCCCTCCAGAGCAAGCGGCAGTAAAGCCTGAAAAGCAATATGGCCAAAAAAATAGTTTACATTCAAATATTTATCTCATTTGGTTTTGGAAACACATGGTAATATCCTCATTTTAAGATGAGAAAAATGACAGAGTAAGTCAGTTGCTCAATAACCAAGTATTAGTTCTGATTTTAAGACTTTCTTCTAGACAGAACACTTTATAAATGGACCAATAATAGCTCCTTTTCAATAAAGGAATAAACTCGAAATAATTTTTCCAATACTGGTGGCTGGGGTCTGCATTAATTTGTTCAAAATGTTTTTTAGTTATTCTTATAACTTGGCAGAAATTTTCTTAAGATGCTTAATTGGGCTCAAAGATATAATCTTTGTTCAAGAAATCTAGCAAAATATGTTAGGGATGTAATGTACATCTATATTGTATATGGAAACACTCATTTTATTTGGTAATGACATTCAAATAATAAGCTACAAATGTATACGATCTACAGATATCTATACATCCAAACAAATGAAAGCTCACTGTTTTATACATATATCTACATATATGCATACATACAAACAAATGAAAGCTCAATACGGACTGAAATCTATGCTCTTCAGTCAAGATTTTCTTGTTTTGGACCTAAGGCCAAAGCAAAATTCCCAGAACAAGGAGTAAGTACATTGTGATTTTCAAAGTGACAATTTTTTCTATTCAGTTTAACACAGAATAGAATTGAGGTAAGTTTCTGAACATGAAAAAGCAACATTGCAAAAAGAGTCATGAGGTCTTAGTCAAAAATGTTAATTTTGACCTCAGTTTTCTTGTTTTGTGTGGTTTGTAAAAGGATTAGACATGATTATGTCTGAGAAGATCCCTTTTAACTGCTAAAATTCTGGCTCTGTAAGTCTTTTTCTCTAATATACAGTGTCACTTTTACAACTAATGGTCTTAGGTCAGCAGAAGAAAGTAACCACCCAGTGGTAGCTTACCTTGCCTCCTCCCTGAGCAACAACACTCCCACGGTCTTCTGCTTCTTCTACCAAGGCTAGGAAGACCCTGTTGGGTAGAAACCTAATTTAGTCATGGCTTGGAGTTTGAGGGAACAAAGTTCTTTCCTGGCCTAAGTTTTTGTTCTTATGCTAGATATAACAGTCAAATGATCAGTTTTATTGTGTTTGCCCCAAGCAAAGATTTTCTTCTGTTAGCCCTGAATGGGTTATCTATCCCTCTCCCCCAGAGTACCTGGAGAGTAGCTCTCGGCAGGAATTGGTGAGCACTGGGTTTTCATTTTTCACCATGCATGTGAGAGCTGATACTACACCAGCTGTAAGCAACTTCTTTACTCGAGATCGAACAAAGTTTGGTTTATCCTGGGGAAAAATTAGAGTTAATCAGAAAACCACAACGAACAAATACCACATACAGCATCCCATTCTTAATGTCAGTAGAGCTATTAAATAATACTATTAGACAATTAAAAACAAAAGAATTTAGTGATAATGAATTGTTAAACACTAATTACCAAAAAATCTTTCCCAGTTAATCTTTAAAAATAGCTAACACTCATTTGTTTAGGATAATTTAACTTTTTGAGGTCTCTTATTACCTTAACTACAAGTTGATAACTTTGAACCAATTGTTATTTCAAGATCTTTTTCAACTCTAAAATTCTATGATTTGGGAATAATACTGCCTAGAGTTAGGGATTCTGTGTCCCTTTTAGCCTAATGCTCCTGTGATTTAAAGTGCCCAACTGAGTCTCTCTCACTTACCCTTACAGCTCACCTTAGGGTGCTGCTCAGGTACGTGTTGTTTAGCATACTTAGCCAACTCCAACATCTGGGGGTCAGGCTCTTCATGGTCATAGCTATTGGTACAGTTCACTAATGTTGAGGCCACAGCAAAGAGTACTGACCTGTCCTCCAACTGCAAAGAATGGAAAAGGAATTTAACTAGACCTGTCTTTGGAGAAAATCCCTGGAGATTGACCACACAAAAAACTATTTCAGAGGAAACATTTTTCAGATTAGAAAATATTAGAAAACCTAGAAAAGCCACAGTCAGGTACAAAGTTCTACCCTTAGATATATGAGTGGTTCATTTCTCCTCTACATATACTGCTTAATCCAAAATTCAACTAAGAAAAATTGGGTCACCCTTTTCTAGTAACTTCTTTGTGCCCAAATATAGTATTAATTTATTATTCCCAAAGGGCAAAAATGGTCTCGGGTTTTATAAAAGTAAACAGTTTACTATCCTCATCAATAGTAGTCCAATTTCTAAAATTTCTTGAGTTGCATACAATGGACACTAAAAGTACACCTTATTCAACAGAGTAGAACTACCTTAGGAGAATGATTTCTATTTGCTAGATTCCAAAAATAGTAGCCAAAACTACTTTGTTAGTCTCGCTAATTCTTCCATTAAGTTCAGGCCAGCGAAGCAAAGGGATTGGCGGAGGGAGGAGGGTGAGATTGGAGTACTTCTGAGAAGAGAATGAACAAGTTCTGGTATGGAAGCTCCTCAACACTGCCAGCTGAAAACTTAGATTACCTTACTGAGCTGGAACATGGCCTTCAAAGCCGCCTCATCTTCTACAAACTCTTCTTTCACATCTGCATCAAAAGTCAAGTAGGCAAGGCCCTCCACTGCCCAGCGCCGTGTGCTTGAATCAATTCCATCATTACACAACCACCTGGAGGTAATAGGTGAATTCAATAAATTCAGTTCGGGGTAAGATATAAGATATAAGAGGAAAACCCAAGCATATTTGGTTTATGTATTCTAACGCTCTTAGAGGGAGTTCATTTGCAACAGACAAATACATGAAATAGAAAGGTTGAAAAGCTGAAAAAAAAAAAAAAGATAGTTTACAAAATAGAAGACTATCCCTTCTACATTCATGTCATACTCTTCAACAAAGACATATATCCCTATTCTTTCCATAAAATTTATTTAACTAAGCTGGATTGAGTGGGCAATGACATTTGGATTCTGTAAATATGTCAAACTCACTTTCGACACTGCTTGGCCAGCTTGAGGGTGGAGCCTTCTGCAAACTGCTTCATGCTAAAATCAGTCCCTCCAGCTGATCCTAGCTTACAGAGCCCCTGGAAGAGAAAGGAAAATACAACTTTTGATAGGCTCTAGTCTATAGGATATAGGAAGGGATTTGCCTTATTGTATTTCAGTATTATAAAACTTTTGAGGTGCTTATTGGGATGTTCTATGACATTTCCTTGAAGATCAAAGAGACCAGGAGGTTTTTACAAAACCTAAGAAATCTTCTGCTATCATAACAAATCATCAGCACTTGATGTCATTTATTTTGGAAGGATATTCATTCAGGTATCTAAAAGATACCCTATAGTGGGTATCTAGAGGAGGAGAACTCATTTGTCAGCAACTATAGGTCCTGTATCCACAACTTATGTGGCACTCAATCTTAGTTCTCAACACACTCTTAAAAACTACCAGTTTTTAGCCCAGAGATTTGTGGGAATAGAAACTCCAAATAAATTCTAAATAATAAACCTTCAGGAAGCAAATATCCCAGAAGCATGGCTAGATTAGTTTAGTTATTTTTAAAAAATTAATTTACAGTTACAGATAGTTATCTTTAGCTCTTTTCAAAATAGCTTTATCTATCTTTAGATCTTTTGTAAATATAATCTCATTTGGCCCTTACAATAATTCTGGGAGAAGCAAGATAAGTTTTATTGTCCTCATTTTACAAATAGAACTGGCTCATTATGAGGTGAAACAACCTGTGTGAAGTAATACGAATGAGAGGAATGAATTTTCTGATTTTCCCCTACACTAACAGTTATTAATCTGAGATAGCTGGACTTCCATGGAAATTATGGAGAGATTTCATGGGAGGTGAAAGGGATGGTGAAAAATTACATCTTTAATTTCAATATAATTAGTTTCCTTTGTATTTTCCTATCTTGTATACTTAAAATATCCAGATACTAATATTAGGAAAAATAACTTCCCTCACAAAAGCTGCTTCTGATGAAGACTTGATTCATCTAAAACCCAATTCATGTTTCTCCTCTACCACAAAACCTTCCTGACTAACCCTAACTTTCCCTTTTTACTGTTGTAGCACTTATTGCTCTGCCTCAGAAGCAGTAGAAAGAGTTCGGAGTCAGAAAACCTAAGTTCAAATCCCAGCTTTGCCACATACTAATTGTATTACCATGGGCAGGCCACTTCATCTTTGTGAAACTGTTTCCTTATGCATAAAATGGGTTATCTTTAAATGACATTTGGTTTAATTACTTAATTACTTTGCAATGTTATTTTTTAAAATGGATGTCTCTCTAGCTAGATTGTCAGCTTCTTGAATAAATACATAAATAGATGTTAATACATATTTGATGATGAAAGTGAAAACAGGATTGTCCCTCCCACTGCCAGCCAGCCTCACCACTAGGGCCCGAATTCGGATGCTGTCCTTTTCACTTCGCTTGTAAAGATCCTTAAGAAGGGAAACGCCATTGGCAGTAATAAATGAAGCCCGCTTGGCCTTCCCAGCTGCGTAGATCAATGCCTCCACAGCTACCAGCTGTTCTGCCTCATTTTCCGAGGCACACAGGGCAATCACACTCTCCATGACACCACTCAGTTCCAGGGCCCGGTTGCCAGCTTCACAAGGGCCCTGCAGGAGGCAGGAGACCGTCTGAATAGCCCGTAGCTTCCCTTCCAGCCCTCGGCCCTCGAACCAGCTCCTGGGGAAAAGAGATCTGATGGCCATGTGCAGACCAGAGCTTCCCCATTTTGTTATTCCTCCCTGATTAATCTTCTAGGTTATTCCTTCATTATGAGGATACCCAGAGAAGAGGACGTTTGAACAATAAAAGTATGAAAAAAATAGGAATGTGAAAGAACTTTGACTCTAACTATGGTGGCTCAGTCATCTAAGAATCTGAGACACACCATCTACTTCCAGACATGAAACAGACATAAAAGATGAACATTATTTTGAAGTCAAAAAAAGAAACTTCTGCCGTGAAGTTACGTGGGAATGGGGAAATGAACCTGGGGTTATTTTCTAGACCCTGATATTCTTTTCCAAAGCTGCTCTATGCTGAAAGCCCTGCCCTGGGACTAGGTTTGGTTTTTTTGTTTTTGCTTGACATTGGAAATCTAAGTTTGTGAATGTTTTCTTACTTGATGTAACTTTCACAGAGTCGGTGGAAATTTTCTCTCTCTGCATCACACTTCAGATCATCAAAGAGCTTATTAAGGAGAACGGAAGCACTCATTCGGCTATTCTCTGTCACAGCAATATCTCCAGGAGAGTCCTGAACTGAACCTCCCACTTCCAGAATCTTTTTTAAACCTGAAAAGGACTTTATTTAGACACAATTGCTGTCTGTATAAGGTCATAAGGAACAGATTTCCACGTAGCAATCTGGAGTGGCAAAGACATTGTTTCAGGAAGGAACGCTGCACAAGTTTGGAAACACACATATTGGCAGGAACTGGAAACAGTAGCTCTGGTGGCAAAGCCAGAACCACAGTGAAAAGACAGCAATAGAATTTCCATTAATACAATTGAACATGACACTTAAAAGTTCCTTATCATCTCCTACCTTTCTGGTCTTCTTATATTTTATTCCCATGGCCTACTTGAATACAACACTCCATTTCTTATCTCTGTGCCTTGGAATTGGCCGTTCCCCATGCCTGGAATGTTCTCCTTCTATACCTCTGCCTCTCAGTTTCCCAGGCATCTTTCAAGATGCAGATGAAATTCTACCTTCTGCAGGAGGCATTTCCCAGGTTACCCAGCTGCCAAGATACTCAGATTTCTTTTCATTTACTTTGTATGTATCTTGTGTGTATTTGGTTATTTACAGGTTTTCTCCCGCTCTAGAAGTAAGTTCCTTGAGAGCAGGATCGTTTTTTGCTTTTCTTTATATCCAGCCCTTAACATAATGCCTAATACAGGGTAATAAGTGCTTATTGCCTTCCTTATTGATTTGGGATGGAAAATGCCACAAGCATCCAGAGGGAGAGATCTATGAAGAGATATAGATCAAAGCATTGTATTGTCACCTTTTGTTTGTTTTTTTCTTTCACATGGTTTTTTACTTTTTGACTTAATTTCTCTTGCTACAACATGCCAACATGTTTAAAAGAATTACACTTATCTAACTTCTATCAGATTACTTGCTGTCTTTGGGGAGGAGGAAGGAGAGAGAAAAATTTGGAACACAAAGTCTTACAAGGATAAATGTTGAAAATTATCTTTACAAATATTTGGAAAACAATACTATAGAATTTTTTAAAAATGCTTATTGCCTGACTAAAGAAAATTCAAAACATTCATAGCAACACTTAAAATTTAATTATTGACATCTTGTTTTTACATCACCTTCATTTCTTTTTATTGAAGTTTTTTATTGTCAAAACATATGCAATTTTTTTCAACACTGACCCTTGAAAAACCTTGTGTTTCGATTTTTCCTTTCCTTCCTCCCACCTCCTCCCCTTAGATGGCATGTAATCCAATATGTTAAATCCAAAATAGGCATACATAGTTATACAATTATCTTGCTACAAAAGAAAAATCTGATCAAAAAAATAAGAAGAAAAAATTCAAGCAAACCACAACAATAAGAGTGAAATGCTATGTTGTAATCCACCCTCAATTTCTCTATCTGCATGTAGATGGTTCTCATCATCACAAGATCATTGGAACAGGCCTGAATCATCTCAGTGTTGAAATGTCTATTAGAATTGATCATTGTATAATCTTGTTGTTGCCGTGGACAATGATCTCCTGGGTTCTGCTCATTTCACTCAGTATCAGTTCATGCAGTTCTCTCCAAGCCTCTCTGAAATTATCCTGCTGATTGTTTCTTATAGAACAATAATATTCTATAATATTCATATACCATAACTTATTCAGCCATTCCCCAAATGATGGGCATCCAGTTCCCAGTTTCTTGCCACTACAAAAAGGGCTGCCATAAACATTTTTGTACATGTGTCACCTTCATTTCTGAATGAAAGATTGACCTTCCCCTCTCCTTTGGAAACTGTCTCTAACAAACTGAATTTGACAGCATATATCATGTTCTACAACTATTATCTCCTAATTTTGGCCAACCAAGGAGGAAGGGACATTTTCCTTCCCTTCTTCATAGATCAGTCAGGTTACAATAATAATACAGTGTGAAGTTCCTTCTATTTACATTATTTGTTCCTTCCATTTACATTATTGTAAACATGGCATAGAACTTTTTTATGGTAGCAAAGAACTAAAAACAAATTAGATAGCCATCAATTAGGGAATGGCTAAACAAACTGTGGTATATGAATGGGATGGATATTATTGTGCTACAAAAAATAATGAATATTAAAAATTCAGAAAAGCACAGTAAATATTTAAACCGATATAGAGAGAACCAGGAAATAAACACACATAATGTAAATGGAAAGAATTTTTTTCCAATTGTATGTTTTATTAGTTATTTACGTACTCTTTAAAACAGTATTTTATTTTTCTGAATACATGTAAAGATAGTTTTCAATATTTGTTTTTTTAAAACTACGTATTCTAGATTTTTCTCTCTCCTTCCCTCACTTCCCCTCTCCCCAAGACAGCAGATCTTATTTATAAGCAAATAAGTTAAAAATGTGCAAATGGAAAATAGGATTTTAAAAAAGAAACTAAAGGTTATATAATTTTAATGACCAATTTTGGCCCCAAAGAAATGAATAAAAATGTTTTTTCCTTCTTGGTAAAGATAGGGGCATATGCTGTCAGAATTGGGGTTTTTCTGATCAGTGTTACTGCCCGTGTCTCTTCAACCCTCCTTTAAATTTTTCATTATAAGAAATGGCATCTATTTGAAAATGAAGGCAATATAAAAATAAAATATAATGGTATAATTTTTTTCCAATTAAAAAGACATCATTATATAAGCTCAAATTATTATTATTACTAGCAATAACCAGCTCTGGATAAGACAAGAAAGATTGTCAGCTGAGCTTACAAAAGCAAAAGGACAGATACCAAACAGACTCTCAAAGAAATTGCCTAAGTTTGAATCTCTTACCTTGGTCAATGACCCAAAGAGTGAGGCTATTGTTGGGATCTCGAAGTGATTTCCGAGGAACCACTTTAATCAGGAGAGTTAAGGCATTATCTCGACCTTGGGCTGAAACGCCCACTTCAGTCAGTAACTCCAAAAGGTTACTGATCAATAACTTCAGTTCCCTTGAAGGATCTGCAAAAACAACAACAAAAAAAGTTCTATGGTGCATAATAGCCAATGTGAATGCTATGCTTATCAAACAACCTAGTAAAGAGGCTAAGAGGAAAGGGAAAAGGGTAGAGAAAGGGAACTAATAGGACAGAATGTGTGTTGTTGAGATCTGGACAGACTTCCATTTCTATTAAGGGCCTTTGTTCCTCCCCGAGCTCTTTTATTTGGTTCTCCTTATTGCTTAGAATGCTTATAATTAGGATCCATCCATAAGTATACCTGTATTGTCAAGTGGGCTCTTTATATAATCTATAACATTGAAGCACTACGGAGAAAAACCCCCAAATAAAAACTGATTGACTCACCCACAATGATAGCACCTTCTTTTCCTCGGAAACCCTTCTTTACTCCTTCTTTGAGAGCATCAAATATGACTTGCAGTAGGTGGCAAGTAGCAAGGGACACCGACTGGTTCTTGACCCCAAGCATAGCCACTACTCGACGCGTGCCCAACACACTTAGGGTTGCTACTGTCTATAATAGAAGGAACAACTACTTCAGCTTGAGAACTATTCCTATTGATAGTTCTTACTATTAATAATAAGGCCAAAGAACTCCTTATTCCTCACCTCAGTCACCAAAATTCCAGAGTAGCCCTAGAAATCTGGATTTAAATAAAAGAAGATCTCTCTAGTCTTGAGGTCTACTTTGGTGCTGGATGAGCCCCCAAATTGGTCTACTCTGGGACATTACAGAAGTTGAAGTTGGGACAGGGCAAGTTTTATAAATCCTAACTAGAATGAACTTGAAACTGAAATACAGAAACAATTCAAACTTGTTTTAACGGCCTATCCTAAAGAACATATCAACCTATCTCCATTCTCAGTGTTACCTGAACATTTAGGAGAACTCTGTGATTAAGAGAAGTAATTAACTTAGTTAACTACAGTTTTCAATAATTTCTCCATACTTACCCGTGACTGGTGTTCAGAGCATATTCCAACCAATGTGCGTAGAGCTGCTAACATCAGGTCTGTCTCTCCTGTGTCTAAAAGGCGTTGTAAGAGCTGGACCCCATTACTCTGGAAGATTCTCTCAGCCCCAGCATCTTCTCGTGCTAGTACAACAAGATTCTGAGAAGCCTACAGCAAAGGAAAAAGAAAAAATATTCAAAATTAGTCCAGGGATCCCACCAGCCTAGAAATAACCACAGGCCAGAAGCAGGATTGTACAGTACAAAGTACTAGACAAGGAATTGGGAGACATAGGATATATTCTTTCTTGACATCAAACTCTACAGACCAAGAGGTCATATCCTTCCTTGAACTACAGGAAGGATAGTAAATGTCTTCCTGGTGCTCCCCCCCCTTCCCCCCAGGTACTTCCTGAAATCTTCTGTCTTTCCAACATAGCTCTTGTTCTCTATGTATCTCTTATCTCTACCTATACTTGACAATTGCCCCCTTTTGCATCAGGTAAATAAAGGATGAAAGGAGCTGTAGAGAACAAAATGAATTTTTTAAAAAAATTATTAGTTTTTAAAACATATGGTTATTTTTCAACATTGACTCTTGCAAAACCTGTTCCAAATTTTCCCCTCCTTCCCCCCACCCCTTCCCCAGATGGCAGGTAGTCCAATATATGTTAAATATGTTAAAGTATATGTTACATCCAATAGATGTATACATATTTATACAGTTATCTTGCTGCACAAGAAAAATCGGATCTAGAAAGAAAGAAAAAAAAACTGAGAAGGAAAACAAAAATGCAAGCAAACAGTAACAGAAAGAGCAAAAATGCTACGTTGTGGTCCACACTCATTTCCCATAGTTCTCGCTCTGGGTGTAGATGGCTCTCTTCATTACTGAACAATTGGAACTGGGTTGAATCATCATTGTTAAAGAGAGCCACATCTATCAGAATTGATCTTTGTATAGTCTTGTTGCCGTGCTCATTTCACTTAGCATCAGTTCCTGTAAGTCTCTCCAGACCTCTATGAAATCCTCCTGTGGTCATTTCTTACAGAGCAATAATATTCCATAACATTCATATATCACAATTTATTCAGCCATTCTCCAAATAATGAGCATCCATTCATTTTCCAGCTTCTAGCCACTATAAAAAAAGCTGCCACAAACATTTTTGCATATGTGCGTCCCTTTTCCTCCTTAAAGATCTCTTTGGGAGATCTTTTTGGGATATAAGACCAGTAGAAACATTGCTGGATCAAAGGGTATGCACAGTTGGATAACTTTTTGAGCATAATTACAAATGAGCAAAATAAATTTGATGTACTAATTTGGCTTCTAAAAGGAAACCACTATGTCCTTTGGGAAAGTATTCAAAGGATGCTCAAACCAAAAGCCCAATAATAATCTCTGCCCTCAGCTCTACTATGATAAACCAGAACAGAAAGAGACATATAGCAGTGGACCAATTTATCCAGAACTAGACATTGGAGAGGAATAAACAATAAGAAGTAAAACTTCTTCTGGAGTTAGGGCTACCAGTTATCCAAACATCTTGAGATGCAATATACAGATGTCAAAAACACTTATGGCAAACTCTAAAATAAAAAGAGCACTGGACAAGTTTTACCCCAATATTTACTGTATCAGGTATATACCTTCTGTTTTTTTTCAGTGCCCTTCTCTTCTGGATCCAGTAAAATCTGGAACATCTGATCCACTTTAGCATCTGTTGAAGACATGTACCGAACCTGGAAAAACCAAAAAAGCACAGAGAAAATCACTGCTGCATAGTTCTTGGATGAAGGATAGATATCTATCTCTTCTATTACTTTTCCCAATCCAGTATCCTTCAATTACTATCTTTAAGGAGCAGATATAGGTTGCCTATTTAGCATCTCCACTGCTAGGAATGACCACCAGGTTAAACTGATTCTTAAAACAAGAAAATGTTTGCCTACCAGACCCTCTCAGACATTATAGGGGTTCCTTTTTCTTGTAAGCTAAAACTATAAGCAACTAAAACAGTAGCAACTTGTATTAATGCTCAAGTAGGATATTATTAACAGGAAGATTATTATTTAGTTCTTTGGCAACCTTCACACCCATGTGTGACAAAGTCTAAGTAAGAATTGTAGTAGAATCATTACCTACAGTAAATATTTTTAATGGGTGCTCAAAGAGGTCCTATAATCTAGAACTCTAAAAAAAGAGATGTATATGGGTAAAAGTATATTACTACAAATATTACTTAATATTACTTAATTACTTTAAATTAATTACTTAAAATATTACTTAACTTTGATCATTTAGTTTGCCTTGTTTTTTAATTATTTTCATCTATGAAAGTACCTTTAGTCCTAGATACTCCCCTATGGCTTTCCTTTTGTCGTGACCTTTGCATTGGAAATAAAAGAACAAAAATAGCAACAAGGAGATGATAATCTAGATTAAGTCAGAAGTTACTAAGATAGCACCTAGTTGCCCCTGATGAATTCAAGGTATCTGATGTGGATGACCTATCTACTTGGGTAGTAAAAAAATGGTGATAATCAAGCCACTGACAATAATATTCGACAAGATCAAAGGTTTGGTAAAATATAAGCCAATGAGCTCAACTTTTAATGCTGGGAAATTTTGGAACAGATCATTAATAAAATGATTAGTGAATGTCTGACATAGAAAGCAGTGATTACAAAGCAAGAAGCATAGCTTCATCAAGAGTAAGTCATACTGGACCAACCTAATTGCCTTTTAACAGGGCTACTAAACTGGATCAAAGGAATGCTACAGATATAATTTACCTAGATTTTAGCAAACATATGATAAGTATTGCATTCTGTTTTTGTGGGGGGGGGGGGAAAGAACTGATTTATATGATAATATAATTAGATCTAGAAGTGCTGGAGAAGCAGTATGGCACAGCAGATAAACAGCTGGTCTGAAAAACAGAAAAGTTCCATGTTCATGACTTACCTGTGACATATACTGGCTGTATGGCCCTGAGCAAGTCACAACCTGTCAGTAATTTAGGCAACTCTCTAAATTTGTAAGTTGCAGAGAAGGTAGTAATTGGCAGTAGTAGAAGTTCCCTGTTTCAGAATAATCACAGGCCCATTCTCTATTTATACCTATCCAGAACTCAAAAAGTTATCTTTAATGATTCGATGTCAACTTGACAGGAAATTTCCAGTGGAGAGCCCCAGAGATTATGAGTTCTAATTAATATTTTTATAAATGTCTTGGCTAAAGGTATAGATGATGGGTTCAGCAAAATTACATATAGCACAAAGCTGGCGGGGATAATTAACACACTGGATGACAAATCCAGGATCCAAAGAGATACAGAGCATTGGTCTGAATTTAAAATAGGACAATTCAAAGGAGGTGAATGTAAATTTTCACAATTAAATTAAAAATCAACTTCACAAGTACAATACAAGGCATGATTAGACACTAGTTCATATGAAAAATATAAGAGTTGGGGTGGGAATTTGATGTAATGAAAGCTGAAAGTGAGTCAGCAATGTGATATGGCAGCCTCTAAATTTAATGTGAACTTGGGCAACATTAAGTGAGAGATAGCTTCCCAGAATAATATGAGGGTCTCTGTATTTATCAAACTTATCAAACCATAAATGTGGAGTACTGTATTCAACTATAGGTACTACAGTATAAAATATTGATAAACCAGAAAATATCAGTCAAGATGAGGGCAATAAAGAAAGTGAAAGGCCCTTAGTCTATGCTGTAGGAAAGAACTGGAGAAGTTTAGTTTAAAAAGAAGAATCAGAGAAGAAATGATAGCTGTATTCAAGCATTTGAAGGGTTATCATGTGGAAAAGGGATTGCATTTCTTTTGACAGCAGAATGAGGAACAATGTATGAAAAAGGGGAAATTTATATTTGTCAGAAAAAAAAACTTCCTGGGGCAGCTAGGTAACACAGTGGATAGAACACTAGCCCTGAAGTCAGGAGGACTTGAGTTCAAATCTGGCCTCAGTTACTTAATACTTCCTAGCTGTGTGACTCTGGCCAAGTAACTTAACCCCAATTGCCTCAGGGTGGGGAGGCGGGGGGGGGGGGGGAAAGGAGGAAGGGGGAAAGGAGTGAGGAAGAGGGAGGAGGGATGGAAGGAGGGAGGAAGGGAGAAAAGAAGGAAGGGAGGAAGGGAAGAAGAGAGGAAGGCAGGAAAAGGCAGGAACTTCCTAAAATTCAGACTTGTCCAAAAATATAATGGGCTGCCTCAGGAAGCTGTAGGGTCTTTCTCCTAGAAAGTCTCCAATCTTAGGGTGGATGTCCATTTGTCAGATATGTTATAGATAGAATTCTTTTCAGATATGGCTATATTAAATGGATGCTGAAGTTCCTTTTCACTCTAAAATTCTATGATTCTGTTATTCTAATAATCAAGAAATATATGGAAGACCCTGATTTAGGATTGCAAAGCATACAAAGATGTAAACAGAGTCTCTGCTCTCTTGAAGATGGCAGTCCAGGAGAAGATATAAGACAAGTATACAAATAATAAGGATGTGAAAACTTACCATACTTAAAATTCAGAACTACCTTGATGACTTATGTTCAGTTTCTGATTCACTGTGACCCCCAGATCTTTTCCTGATATGCTTCATTTACAGTCCCCATCTGTAATTATTTACTTACCTTCTCTTGAATGTGGCCTCCTAGACTCCGTAGGGCTTCCTGGAAGACTTTGTTCTTGGGTTCCAGGCTTACACACCTCTGCAGGTCAAGGATGGCCTGATCAAGGCAGCCCAGTTTCTCTAATGCTTGACTCCGTCGAAAAAGCGCTTTCACATCCCCACCATCGGTTGCAATGGCTGAGCACAAATAGGAGTTGTGTCAGCACTCATGAGGCCACCATCTCCAGAGAAGAGCATCAAGGAAAGATCTCAAGGGCCAGAAGTGGAAGGGGACTGATGCAGGGCTTGGCACTTCAGCATCAGAAAAGGTGAGGCAGCTGCAGAAAAGGAAATGCTCCAGGAAGTGGGAAAGAGAGAAGAAAAGTGTGGTCCTAGGAGAGGAGAAAACCTTGTGACCAGCACCATGCCCCAATAGATACAATGAATCTCTTTCTTAAGAAAAATTCCACAACCTGATAATAAAGACTAATTTGCCTTACCTTTGGATGCATCAGCTTCAGCTTTGGAATAATCTTCCTATAGAATAGATAAACAATGAAATTACTCATTTAATTTATGAGAAGAAAAAAAAATAACTAGGTGCTAAACTGTGGGTATTGGAGGAATGATGGAAGGGACAGGAAAAGGTAACTGTTTTATATTTTACTAAACAACCATTACAGTGCTATCTACAACAAATATCTGAGCCTCAATTTCTGGATGTTACAAATGGAGCATGGACCTGGAGATGGGCAAATGGCCAGATAATTGATCAGGAAGTTCTCTTTAGGAAACCACTGAAAATCTGAGTGATCTACAAACCTAAAGCCCAAAATCGCTTAGTAGAGTAGAAAAAGTGAGGCAAGTTGAGTTTTAGTTTCAGCTCTATCACTAATTAGCTCTGGAATCTTGGTCAGATTTTTTTTTTTTCACTTCTCTGGGCCACAGTTACCATATCTTTAAAATGACAGGTCTGGACTGCACTTCTACAAGTAAAATCTAGGATTTTACTAGCTCGATTCATAAATTCACTGTTTTTCTCCTCAGAGACTTCGAATTGGCAGCCCCCCTCCCGTAGCAAAGCAGTTCAATTACGATCTCGGAATTCAGAGCTGGAAGGGACTTTAAAGATCACCCAGCCCAAGTGAATCCAAAGTGGTCAAGGAACTTGTTTCTTCAGCAAGAAGCTTAACGTTCTCCTTAACTTCGGTGCCTTCCTTTTAAGATGATTTCTAACATTCTAGATGGCTCTTGCTGGTACAGTCGGTTGCACTTTTTCCCCATTAGAAAAGGGGGTTCCTTGAGAGCTGGAGCTGGGTTACTTTTTATTTTTCCCTTCCCCTTTCTCCGTCTTCCTCCAGGCGCGCTGCCTGGCACCCAGTAGGTACTTCACGCTCCCCGGGTCCGGCTCGGTCACTCACCAGCTTAAGGTGGCAGGCGGCCCGGTTCCGATGCAGGACTGCCTGCTCCTGTGGAGTGGCTGCCAGGCTGAGGGCCATCGTGTAGGAGGACAGGGCTCCCGCATAGTCCCCGCCCTTGAAGAGCTCATTGCCTTCCTCCCGCAGTTCCGCCGCCGGGCTCACCTGGGAACGGAAAGGAGGCTGAGCAGCCGGGGGACTGGGAGGTCCGGGAGAAAGAAGGGAGGGACAGGCGACCATGGCCAGGTGGAGTAAGATTAGTGCGGGAAACCCCAGGGCCCTCTGCACTCACCTCGGTTGCTGCCATCGCGCCGCCTAGAAAGTGCTAAGGTGTAGGGGCAGTCGCCCGAACCTTTCAAGAATCCTCGCCCCGCCCTCTCTTGGCACGCAGTAGGCGTGCGCGCCCCCACAAGGTTAAGTAGCGCGCGCGTAAAGTTCGTCTTGGCTCCGCCCTACTCGGCCCACACAACGCCGGAAGCCGCGCCTGTAAGGATTTCTCTCGCCGCACGCACGGGCGCGCACGTATAGTCCGCAGAGCGCGCAGGAGCGAGAGGCCGCGCCTGGTCGGGAATCCTCGCTCCCCGTCTCCTCTCCTTCAGGGTGCGGAACGCGCACGTCGCCCGCCTCGGCCCCACCCAGCTCGGCGCAGCAGGGTGCGAAGCTGGTGCTGCGGGGCTCCGCGAGCTCTGTACTTTTCCACCTCTTCCCTCCGGATTCCCGTACGCCGTCTCTGACGGCTGGCACGGCCGGAGGTGTGCAGCTGGCGGCTCCGGCCTTTGTCCCAGCAGAAGTGCAGGAGGTCCGTGGTCATGAGGGCCACGAGGAGCAGGCTGTACAGGCCAAGCGCCACGAGCGGACCCGGACCCCTGCGGGAAATGGGGACAGAAGAAAAGGGGAGTCGCGAGCCCGCCCGCTTGTCGGCTGGCCTTGGTCTCCCCGCGCTGGGACTGGGCGTGTGCGGCCGCCGTAGCCGGAGCGTGACCCAGCTTCCCTCTCTGAGTCAGAGTCGGGTCAGCGTTGTCCCCATTTTGCGGGTGAGGGACGAGTTAAGCGACTGGCTCCAGGTCATACACCTGATAAAGGTGTGTGTTTGGGGCGCCAACCCGGGGCTTCATGTATAAAGTCCGGTACGCTGTTTCCTCATCTGTAAAATGAGGGTGTCGGGACTAAGTAATCTCTAAGTTGCCCTTAGCCTCTGAGTTTTTGAGAAAGCCTCAGCTGTTACACCGCTACTGGGAGCCCCTCCTATTACATCATTGCAAAGGTTTTCATTGCCATATTAGGCTCGGTTTTTCTCCTCTGGAACCGAGTAGTTAAAGAAACACAGGACCTTAGATTTGATTTATCAATCAGATATAATAAAATCTGCACCCAGTTTTTTTTTCACTTGAATGTTACAAACCTCAGAGTTCCTAGGAATACCTCTTCCTCAACCCCAAGAACTGGACTCGGTGGAAAGAGTCTAATCCAAATACACTTAATCCCAATCACCGTGGGATTTAGCCCAATAGGGAAGAGTTGACTTTCGGTGTAGGTCCTGTAATTCTAATAAAAAGGAATAGAGCTCTGGAAAAAGAGGCTGGAAGTCAGGATTTTAGAGACCATGGGCAAATTCAGTTTGGGGAGTAAGGGGGTTACCTCCAACTCTCTTGTTTCCAGCTGGTGTTGTTTACTTATAACCCTTAGATGGGAGTTAGCTACTCTGTTCCTTCCAGTAGAGGACCCCTAAATCTTAACTTTTTTCCCCTTTCCTGATGCATCTCATGTCCTTCAAACCTCTATGCCCTCTAAATACTGTCATCTAACCTGATTTTTCCATCTACCCCTGAAGCAGAATCTTTCTGATTCTTCCCTTCCTCCTTTCCTCCCTTCCTCCCTTCCTCCCTTCCGCAATTGGGATTAAGTGACTTGCTTAGGTTCACAAAACCAGGAAGTGTGGTGTCTGAAGCCGTATTTAAATTCAGGTCCTGACTTCACGGCTAGTGCTCTATCCACTACACAAACTAGCTGCCCCTACTTCTAGGCTTTTTAATCTGCCTTGCTACTAATTTTTATGTGTTGTCTCCCACAAGAGTACGAGTTCTTCAAGAGCTAAAAAGTTTTTTTTCTTTGTCATATTCTGAGCATTTAGCACCACAATTGGCAAATAGCAACACTTAATAGATGCTTTTTCATTCATTCTTTTTCTGCTTCCTCATCTTCCCTAGAAACTAAGAGCAATATCCATAACCTGCTGAGAGAATTAGAATTATCTAAAATTGGAATGGACAGCCTTAGAAGCTAGTGAGCCTGTCTCATTATAGGTTTTCAGAGGCTGGACCACTGCATGTGGGTAATGTAGAGAGGTCTCTGTTCCAGTATAGTTTGAACTAGATGGCCTTGGGGTCCCTTCCAACTGGTGTACAAGATGGGCCCTAAGTAAAGGAAGAGAGTCCTTTAGAAATTGATTCAGTTTTAGGGCTGTGTGACTATTGGTAACACCAGGATGACTTTGTAGGTGACTTACCTTAAGATGGGTGGAGGTGGCAGTGCTGACAAGTTGACCTGATTGAGTGCCTCAAAGTCTGCTTGGGTGCAACAGGAACCTTGAGAAGCTTGGAAGTGGCAGCAGTAGGCTTCCTCTGGGTCATCAGAAAGCCGAGGACAGAAGAAACCTGGATAATAATGCCCACTCTGGTCCCGGGAAGCCTGGCACAGGTGTGGATAATGGATCAGAACTGTAGGGAATGAGAAAAGTGTTGGATGTTTCCAAGATCTGTTCTATGATGTGGGCAGTGTTAGTGTCACCCTCCCCAATAAGTAACCATGTGTAGGAAAGCATTTCCTTTAAAACTTTAGGGTAGTGTTTCATAAGGGCAGGAGATGTCAGGAAGAAAACTGTACCTGAAGAAGAGGTCAAATAGGCGAAGCCCACCCAGGAGTTGTATAATAACAGCCCAATGGACAGAAATGAAGGAGTCAACTTCATGGTTTCAGAGCTCATAAGCATGCAGTTTTATGTTAACTCAAATATTAGACATGCCATTATTCCTGTTGATCCTTTAGCCAGGCCCACAGGCAGAAAGTCTAAAAAAAAAAAAAAAAAGACCCGAAGCACTATAGGTTCTTAGGTCTTACTTAGGTAAGGATAGAAGATTGTTTTCCTCCACAATTGCTGCCTAATAACCCTGATTTTACAAGATTTTGTGGCAGTAGTTCAAAT